>NW_024609838.1:1980273-2555582 GCF_016920785.2 Ixodes scapularis | reverse complement strand
GGGCCGTTTATAACGAAAAATACAGCCACCAGGATCAAAATACAAACGTGCGATTGTCATTTACGGATATTGTGGATCATATTCAACCTATTTTTGAACACGACGGGAATATTTCAAATTTCGTTAAAGTATCCCTTTAAGGGCTATACCTTTTGTAACGGGCGGTAGCTTGCGCCACCTATACCCGAGTCTAAAGGGACCAGGACAATGGTGTCCGCCAATGTTGCTTGGTGGGGTTTTGAAAGTGGTCTATTGAACAGTGTTGACCCGTGCTTTCGTTGACGCAATGGCCATCTTGACGTAAACAAGTTTTTTTTTATTTGTGATTTGGGCGATTTTTAGCAGTACCGCGCGCTTATTCGTAGTTTTTTTTTTTTTTTTTATTACGCTAAATAGTGTTGAGTAGAGCCATACTGAGGTACGCTAACGCACGAGTCCCACCAGGGCGACAAACATAAATAACCGACACCGACGAGCCTCAAACACGTGCAGCATGCACGCGATGGCACCAACGTTTTCTGGAGGAGCGGTTTCCTGCACCTTTGCGATCATGCTTCAGGTAATTGGCAACTATGATTTTCTTCGCCAAGACGGCTGGAGTGCCGTTGCCTCGAAGCGTAGTTTATTTTGTGGTTCGAGAACAGACGAGGAGATTCCGGCTATGATTCGTACATCGCGTGAATATTTTTTGTGTGTTTTGTTTAGATAAAATCATCCGTTATTTGGGGCGCGCGCTGTACAACATGGCGCCCGCTACGCGGAGAAGGCAGCATACAGAGGCACCGAGTACTGTCGTTGCGTAATATTGGCATGCGTATATATCTCCGTTCCTCGAAATCTGTACAGGCGTAGCTTTCTGCGTGCTATACGAGTCGTTGCCATGCGGGCTTTTCCGGTGAAAACAAACGCATCGGCTGTGGCCTGCTACCCATCTCTATGTCTCTATTTCTCTTTTTCCGACGATTAACCGCACTATACTGTCATGCCGTCTGGATTTGCGCAGCCATATGTTAGCGCGGTATCCGTTCGAAGAAGGAAGATAAATATGAAAGGGACAAGCATCTGTCTCCATAAATCTCCTTCCTTTTATGGGTTGCCAAGCTATCCCTCTGTATGTCTGTCTGTCCTCTTTTTCTACGATTTATCGCACTATACTACTATCGTGTCATCGGTTTTTGCGCAGTACGCTAGCACGTGTATCCGTCCGACGAATAAATATAAATATTTAAAGGGCAAAGATCTATCTCCGCATATTTAATTCCTTTTATATGGGTCGCTGTTTTTTTTAGTTTTTGTTTGCTGTTAATTTTATACGGACCCAATTTGCTTGCCGAGTGCACGAACATCAACCTGATACGTTTTTTTTGCGTTCGTCATTTTTGTTCAGGCTTAGTGTACGGTCACGGTCAGGAAGAAACGCGAACAGCGAAGCGCGTGCTTGCCTGGGCACGCAGAGCCTTCTGGCGGACCTTGTTGGTGCTTTTCCGGCGAGATTATGATCGACCTTTCTCTAGGGGGCCTTATCCTTAGCTCCTGGCTACTGGTGGCGCGACACTCGCCGTTTTGATGGCAGACCGTAGCTAGGGTTCCGTGATAAAAAAATGGTCCACGTGCAGGCGAGTTCGTGCGTATAATCATGATGTCGAAACCCCTGCAAATCGCGTGCGTGCGTGCGTGCGTGCGTGCGTGCGTGCGTGCGTGCGTGCGTGCGTGCGTGCGTGCGTGCGTGCGTGCGTGCGTGCGTGCGTGCGTGCGTGCGTGCGTGCGTGCGTGCGTGCGTGCGTGCGTGCGTGCGTGCGTGCGTGCGTGCGTGCGTGCGTGCGTGCGTGCGTGCGTGCGTGCGTGCGTGCGTGTGTGCGTGTGTGTGTGTGTGTGTGTGTGTGTGTGTGTGTGTGTGTGTGTGTGTGTGTGTGTGTGTGTGTGTGTGTGTGTGTGTGTGTGTGTGTGTGTGTGTGTGTGTGTGTGTGTGTGTGTGTGTGTGTGTGTGTGTGTGTGTGTGTGTGTGTGTGTGTGTGTGTGTGTGTGTGTGTGTGTGTGTGTGTGTGTGTGTGTGTGTGTGAACGACCTTCAGAAAAGGATATAAACGTGTTTTATGGTATACATTTTGTTAGCTGAGTTTGGGGATGCTTGTCTGTCACCTTTCTTCTGTTCCTTTTAATATATCTTCAAGCTTCCTACCCAGCCTCGGGTTTTAGTCATCATGATTAGGATTCCGTACTTTTGGGAGTTCATTTCCCGTGAAATTCGGAGGGTGTTTTTTAAGTTTATATTTTCGCTAAGAATTCGGGGTTTATAGGAGTCTTCTTTTTTTTTTTTTTAGGTTCTAAATTTTTTGAAATTCTCAGCTTTTGTTGCTGCCTTCCCAATTGTTAAAAGAATCAAATACAAAACAAAGTCCGGGTAAAATGGTCCGTTGACCTCAAGGAACCTTGATCCCCTTTTGACAGTACGAGATTTCAAGGGAAACTAAAATTGAATCTTCACGGGGCCACTGGACTCTCTGCTCTTAACAGTTTATTTCTAAAACACAGTCTTTTTTTGGCTTTTTATAATATCGTTATGACCTGGAAATTCGAAGCTTGTCTGACAAATTTAATTAGACGTAACATTCACCGGTGAGTGTTTTTTTTTTTTTTTTCAGAATTTGTCTGAAAACACGAAACCTTAGCCATAGCATCCTAGTCCTACCCTTAAATTACTGCTTTTTACAATTAAAAAAAAAAAAAAAGGGGGGGGGGGGTCACTGAACGGTTTGCAGTGCAGAGTGACCTCACCGCATGTTTTCCGTTTCAGTCGACGAATGTCTTCCTTTAATGGCAACATCGCGATTGCACTGGCAGCACACAGGCAGTGCGCGAGCGGATTATTTTTAGAACGACGACCCTGCTAAACGGAACTGGAGCAGCTTCGATAGGATCACTTAACGGTACCTGCCAATAAAAAAAAAAAAAAAAAAAAAAAAAAAAAAAAGAATATATATATATATATATATATATATATATATATATATATATATATATATATATATATATATATATATATATAGAGAGAGAGAGAGAGAGAGAGAGAGAGAGAGAGAGAGAGAGAGAAAGAAAGAGAGAGAGTTTTTTTTTTTTTTTTTTTTTTGTGGCGGCATTAGCAGTCGTAGCGGTGCCAACGAATTCCTACGCCAGAACGGCACCGTTCTCGCAGTCGTCCACTCAAGACCACAGCATCAAAGTGGCGCCGTCGGTGGTGAATCGCAGAACTAAAGTTCCTCTTAATCAGTAAAGCAAGGGGAACCGGTCTCTTTCTTTAAACACTGCCCACATCTTCCGCTATGTGGCGCACTGTGTGTCATTCGGTCGCCGCTCGTTCGTGTTTCTTTTGACCGTGACTGTGCGCGTACAAACTAGGGAACGTCGCTAACTGTCGTCGAACCTGTGGTTCGATAAGACGGCGATGGCGCAGGGGAGCTGGTGTATAACCTAATATTTTCGTAAACCAGCCCGAGACTGGGTGGAGTGAACTAGAGGATTCCAAAATGGAAGACAATAGAGCAGGTATGACGGAAGGGAACTTCTCAATTTAGTCTCGTGGTTCGAACGTCGAGATTCGAATGGTTCGTCGAACCTTGTGTAACTTTTCGGGAGAATTTTGTCGAAGTTCGATTTTTGAACAGTGTTGCCCCACCTGCATTTCAAAAATTTAAATGTTTGGGGAAAACTATGTATTGGGTTATTTCTTCTCAAATCGTGCAAGCAAAAAAAAAAAAAAAAGTTTAATTTTGACGAAAAAAAATTATATTCCAGGGAATTTTTTTTTATGTGGAAAAAGGTGAAAGTCATGTGTTCGGATCATCAAAACACGATTGAAATGTTTTTTGTTTTTTTTAGAATATTATTTTTACCTTGCAACTTTCTATTGTTTATGATTTCCAAGTGGTATACTGCAGGAGATAATGCACACAACTAAAGAATCCCAATACATTTATGAACAGCTTCTTCGTTTTTATGGATATCAAAATTATAATTATAGCTCAGCAGGTTGCAAACACCAGCACGTCAAATTTCATAAAAAAAAAAAAAAAAATTACTTGGGAGGATGGTTTGGCGATTTCTTCAAGAAAGCGTAAAACGTCTAAAATACTTAATTACACTACGACCGCTTCATCGTGCTCACATGGTTATAGGCAAAAAAATGAATGAAATAGTAGAGGCAAAAACCAAGTAAAAAAAGCTAAAAAAAATGCGGCTTTTTTTTAGATATAAAATTCCCTGCAACATAAATTTGTTTCGTCAAAATTAGAAATTCCATTAATCTTAGCTTCCACGATTTGAGGTGGAATCACCAATGTGGTATACATAATTTAAGGGCAGTTTATTTATTTATTTATTAATACTGCTCACCTCGTGGAGGCGATAGCAGGAGTGAAACTGTACATATTTGACAAAAAGAAAAAAAGTGCCATTATACACAGCTCAAAATGTCGGCAGCGCCTTGGTGCAACGCGACACAGACAAGCAAAGTGACTGGCTCATCCAATCCCATAGGAAAACACTCGCGAATATAGAATGCATAATATACAATTGTTCGATGTTTTAAAATTACACACACGAAAAAAAAAAAAAAAAGAACGCATAAACGTTTGTAACGATTTAGTGAGTGCATTAGTCTAAAACATACACAGCATATTCGTTAAATATTCCACCGTCTTTATCTCGTGACTGCGTCCAACGGACTGCGCACAATGTTGGGGGGCGCGGGCTTTACCCTACTGCGCATGCGCGTGACTGCTAGGCCTGACGGGACTTGTTGCGGAAGTCACAAAGCTGACTTCCGCAACAAGTTGACTTCCGCAACAGGTTGGTCACAAAGGTGACGAACCTGTCTCCGGCAGGGTTCGTCCAACGTCGTCGGAAGAAACTTTCCTTTTTGACGCGTGCACGCAACCCCCGTGGGTTGCACGAGGTGTGTACGCGCGCCGTCGAGTGAAAAGCTGTCCCGCGCTCGTGCACGCACGCAGCGACGGAAAAAAAAAAAAAACTGAATGGGAGACTTCTTTTCGAGCGAGTCGCTCGCAAAACTGCTGTCGGTGATTCTGGCGGGCTTTTTGGGTCGAAATCCGGTTGCAGCGTTTTCTCCCAGTTGTGCCTGGAGCGAAAGCTCGCGCTGCAGAACCCAGGATCCTGGGTTTCAATCCCCACTCCTGCCCGTTTTGATCTGGATGAGCATCGATCGTACCGGCGTGCGGTCGTGTATCACTACTGCGTGGTGCACGTTAAAGACCCCAGGCTTGCAGTTGTAATGCGCTGGCTAAATTGCTCATCTACAGCTGGGAGACTGGTCACCTGTTGAGGCAGACCAAGTTCTAGGAATCTAGGTTGTAAACACATACACACTACCGAATTTTTAGAGCGCAGCTCTTAGGGGCCCGTTTCCAGCCTGAGCGGTGTCGGCGTCGGCGTATCCGGGGGAGGGGGGGGGGAGTCCCCCCCGAGGTCACGTGACTACCCCCTCAGTACCGTTCCCTACTCCTCCTCAAGAGCTGCGCTCCAATTCGGCGTTACAGGGATTTGTAAACGGCTTTCATTTTTTTTTTTTTTTTTTGTTCCAGTTGTGTTTTGATTTAAAGGGGCCGTGAGAACGACCGTTGCCTGATTGGAGACCCGTCGAAGCGGGATAATCGACCACATGCACCGACGCTGCCCTCGTTGAAGGCCCGTTCACACACTTTCAACTCCTTTTAGGACCGAGTAACAATACCTCTTGCAAAGTAGGAAAAAAAAAAAGAAAAAAGAAAAAACATTTTGGGATGGTTTTAGTGATCTTCCGTTGCTCCAACTACTAATTGTATAGAGGTGCTCATCGGACTGGTTTAAAATTGTTCTCTTTCCGCATTTTCGTTCAGAGGTAACCGAAAGGCCGCCGGAGCGCGACCTACATCTAGTGCATCCAGTTTGCCGTGTAAGCCTACACACGCGTTTTGTACGCGTCTGTGTTTGATAAACAAGTTGTTGTTTTTTGTTTCTTTTCGTTTTTGAGACTTTGTAGGTGGTGTTTGTGTTCGCTTTCCTTTTTGTTGCAATTATAGCATTTTCCGTCGGCCTGTTATGCTTGGAAATGATGACGGAGCGGCGGACGCTTCGTTGGCAGGCGATCCAAAACCTAAAACTTGTTTTTTTTTCTTCTTTGCTTGTTTTTTTTTTCTGTTCGTGGGTTTGAGCCGGTAGACCTTCCCACCGTCGAGCTTTACGCCGTCACGGCTGATGGATCTGGGCTTCTTGGCGTCGCCGTACGGAATTAAAGAGGAACACCTGTAAACTCGCGAGGCGAGAGGACGGATCTGGGTCGAACTTCGTGGGGCGTGCTAGCTTTTGACATTGAGGTGTCGGCAGCGGACGTCCTGGGAAAGAAACAAACAAAACAAAACTAAAAAACACTTTTTTTTTCTTTTTTTTTTGCGCGCGCATTTTAAAGGTATACCCTCCCGAATTCTAAGGGGGCCCCCACCAGAGCCTCTCAATAGGCTGTGCTTAGAGCAGGCACTTGGGACCACATAGAATCGCAGGAGTTGGGCAGCCCCTGAAATTGGCAACTTCGGCGAAATCGACGGTGGCAGGTTCGCTCACCAGCCTTCTCGGACGCATCAGATGTTCAGGCACCACATGGGGTGCGAAAATGGCGGGGGGAAGGGAGGGGGGGGGGGGGGGGTTATGGATCAAGCTTGGGAGGGGGGGGGGGGGTTTGCAATAAGATATTTGTTTATTTATTTATTGTGCCTACCCGCAGCCTTGGGCCTATAGACGCCTTGCAAAATTCGCGTGCCGATTATGAGAGGCTCGGAACCACTGCACAATGGCGGAACAACTGACATGGTGGAACGTGCGAGTCAGTCCGTAAGATAGCGAACGTCGGAGCTCGGCCAACAATAGGGGCCGACGAGCCAGCCGATCAAACAGCGTGGAAAGTGCAGCGTCACCGCGCTCATCACCTTTTTCTGTGGGTTTTTTTTCTTCTGCTCCAACCAAACACATAAAGTGTGCCTTGATGTTGCGGTTTGCGTCCGCCATTATGCAGGGATTCTGTAGCTGCCAACAGAGGGCAGGATTTCGAAAGGAAATAAAATATTGGGAGCACAGAGCTGCAAAAACGGGAGAGGAATGTTTCTCCAGAACAACGAGAGGTCATCGTAGAAAATGTCAACAAACGATGTTTCAAGACCATTAAAGAAGTTCTGGATAAGCTTCTTTAATCATCACCATGTGAGATTAGCAGTATTACTAAATAAATAAATAAATAAACATCACAAAAATATGTAACGTCAAAAAAAAAAAAAAAAAAAAAATTGGGGTAAAGAGGGGAAGAAACGGAGAGAGGAGAGGAGGGGGCGGGACCCTTCTGTCTTTTCTTTGATGGTTTCAAGACAAAGGCCATGAGATTGGATTCGAAACAGCACGCGATGAAAATCGCCCATAGACCTACTGGAGAACGGGCCGTTATCAACGAAAGAACAGCGAAATCGGAAACAACGACAAACTTTCCGACTTCTCGTTCGGCGGCATCGAAATTTGCTCGAGGAAAAGTCTGGAATGTTCCTAAAAAGGCGGCAACTGTTGTATTCGTTTGCGTCACTACAAGGGCGTCGACAACAACGAGGGGAAACAAAGACCTTGGCAGGTATTATTTTTCCGCCCCTCGCGTTAACACGGTTGCTTAAACAAAGAGATTCGAATTGGCAGTAAACCCACACGACGCGTGACGTCACGTGCTCATGTGTGTCGAACCAGGCGCCACCTGGATAGCAGCTGCGCATGCGCGTTGACGTTTATAAAAAAAAAAAAGGGGGGGGGGGGGGCAGTGACGTAACTCTTAATGTGTGTTCGAAATTTTTCGAAAGCGGATAATGTCTGGAGTGAGTTTTTTTTTTCTTTTTTTTTTTTTCTTTTTTTTTTCGCATTTGCTTTTTCGGTAGGAAGTAAGATTTAAGCGCGAAACACATGTACGACGAAACCTTCCGATCCGACGTGCGGACTGCCAGAATGACCTTGGGGGGAGAGGGTTTTCGTAGCATCGGAGAGCGTTGAAAACCCTCGCCTCCGACCGTCGTATTGCGCGGTCGGACGTCGGATCGGACGGTTTCGTCGTACATGTGTTTCGCGCTTAATTCTCCAATGAAGAATAGTCGACCGTCGCGCGGTTTCTTTTTGTTCCCTCCCAGCCGAGGCATTTTCCCTGCGACTTGTTTGGCACGCTTTCGCGCACGCAGCAAAATTACGCTTTGTGAAGCGTGTTCAAAGTATGCGCTGGAAGAATGCCAACATTCTAGTCCCAAGTCTGGTCTCTTTTTCATCGTCTTGCGTTTTTTGGTTTCTAAACGATATCGGTCCGATTTCGACACAGTTAAATAATGGAACTGCAATCTGAATTACCTCGAGTATTTTTTAATTTTTTTTTCTCGGTTCGCTTTTTTTTTTTTTTTTTGAGCCTTACGAAGAATGAAGAACGGTCGATGACGCACATCCCATGGGTGATGTTGGACGGCAGTGACGTCACTGTCTATTCGTCTTAATATCTCTTGCCCTTAGGAAGGGCAAGGTCTGCGCAGTGTGCTAATTTTCTTTTATTAACCAAAAACCAGTTACGTCGCTCTAACAAAAAAAAAAAAAAAAAAAAAGGACGGTTGTGGACGCGACACGTCACTCTGCAGACTGTCTTTTGTACGATGTATTGGCGGCATTACATCGGGTTTCGGGAGGGGGGATCGGTGGCCGAGTGAATTTGTGTGTGAATCGCGGTCCTCGCCTGTCAAACAGCGCTCACTGACATGATAAGTGTATGTCAACCAATGTAATCATTTTAAAACATTGTATATATACATACTTTTAATAAAAAAAATCTTAAAAAAAAAAAAAAAAGGAATCGGTGGTTGAGTGGACAAGCCCCCACCAGGGGGGCTAAGCTCGGCGCGGCGAGATCGAGGCGAGTTCTCCGCCAAACTCGCCGACCGCCGCGATTGGTCGGCGCCGTGCATGACGACACGCGCCGACACTCCCTAGATCGTGACGTTAAACGGAGGGTTTGAGGCGGTCGGAGAGTTGCATATTCGGAACTCGCGGCGAGATGCGGTGACGTCATTGTGACGTGGCAGAAGCCGCCGCGGTTGGGAAAAGCTTGCCGGCTCCGACCTAGGCGAGTTTGGGCGAGAGATCAGGGAGAAGCGTCCAAAATGGCAGCGTTTTCGTTCGTGTTATGCCGTCGGCATAGGTATTTAAACCACGCCAATGTGTTTGACATGGACGACGTTAAGTTTCAACAACACTATCGCCTCTCGAAAGACGTGGTAAGGTGGCTGTGCGATGAACTGCGTGGCGAACCGGGCTTGAGGCGATGGAGCCGTGAATGAACCGTCGCCCCCGTCGTGAATCCTACACCCAAATTCTACAAAGTGAATCCTAGAAACGAATGTTTTTACGGCAATCTGCAACCAGGAACGCAATTTACCATTACCTACAGGCTTTTACAATTATTTCGATGGGTTGCTGTGCTGCCTAGATGCAAGATAAACGCACTTGATGAAATTCAAACTAAAACAGATGATAGAAGAAAAGCAATATACATGGATGGCGCAGACTAACAACAGTGTAATTTCTTTCTCATCTTTCTTCTTCCACACCGTATTTTGACAAACAAATTGGCCGTTAGTTGTTTATACAGAAGGAGAACATGCCAGAACATTGCGACATTGTCACCTACTGTAGATAAGCAATTTAGCCAGTGCAGTATGACTGCTAGCCTAGAGTCTTTAACGTGCACCACGTAGTAGTGATACACGACCGCATGCCGGTACGATGCTCATCAACATCGGAAAGGGTAGGGGTGGGGGTGAATCCACGATCCTGGGTTCTGCAGCGCGAGCTTTCGCTTCACGCGCACCCTATTCTGAAAAAAAAAAAAAAAATATTGTGGCTGTGTGGCGGTGTGGGGGGAAAAAAATGAGAAAGAAATTACACAGTTGTTAGTCTGCGCCATTCCTGTATGTTGTTTTTCGTCTATACTCTGCTTTAGTTTATATCTTTATCAAGAGCGTTTTTCTTGCATCTACGTGGCGCAGCGAACCATCACAATATCTAGTCAACTAGCCCACATCCAAGCAATGTTTGTATAATTAGCATCCCTGCTGTTACCTATTCTTATTTGTCATTTACGATTTAAATAAAAAAGAATTGGGCTGTATGTATGTTGATACTGCCTAAATCTTGGTCTGCCTCAACGGGGAAGATTCTCCTAGCTGCAGATGAGAAATTTAGCCATGCAGTGCCGTACAACCGCTAGCCTGGGGTCTTTAACGTCCATCCCGCAGTAGCGTTACACGACTGCACGCCGGTACGATGCTCATCAACATCGAAACGGGCAGGGGTGGGGATTGAGCCCAGCATCCTGGGTTCTGCAACGGACCTTTCGCTTGACGTGCTCCGTGCTGGTGTGCGCTAGCCCAGCCGGCCACCAATCCCCCGATTTAAATAAAATAAAAACCCTTCTCTGCAGAGCGTAGGGAAAAATCGGAGCTACGCTGGGGAACTCGCCGCTGCCGGGGGGGGGGGGGGGGGGTCGGAAATGTAAGAGAGGGAGTGGGAAACTCGCCGGGGCGGAGTCAAAAGAAGCTCCTCCCCTCCCTCGTGACGTGGCGTCGGAGAGATTCCCGCCGGAGGCGAGCTTAGCCCCCCAGCTCGGAGCACGGGGAGCGAAAGCTCGCGCTGCAAAGCACAGGGATCCTAGGTTCGAGCCCCACCCTGCCCGTTTCCACCTGGATAAGCATCGTACCGGCGTGCGGTCGTCTATCACTACTGCGTGGTGCACGTTATTAAAGACCCCAGGCTAGCGGTTGTACTGCACTGTCTAAATTGCTCATCTACAGCTGGGAGACTCGTCGTAACTTTCAAATGGCTGACCAACTACACGCTGTATAAATATCCGCACAACTCCAATTATTCGGGTTCAGGGAGCGAACACGTTCAATTGACAATCTTTTTTTTTTTTTTTTTTTTTTTTTTTCTACGGTGGTGTTTTTACAAGTTTTGAGCCTAATTACGAGAAATTTGTGCCGAGGACACCGGACAGCAAGGCGTCCATTTTTAGACCCCCTTTCGAAAGTCACGTGCCGATCGTTCGAAGGTTGGAACCACTGCGCAATGGCGGAGCAACCGATACCGCTGAACCCGCAAATCTCGAAACTAGGGAGAAACGCGAGCACAAACGCACATACTAAACCCGTAAGTTGAGGTCTGCGTGCCTGCCAGTGGCGTAGCCAGGATTTAATTTTGAGGGGGGGGGGGGGGGGGGGTCAGACGGCATTATTACCCCCCCCCCCCCCCTTTTTTTTTTCCAATGACGAAGCAGGGTGAGCTCGGCGGTACGGACGCTCACGCAAAGATTAGCGAGGCGCTGTTAAGATAGAACCGGTAAAGCTGCATTGTCATTTTTCAAAACTGAGCAGGCTTTACTTACAGGAACTTCCGCGTGGTGGCTCAGTGTTCTACTGTCGTCGTAGCTGCGGCCCACCAACTTTTACAAGCTTCCCCACAGCACACAACTCCCCCCGCTTTTTGAGGTAGCACTGCATTACCAACGCGTGCCTGCCAGATAAAGCAATAGGATAGTTATACTTTCACAAAATATTAAACAGCAAAAAAAGAAAGAAAAATGACGCTGAAAATTTAGAGCAAGCGCTCACGCACAAATACTTGTCAGTATTCCAAGTCGCCATTAAAATGGTCGAGACGGCAGAAGTGGAAATTCAGATGCCGCTAGTAACAAGTCAACAACGTCACCGCTCTAACATTCCCGCTGAAACCACGGAAGAGCATTTTAAGTACTCGGTGCTCCTTCCTTTCATGGATTACCTGAGATGGGAGATTTAGAAAGCACCGGCGTACGTTGCAGTTACTTTCGCCGCTTCTGCCTGCAAGGATCTTGTTAAGCGGAGTGGCAGTTCCCGGCGCTGAAGAGTTTTTGGAGCTCTATTCTGGGCAGGTTTCAGTTCCTGAGCTCCAATGCGAGTTGTTCATATGGGCTGCCAAATGCAAGAGGGAGAAACGTAAAATGCCCGTCACGTCTGCGCGGCAGGCGGTCGCCGTCTGTTCAGAGGCCCTCTTCCTAAACGTCCAGTGACTCTGCCCGTAACAACACCAGTGTTGCACACGTTCCCCCCCTAAAAGGAACGAAAGCTCGTTTCTCGTTCCTTCTGATTTTTGGAACGCGTTCCCGTTACAAGTTCCATATGTGAAAAAAAAGAACTCGTTCCCGTTACAGTAAAAAAGAATGGAACGTATCGCTACATATACGTTACTTTTGTATTTGGCTGACTACCACATTTAGGTAGATCGAGGAAAGTTTTTTTTTATTCATCGCATGAAACGATAACGTACGAATTTGAATGCCGTGATGGCAGGGAACCAGGAGAAGAAAACAAGCGGAAGCAGGGTTTCGTTTGTTGATATATTCCTCTTTAAAAGATCTCACATTTTAACCGTATTCATGTTTGCGGTGGGCGATTCAGACGAGCCAAATATACGGTTACCCCACATTGCACGAGCGTTTTGCAACAACCTCACCCGTTTTAATCTAACGTAGTCCCTTGTTGGAACTTGACGACAATTGCTTCTCGATGTGGCTGTCCGGACGACAAGCAAGTGAAGAAGTGGTTAGGGCTTCTGGAAGGTCAGTCTTGAAAACGTCAAGTCCTTCTCCTTGAAGGTTATAATCGTTGTTCAGTTTGAAGGTGGTGAACAAGGGGGGCAGGACTAAAGGTTAATTTTTGTGTATCTTTTAAGAGACCTATATTCGGGATAAAAGGGTGGGTGCGATGTGTATTAACTTGTTCTTTTGTTGTAACTGTAGGTCTCTTTGTGGAAGTTCAGGGTTAGCTGTTGTCGGCCTTAGATTTCCGGATGTATGAGAATTTGTGGAAAAAGAGAACGGGGGAGGGGGGGGGGGGGGGGGGTAGCTGACTTTGAAACGTCCCTCTTTCTGTGCCTTTTCCTTCGACTAAAGTTTTTGTTTTTTGTACCGCAGTCTCGGGCACTGAAAAAAGGCATCGATGTCCACTAGCTCTCCTGCACCCGACTGTTACCAAGCGAGGACCACACGAAATAAACGATAACATCAGTAACCAAAAAAGTTAACAAGATTCTGCTCTTTTTGTATTGTTATTATACTTGTAGAATTTCACTCTTAGAAATAAAAAAAAATTACCCCTCTGGACGAAAAATAAAGGAACGCCGTTCCTTTTTCCGTTTCAGCAAAAACGTAAGGAGTTCCAGTTCCACCGATGCAAAATGGAACGGCGGCGTTCCTCATAAAAGGAACGCGTTACAGGAACGCCGTTCCGTACAACACTTGAAAACATACCCGAGAGCGTCCACTTCGAATGAGCGACTGCTCGGTCTAGCGCATTTGAATGTTCACCGCGATATTCAAGTTCAAGTGGAGGACGTCTTGGATGTATTTAGCCGTGAGCGCAGGCGACTGCATCTTAATATGTAGGCGCTTTGCTTAAACGAGATGATCGAGAGAGCCTGTTAATTGTTTCGTGAATTAACTAGTCACAGTTACTTTTTTTATTCGTGGTAATTTCTAGTCGAAACCAGGTAATTCTGATCAGTGCACGAGGTGCGCGTGAGAGCAAAGCCACCTGTTGCTTACAGTGCAATTGTTTTTACAAATCATTTAGTAATAGTTATATCCTTGACATTGTTTTATATTATCAACGTGTGTTCGTGTTACTATGTTCGCTTTGGTTTGATTGAACTTTGTATTTTAGTGAGGATATAGCTCGTTATACTTGGCCTTGAAATTGCCATCCTTCAACCCATAAGTGTTTCAAAATATCCGTTCTCTATATATCTGAGATCAAGTTCCGTTTCCCATCAAATAAATATGCATGAAGAAATATTGTTCATTTGGCTTATTTGAGCATTTTCTCCCCACTAACAGTTTTCCCGAAAGCATACTGTTGTGGAGATAGTCCGCACTGCCTCCCCCTTTGCTCTGAGCTCCATGCCCCGTGCAAACCCGACTACGTGAGCAGGGGAGCGAGCGGGCACCCGGGGGGAAGGGGGGGGGGGGGGGGGTTGAACCCCTCTTCCCCCTCCCTCTGGTGCCACTGGTGCCTGCCTTCGAAGATACGCGCGGCAAACAACCGACGGTCCGCGCCGCGAACGTTGCGCTTTTGGGCGCAGTGTCTTTGCACCAATCATCTCGGCGCTGTGCCGTTTCCGTTTGTCCGCCATTGTGCAGGGAATTTCACAGCTTCCAAAAAAGGGTAACCCCCCTCCCCCCCCCCCCTCCCCCCCCCCCTTTTCCTCCAGAACACACGCACACAGACACTCAAACACCAAAAATATTCTGGGTCGCCGAAAAAAATGAATTTCGTTTTCGTTGGATTGGGTGTTTGTCGCCTCTGGGCTCAAAGTTAATAATAATAATACTAAAAAAAAGTATGATTCATGACCAACGTACCACCGCGAGCTTTGGAGGGCAACTTGAAGAGCGGCTGACCTGCCGCCGATAACTCCGAGATAAAAAATAAAAATCCATTAGTGGGCGCTGCTCGACGTGTTCCTCCTCTCTCTCTTACCGTTTCTTCTTCTCTCTCGAGCTGTCTGTTGGCGTCTTTTTCCTCCTCTCCACCGTTCCCCTTCGTCTAGGGTAGGGTCAAGTGTATGGGTCTCACGTAACAGTTACGTAACTCTCAGGCTCTCTCTTTTTTTCCCTCGAATGGAGAGAGAGAGAGAGGTGCTTCTGAGGCCTGTTTTTTTTTTTCTCGCTTTCCATCTTTGTGTTTCTTCTTTCCGAACCCGGAAGTGTGTGTGTGTGAGCGGGGGAACCGGCGGCAGGAGGGCAGGCTAGCCGTCAAGTTTGCCGCCTTTTTTTTTTTCATTTTGTGGCGCGTTTTGTTCTTGCATTTTTTTTTTTTTTTTGTATATTTCTTTGACGAGATGGACTTGTTCGTCTTGGACGCGCTTCTGGGTCGTCGACCCCCTTCGGAACCGGGGAAGGGAGAGACGCAAGAGCACGCCGAGGCGATCAACAGCAGAAAGAAACAACAACGACGTACAAACGCCGCAACAACAACAACGAAAAACGAACGTCGGTACAATTATGGGGTGGCGTGACGCAAATGTGACGCGGCGCAGTTGTGTGATTCAGATTGTATCGGGGGTACCGGTGAGAAGATATATATATATACACTCCGTGCGGGAACTATAGGGGGCGCTTTGGATGGATGGATGGATGAATACGGCTGAGCCCTTTGGATCGGGCGGTAGCTTACGCCACCTAGCCATTTTGTTTTACCATTTAAGCTTAGAATATTTAAATGTGAAATCTATATTCACTCCGCAGTGCAAAGAAAGTTAGGCTATGAAACCCCCTTGCCATCAGTGGATAAGAAAATACCTAGTTTTCTCTCGATTTCTGCCACCATTCACTTAATCTTTGCTTGGTAATCTCTACAGTCTTGAAATCCACTCTCCCTTCGCTGTCTCTAAAACCCAATGACTTTATTAAATCTATGTTGTCTTCGGTAGGCATAGGGTGAAGCCCTTTACAGTAGAGTATCAAGTGCTCAGCCGTCTCGTCCTCCTCTCCACAAGCAGTGCACACTGTATCAATTTCCTGGTACTTCACTCTGTATGTTCTGGTTCGCAGAACACCCGTTCTTGCCTCAAACAGCAATGAGCTTCCCCTAGAATTGTCATAAATGCTTTCTTTGGCAATAACTATTTTGTTTAATCTATAGCTTTCCAGAGCCGTCTTTGTCTGCATTCCTTCTAGCCACCAATCTCTTTCTGTGGCCTTAACTTTCTTCTTAACTGAGACTTGCTCTTCCGTATCTTCGCTATAGCCCAAAAACTTTCCTCTTAATTTCCTAGTGCGCTGTCTCCACTTTGTGTCTACACTCCTCATGTATAAATAGCTGAAAACCTTTCGTGCCCATTGCTCCCCGTCCATTTGCCTCAACCTATCCTCAAATTCTACCTTGCTCACCGCTTCCCTGCTCTCAAATGATGCCCATCCCATGTCTCCTTGTACTCCCTGGTTTGGCGTTTTGCAATGTGCCCCCAAAGCCAGTCTACCTACTCCGCGCTGTTTTATTTCTAGTCTCGCATGCACTTCGGATTTCATGCATAGCACTGCGTTTCCAAAAGTCAAGCCAGGCACCATGACCCCTTTCCAAATCTCTCTCACCACCTCATACCTGTTGTAATTCCAAAGTGCTCTATTTTTCATTACAGCTGCATTTCTGTTGCCCTTACCTATTATATACTTTTCATGGTCTCTGAGATATTCTGCACCATCACATATCCATACTCCTAGATACTTGTATTTACTAGCTCTCTCAACTGTAATATTCTGTATCTTCAGCCTCTCAACTTCATCCTCGTTAAAAATCATGACTGCCGATTTTTCGCTACTGAATTCTAAACCTAATTCCTCTCCTTCCCTACCACAGATGCTCATTAATTCCTGCAACTCTGTCCTGTTGTTAGCCATTAGTACAATATCATCCGCATACATCAATCCCGGTAAGGATTGCTGAATTTTTTGGCCTAGCTTACTGTAAGAAAGGTTGAACCCAAGCCCACTCTTCTCTAGTCTATCCTCCAATCCTCTCAGATACAACATAAACAGCAAAGGCGATAACGGGCACCCCTGCCTAAGGGATTACGAGACGGAATGTCCAACGAGCCTGAATGTCCAACGAGACGAAAGATCCAATAATGGATATTCAGGCACGTTGGACATTCAGGCTCGTTGGACATTCCGTCTCGGTTGGATCTTCCGTCTCGTTGGACATTCAGGCTCGTTGGATATTTCGTCTCGGTGGACATTCAGGCTCGTTGGACATTCCGTCTCGGTTGGATCTTTCGTCTCGTTGGACATTCAGGCACGTTGGACATTCCGTCTCGCCTGTCACGTGCTAGAATAATTTGCCCTCTTAAATGTACAGACTTGTATGTACATTTAGTCCGCGTCCCTGCAGGAATTGCCGTAGATACATCATACTAAAATGTCGTGCCACAAAAGCCGACGTTGACGGACCGGCAAAGAAACAGAGCATACACGAATATTATAATTTCATATATAGGAGGGCTTGGTGGTTAGTTAACTGAGTGCCGATACGCAGCTATGTACCAATCGGTTAAAGGTGTCGATTGTACTACGCCAAAAGCCCCTTTGATATTAACAGTTCAAATATTCGGAATATTCCGATGACATAGGTCAGCCAATTTGAAATATATAATAGGAATGCAAAGTACGGGTGTTCTAGTGGATCGCAATTGGCGGACGTCTATAAAAGCCGCGATTTAGAACCCAGGAATTTCTAGTTCAGTCCTCATCCCTGCCCGTTTCGATCTATAGATGAGCTACATACGGAGATCCGCATTGCAAACACATGACGGCCCGCCAGCGCCACTGACTATGCGGAAAGTCAATATTTAAGTTTTTAAAATGAGCTTTGGGAGCTGCGGGTGCAAGGCATCAAGAGTTTCCACCAAGCGTAATTCCCCACAATAAAAAAATATAAATATCTTTTTTTTAAATGAAATCTACATCTAACGCGCCTGTAAATGCATGGGGATGGTGGCTGGTGTGACCCGACAATTCCTGAGTAAATGCGGAACATTTGTGTGAATTTGAGAAATTTTTATTTTTGTTCGTATATCTTTGGAACAGACAACTACTCACTGTACACTTCAGTCGTCAGTAGTTTACATACGCATCCATTTCCTACCAATAGGTTTGTATGTCAGTGAGTAGAGCGATAATACTAGTATCACACAGTACGCATATTTTTTTTTTTTTTGCATGTGACATGCATATAGTGCATGTCACATATAGTGGTTTTCAGAAGCCCATGTAATTTAACTGGCTTCTGGAAGCACTCCAAAGGTCGCCATTTTGTCGAGGTAGATCATGACGTCTTGGTAGGTGGGAGCTTGACTGCTGATAAAGGAAGCGAACGCATCAATCTCGGCGTGCAGCAGAAGGTTCACACCCGGATGTACTAATAGCCTGCATCATGTGCGAATATAACAATAGATCGTTCCACGTGGCTTTCTATTCTTGTAGGGTAAGCGTATTGCACCACGAATCTAGTCACTTCGTCGAAATTCCATTGGTCTCTGGACAACTGGAAGAAGGACAATTCGTCCCGATTCGCAGAATGAAGAATGGGGCGAAAGTCCCCGTTTGTCGAACTGTCGTAAAGAGTTGATTAGGGTTGGGTGTGTAGATTGCCGGTGACAGTGGGCGTCAACAGTGAGACCTTCTTTTCAAAAAAGAGAGGATGACAAATGCAGCTCTCAGAATTGGCAAGGGTCCGATAGTGAATCATACCCGGGTTATTCAAAATGATAAAACTCGGGTTCTCCGTGAGTATGTTCACCCGCAACTCTAGCATTATGGAATTTGGGAGGACCGAGCAAGGGGTTGACCTCCTGATGCCGTGGTCATATGTGCACTTGTAATGTACGCATATGAATAAATAACGGTCGCACTGTCGCAGCGGCTCTGTGACAGAGTTAGAACCAGTTGAGATCCGATCGCAGCCTTGGTATGCTACCTGGGCGCGTATCGGTGCGATTGCTGCATGCCACGTGACCAGGAAAGGCAGAAACGATGGAAGCCAACCCTAAAAAAGTATTGTAATAATTATTAATATTACCCACTAGTTGCTTAATACATGGTTCACTGCGACAGCTATCGCTTTGGTGGCCGAAGCATGCGAAACTAATCGTCGCGATAAGCGTCAACGCACAACCACCGGACAAAAGCTCACTAATTGAGGAGATTAGCTGCACAAAGGCTTAATGGGAGGAACGTTGTATTCTATCACTGATTTTGATATGAGGATCGAATTTTTGTTTCTGGGGACCGAGAAGTCCAATCAAAAATGTCTAAATCTTTCACGTTCATTCTGTAAAAAAGAAGAAAATAAAAACTGCAATTTAGAGTAATTACACATACTACACCGACTGCATTTAATAATAATTATAATACTAAAAATTCAATCAGGCGCTTTTCTCCCATGCGAGGGACATCATCTTTGCGGGACCAGGGACACGAATAAGAAAAATATAGCAACTCGTACAATACGGAAAAACGGTGGCTGAGGACGCTCGTGGGTCCCACATTTGTTTCCGGTCCAGAGGTACGACCTTCTAAAATCAAACGCGTGACAGGTTGTCAATGGTCAACGAGTTCGTTCTTTGATCTTGTAGCATGTGTGACCTTTTAAACGTCTTTTTTTTTATTTTAGATATCTTTATATTTCGATATATAAAACGAACAATAAATTAATTGTTTTTGGGATTTTATGAAGTCTACAAAATATACGAGCATAATTTTAATTTCATTTTGGGGACTTTACAGAGCAACGTCAGTGGGACAAGCTCAGCGGCATATCAAAATAGCCGTGCATTAAAAATCCCGGTACTGAAAAGCCCGGTGCCGAAGCGACCATATACCGAAATGATCGCGTACCGATATCTCCGCACCGAAATGTCCGGTTCCCCATTTCATCGAACGCATTTTTCACCCGCCGTAACTATCAGTATTCCTACAATTCAACAAAGAAATGTCTTCTAAACTCTTTGCAAGGTTCATTCTATATCCGTTGGATATTCAGACTCGTTGGACATTCAGGCTCGTTGGACATTCCGTCTCGGTTGGATCTTTCGTCTCGTTGGACATTCAGGCACGCTGGACATTCCGTCTCGGTTGGACCTTTCGACTCGTTGGACATTCAGACTCGATGGACATTCCGTCTCGATTGGATCTTTCGTCTCGTTGTACATTCCGTCTCGCCTGTCACGTGACCGATTGGACATTCAGGCTCGTTGGACATTCAGTCTCGTTGGACATTCAGGCCATAAGCGTGCCTAAGGCCTCGTCTTATCTCTATTTTCCCTGTCGCCTTTCCTTCCCATGTTATAATCACCTTGTTATCTTTGTAAATGTTCCTTAATAGTGCTGTTAGTCCTTCATCTAGGTTTAAGTTCTCCATTATGTCCCACAGGTTTCTTTGGTTCACATTGTCATAGGCACCCTTGATATCCAGAAATGCCAGCCAGAGCTGTCTGTTTTCTTTTTGCGCTATTTCTATACACTGTGTTAGAGAAAATAAATTGTCCTCCAACCTTCTTTGTTTTCGAAACCCGTTCTGTAATTCGCCCAGTATGCCCTCGCAATCTACCCATTCCTCCAGTCTGTTCTTTATAATCTGCATTACCAACCTGTAAATAACCGGTGTCACGGTTATAGGACGATAATTCCTAATAGTATCAGACTTATCTCCCTTTCCCTTATATATCATACTCATCCTACTAAGCCTCCATTCATCTGGAATATTTCCTTTTGTTATCATGGTACTCACTACCTCCCTTAGTTTTGCCTTAGATTTAGGACCCAAATTCTTCACCAGCTTGATAGGGATACCATCTGTGCCTGTCGACGTGCCACTAGGGACTCTTCGTTCCGCCTTTTCCCATTCTCTTTGTCCAAAATCCGCGATGTCACAAACTGGACTGCTACTTCCTTCGGTTCTCCTATCTTCCACATGTAACCGTTCCCGAAATTTCTCCTCCATCACTGCTCCTATATATTGTATCGCATCATCTCCCTCTAATTGATCTCCCTGATGCGAGAGTATGAACCTCTGTCTAGCTTGCGTTGTTTCACCGAGTGAGTTCAAGTGCTCCCAAAACTTCTTGGCAGCGTTTCTATCTTTCTTACTTACATTACTCATCCATTCCTCACCCTTTCTCTGAATTTTCGCATTGATCAAACTGGATGCCTCTCGGCGACATGTTATAAAATTGTCCCATTTTCTTTTTACTTCCGTTTCGGACTCCCCACTACGCTTGGAATACCTGTGTTCTCTAGAGGCTTCCTGACGTTTTTGTATCGCTTGCTTCACTTCTTCGTCCCACCAGCTTTTTGGTCTATGTCCTTGCTTCCCCTTTCGTTTACTCTTAACTTTGTCTAGTTCTAGAGCAAAAAGCCTAGTTAGGCTCTCATAGGTCCAATCTGTATGCCGGTGCCCTGAAACTGCTGCCTCTATTCTTTCAACAACTATTTCCAACTCTTTGTCGCTGCAGAAAGTTTGCTTTGAATTATGTTGTCTAGTTTCAGGATTTACTTCTCTGGCAAAATTCAGCTTAATACGTTTGTGATCACTACCAAGACTTTTGGAACCTTCTTCATCTATTTTCATTACTTGTAACTTACCATATATTTTGTGTGACATGAGTACGTAATCTATAGTTGAATGCAGATTGCCAGTTTCCCAAGTTATGTGCCCGTCACACTTCTGACTGGTATTACATAAAACTAAGTCATGTTTTCCCACCAGTTCTAGTAATATGCTTCCAGTTGAGTCCGTATACCCATCCAGACCCTCAATATGGGCATTCATGTCTCCCATAATAATTATTTCGGAGCCTTCCCCTAGTTCACTAATGTCTCTTGATATGCAATCAATCATTTTTCTGTTTTCCTCTTTAGCACCTGTCCCTGTCCATAAGTAAACCACTCCAAGGACTGTTGATTCCCCAGCGACTTTTCCTTTCAGCCACAAATGTTCGGCGCACTCCTTTCTGATCCTTTGAAAGTTCATATTCTTCTTAATAAATGCTCCAATTCCACCTCCCTTCCTCGTTCCCTCCATTCTGTTGCATTCTTCCCACACATAGTCAGGGTTGCAAGGTGGCTGCTCCATGTCTCTGAGATGTGTTTCCACAAACCCATACACCATTAAATCCTCCTTTCTTAGTTGCTCCTCTACCTCTTCCCATTTTAACCTATTTCTACCACCCTGCATGTTAATATATCCAATGTCTGATTGTGCTGTTTTTTTATACCTGTTCTTACGTTTTCTCCTCTTTTTAACCCTGGGTGCCTCTCCTGACTTCGTTGGGTTTTCAATTACTTCAGTGCCCCCAGGGCCCTCGGTCCCCCCAAAAAAGCAGTCACCGTGCGGCCCATCCTATCCCCCACCCTGTAACCCGTGGCCTCACTGTAGTGAATGCCATCTGCAAAAGGGCGGGAGCCAGCCTCGTACACCTCTCTGTTTACTTCCATTACGTCGTACCGAAGCTGTCGACTCATACCCTTAATTACTCCGTTGGCTTCGACAACCCTCCTCTCCGTTAACCCGGACTGCCCCCGAACTTCTGGAATGGTGCACACAACCACATGCACATTCTCAGACACGTCCCTCAGCTTACGTATTCCCACGTTTAGCTGCTTTCCGAGGTTCTGGCTCCTACCCTTCAGCACATCATTAAGCCCCGCATGAACTATTACTAGGTTCCTTCCCTCCCGGTTATCCCACACCCCCTCACGTGCTGCGGTCATAGCATCCACCATACACTTCCCTGGCTGGACCTCTACGGTTACCCTCTGGTCTCCCTTCACCCTGTTATGTACACCCCTCCTAACCCGTGCTACGTTAGAGCTCCCCACTACCAGTACCCTAGATCCCCCTGGTGCCTGCGCGCCTTTGTCCTGCGACTTATCTCCTGTCACCTGACTGCCCGACGCCTGCTGCTCGAAGGCGCCATTGAGCTGAGGTTCAATCAGCTCTCCAGCGTCGTCGAGCCCGCCTGCCAACAGGCCGGACTCCCGACCACCAGGGATCCCAGCCTGCAGACTGGTGGTTCGTCCCGCTAGAACTGACACTTCCTCCTTTCTTCCCTCGCTACTCTCACTCGCTCGAATTACCCCTTCCAGGCGCTCTACCCTACTGTCACACTCCCTCTTACGCTCCTCTAAACCCGCCTTCCATACTTCCCCCAGCTCTTCCGCCTGCTTCTCGAGGCCGACCCGCTGCTCCCTCTCATGATTAAGCTGCCTAGTCAGCTCCTCTACCTGGGCCTCGAGACCCACCCGCTTCTCTCCTTCTGCCTTAAGCTGGGCCTCAATCTCCCGAACTCTACCCTCCCATTCCCCAGTTACCTGCTGAAGCTTCACACAAAGCCGACACTCGAAACTCACCTCCGCCGCCACCTCCAGGCTCCCGAAACCCGTCTCCTCCAGGTAACACCACCTCCCACACCCCTCGCACTGCACCAACTCGTCCCCACCCTTGTCATGCCGACCCAAATCTAGACCCATGTCTAGACCGGGAACAAACCGTCCCTTCCCGCCAAAAATTCAAACAGAGCCTACTTTGCGAAACTAACGTTAACTGCTGCTGTTCAAACCTAATACTGCTACCGCATAGTCACTTCCAATCAACTCTCAAAAAAAGAGAGAGAAAAGAAGAAAAACTGGCACTTAGCTTCGGATGCTCGAGGAGAACCAGGAAACACGTCCGCTCACCGCAACTCAGTACGAGGTACTGAGTTTTGAAAAACGCGCGCAGCGCCGCTAGCGGAGGAGCTGGCGTTCGACCGTGAGGCGCGTTCAGCAGCCTGCGGCGCCTTTTCGCATGCCAAACTGTGGCGGCGGAAGCGCGCACGAACAAAACTTTTGCTTTTTGAGCCGATACGTTGAGGGTGACGTTGCATAAATGCTGGGGCAGACCTAAGAAGAACATTTACCTGTTCTCCTCTTCTTATATATTGAGTTTTAGTCGTTATTCGGGGGAATTTATCTAGTTGCGGCCATAAAAGGAGTTGGAGCAATTTTCCGAAAAGCAAGACGGCCGCCACCATAATTGCTTTGAGTGGGAAATTTATTTCGTTCGTCGCTGTAAACGTAGGACTGCTGGAACGATGATATTGGAGGCGAGTGAGATGTCCACTAAGTTTCTGCACGAAGTGTGCCAAGTTTCATTAAGACAGCAGGTGTGAAAGTTGTTTCTAACGAATGAAGAAATAAAGCTGTACGGTATATCCAATATTGGACCCAAAATGTTGTGTTATAGCGGGCTGTGCAAAGTGCAGATTTGGCCACACAGGTGCTTGGACTTGACAGTAACATGATACAGCACTTATTATACAAAAAAAAAAAAGGTGGCATAGGGAAATTAGGTGAAAATTTGGTTTGGGCGGCGTAACTCAATGGGAACCGGTTTTGACCATGAAAAGGCTGTCAAGAGAATACCACTGGTCGGGGAAGGTGGAGACTTTAGAGGTAGGAAGGGACTAGTAGACTGTACTTCCAATTGAAACAACTTTACGAAAGGTGGTTCCAAAGCCGAGAAAACGAAGTTGTCGGCCAACACACGGTTTGGCCGCCAAGGGTTTTTGCGGTCAGCTGTTGTGTAATGACCTGTTGTGCGAGGTACTCATTTTCGGCCTACAGGTACTTTGACATGACCGTCACTTGGCACAACACTTATTATAACAAAAATTGTTGGCATTGCGAAACCAGGTGGAAATTTAGTTTGGGCGGCGTAACTAAATGGGAACTGGCTTTGACCGTCAAAGGCTGTCAGAAAATACCACTCATCGTGGGAGGTGCACAGTTTACAGGTAGGAAGGGACCAGCGAACGGTACTTCTAGTTCGAACCACTTTGCGATAGGTGGCTCTAAAGCCGAGAAGAAAAATGTTGTCTACAGAACTCGGGGTGTCAGTGTTTCCACATCCAAAAGGAGGCTGATCAAGAAAGAAAGCACACCACATAAACTTCCATACTCAAACGCCGATTCTCCAGTGATTCCGAGTTTCATGGTTGTTTTCTTTAGATTTATATTTGTCACTTTTTTACCGTTCAAATCTTTCTTCATGAAGTACAGATTGCGTGCCATACTTGTCCGGAAATATCATCGACACGTACGATGGGGACGAAACTTCTTTGGAGGGCATTCCTCCAACGAAATTGGCACTGCATACCCGCGAGTGTGGGATGGCATTTCAGTTCGTCCTATCGGCGCTGACACATGTTGGCGTTACTGGTACGAAAACAAACGCAGAGCGCAAAGCGGCAGCGTAGAATGTCAGCCGTGCCGACACAGTGGCAGATATGATCGGGACACCAAATTTCTCGCGTCGTACGGCACGGCTCCATCGTTGTCGCTGTCCCACAAAACATCGACGAGGTGAAAAACTGTGAAACTTTGTCTCCACGAGATACGACGCATAACTATTGCACAGGCAGCACTTCATGCTGTGAACCTAGCGCAACAGCACCACTCCGACTTCAACGTGTACCAACGTACGCGGCGTGGTTTCGGTTTCGTTTTCTGTGGGGTGCTCACTGCCTACCTTCGGTACCGGCCGCGCGGCGGCGCGCCAGTCGCGTCGCACGGAGTGGATGGGGAGCAATGGGCACGAAAGGTTTTCAGCTATTTATACATGAGGAGTGTAGACACAAAGTGGAGACAGCGCACTAGGAAATTAAGAGGAAGGTTTTTGGGCTATAGCGAAGATACGGAAGAGCAAGTCTCAGTTAAGAAGAAAGTTAAGGCCACAGAAAGAGATCGGTGGCTAGAGGGAATGCAGACAAAGACTGCTCTGGAAAGCTATAGATTAAACAAAAGAGTTATTGCCAAAGAAAGCATTTATGACAATTCTAGGGGAAGCTCATTGCTGTTTGAGGCAAGAACGGGTGTTCTGCGAACCAGAACATACAGAGTGAAGTACCAGGAAATTGATACAGTGTGCACTGCTTGTGGAGAGGAGGACGAGACGGCTGAGCACTTGATACTCTACTGTAAAGGGCTTCACCCTATGCCTACCGAAGACAACATAGATTTAATAAAGTCATTGGGTTTTAGAGACAGCGAAGGGAGAGTGGATTTCAAGACTGTAGAGATTACCAAGCAAAGATTAAGTGAATGGTGGCAGAAATCGAGAGAAAACTAGGTATTTTCTTAATCACTGATGGCAAGGGGGTTTCATAGCCTCACTTTCTTTGCACTGCGGAGTGAATATAGATTTCACATTTCAATATCCTAAGCTTAAATGGTAAAACAAAATGGCTAGGTGGCGTAAGCTACCGCCCGATCCAAAGGGCTCAGCCGTATTCATCCATCCATCCATCCATCCACGGAGTGTATAGGGTGTTTTTTTTTTTTTTTACGTTTTTTTTGAAGATTTAAAGTTTTTTTTTTTTTTTTTTTTTTTTTTTTTTTTTTAAAGAGTGTGGCTAGCTTTGCGCCTGCTTCACGAGTGGTAACTTTGCCGCGCCCCCAAGTTTCCCACGAGCTTCAAGTCGTTCTAAAGATAGTTGATTTAGTGGTTTTCTATCACGCTCAGTAAGTTTCTAATTGGAACCATATGTCTATTTTCACTAATTAAAAAGTTAATTAACTAACTTTAATTAATTAGCCGACTTATACCAAACATTAGCCGTCCACATAATGCGTCCCCATAATGTCCCCCTGTCCGTGTAACTCACCTGCACAAACCGCAGAAATGTAACTTTCACGGCCTTTTTCTTTTTTTTTAACAAATCTTTAAAGTTTTAAGAAAAAAAGAAACAACAACATATATTTATATACATATCCGTTTTCACCTCATGAAACATGGTGAAAAAAAAAAAAAAAAAAAGGTTGCGGCACTTAGCGGAGCGCTACTAATTTCCCCTTTTATGTGCAGAGTTAAGATCAATGTAGGTGCATTTTCCATTAGATATATGTTATCTTATCAGGCTGTGCACGTTTCAAACGCAAAAAGCATCTTCTTCCGATAACCAAATCTCGTGTAAGAACTTTTTCGCGTGTGCGCAAGTAGAGGGTAAAATAAACACCGTAGCTAAAAAGAAAAATGCTCATCGCATTAAAAAAAAAAATATGTATTGGATTGGGAAATTTTAGAGGCCACTTGGGACTGGAGATCCCCGTTATCGTGGCCAAGATTTGAAGACTTTATCATTTATTAACGACCTGGCACGTGGTCTGGATCCATAGCCCAAGGATACTGAGGAATACAAAAACCAAAATAACTTTGAAAACTTGCATATCAAAGCATGCAAAATAATAATAATAATAATAATAATAATAAAACGCTTGACTCAATATATAATATTTACAAAGACAAAAAGTAATGCACAATTTGATTACACCCTCTCTATTTAAAGGCACGTTTCATTGGATGTAAGCTTTGAACGCGATTCTTTGTGAATACTAGTGCCACTAAATAAGCTACGCTTCAGAGTAACGACACTTGGTCATATCGTGTCTTTCATGGTTTCCAGTTATTTGAAGCTTTATCTAAAATCACAGGGTATGCTTTTCCGCCCTCCTCAAACGTTTAAATGGTTCGCGACAAAGCAAAGCAATATTCGTGAGCTTCCTCGCACCGAATCTAATGCTGAGGTAGTCGCACTTTTGAATCATGAATGCCGATACTCTAGCGCAGCTCATTTAGTGGCTCTAGTGAATACCAAGCAGTGAGGTTACTTTTCCATCGCATGACACGTGGAACTTGATTATCTAAGCGCTCCACTTTTGGATGAGTGCAGTAATGTTGGAGTAGCGAATTGCCGAACCGATTCGAGCGCTTCATATTGGCGTGCCCGACAGGAACACTCCACGAGCGTTAAACCCCACGAACAAAAAGGTTTTTTTTTTTTTACAGGACTTTTGGGGGAACTTGTGGAGTCGTCCCGTTGATAAGCTATCGGAGCGACTGATCCCGATCAATTTGTCAAATCAGCGTGACTCGGCACCCAACCAACACTGAATCACGTGGTCCCTGTCCATGTGCAATACTGCGTGAGACACACAGTGAGAGATTAGGCCCGTTGGGATGACTGTTCTCGATGCCATAGACGGCTCAGTGGCGCCTCGAGCCGGACGGCCGTCCCAATCCAAGCAATGGAGGTGAGGGTTACGCTAAGCAAACCAACGTTTCATGAAACTAAACACTTCCAGCACCCCCCTCCGAAAAAAAAAAAAAAAAAAAGACGTCATATTGCAGTAATTGTGTGTGCTCCGCTTGGGGGGTTGAGCTGAGAATCGTAGCGCTCTCAAATTGTTGACGCCGAGTACTGCGGGAAGCGAACGGCGTTCTTGCAGGAGACGGGACGGGCGCGGCGTCCTGAGACGGCGATTCGTCGCGGATGCGCCGATGGACTTGGTCGTGGTCAGGGGTCGTGGTAGACGTCGCGTCGTCTGCTTACTCGCGGCCGCGTTGAAATTGCGATCTCACTATAAAAGTAGCTTGATAGGCCATAATAGGCAAAATGTAAATGCAAAAGAAAGGTCCTGCGAGCTATCATCATCATGGGGTTCGGAGCCGCCATACTGCAGGGTTTTTGCCATCTTCCATCTGCATACAACTCGGTTTTCATGATATTCGGCCAACGGATTTGCCGACGCAATGGGTCAGCCCGGTGAACGGTCTTTATCGAAGGCCGCTGTGTGAAAGGTTCGGACTGGCAGGACGTGGTCATATTCCAGACCTATACGACTCCCACTTTGCCGGGACCATTGTCTCTCGGGCGTAACTCGGCTCCCGTGAACCCCCGAATATGGCGGAAACGGGATGATTGATCTGCACTGGATGGCGCCTCTTCTTGCGTATACGGTCTATTACACGTATCTAAGGAGCACACACAATGCCGGGAGGCTCAAGAAGACTCAGCTCTCCCTATACCTTCGGTGCAACGTCTGCATTTCGCGAGCGCAATGCGTATGCAATCGCGCACGTGACCCCTCTCCGCCAATGAGGAGTTGGCGGCGAAAAGGCAGGGGATACTCTGGAGTTGTGCCATTCAGTTGCTTTTCGCCCCTGAAGTACCCAGTGACCTCAGTGGTCATGTTTCGCGTCACGTGACCCGAAAACGGGACGTCGAAATCGCTTCGATGTCGTGTTCCGAATACCGAGTATCTTCCATCGATAAAGTTTCTGCGTTTAGGCCTATCGAAGACGGGGCCGTTATTGGCCGTTATATGCATATGCGCTTGACAGGGTGCTCGCGCAATACCGCATAGACAACGATGACGTTATCCACAGGGCCTTGCCTGTGGTACTGGTTCACGCGTACTTAACGCGCATAGCTGGAAGATTAGGGGGGGGGGGGGGGCAAGAAAGTTTTGAAGGTGGAGGGGGTGAAACGGGGTTGCTTTGTCATTTTCGTCGTCGGTCTCCACGGGAGAGAGGGACAGTAGATTGGTTTCGCGGCCTGCTTGCTGCCGCGTGGCGGCCAGGTCGGTTCGTGTTCCATTGGGAGCACTGGGGCGCGGGTGCGGATCAGCTGTGCGTGAGCGCGTGCTGCAATGCACGTATGCTCGAGCCGCATTTCTCTCCCGCCGGTCATTCAGCGAACGCGTGCGCCGCTAGCACGGTTGCAAACGGGGCACGCGGTCGCCCGCCGCCGTGTCTCTTGCCCGGATGGGCAAGCAAGTGCGCTTGTGGGGCACACGCAGTCACCTACAATACTACCGCACGTGCTTGCAGGCAGGGGGGCGCCAGCCGGAACGCCAGGGTTGCAATCAACCCCTTTGACTATCGCAGCAAGGAGAATATGCTCGCGTAAAATGACCTATAATCGCCGGATCACGGGAAAGTGGCGCCGTTACCTTTCCTGCCTGCTAGCCGGACACAAACAGAAACAGGCAACCAAAACTTATCAAGGTCGTTGGCTAATAGGTTTCCGCTGCCGTGGCTGTCGCCATTTCGGTCCACTCGCATCTTCGAAGCTTCGAGAGAGCCGTTCTAAACCAGCGCACCAAGATCACCATGGAGCGTCATCGTACTGAAGGCGTTCCTCGCCAATATAAGCGTCTTTGGCACTGTGTATGCAATCCACTTATTGGTCATGCCCATCTCCACGAATCTCTTACAATATAATTGTTCTTCTTGCGTATTTTGAACCAGTAAGCTTATTTTTCAGGGCCTCCAAGCACCGACACCGCATGTGGTGTCGGTAGGAAGATGTACGCTTGTTTCACCTGTGTGTGGATAGCAAAATCTCGGTGTATACAAAAAACGTCGCTATACACGAACTCATCTCTGTTACGTCACGGCGCGGTGGTGGCGCGTCGGTCGCATTTCCGGTCTGGGGCTGTGGGCAGAAGTCCCCATGGCAGACGTGTATTCCTGCGTTGTTTTGAAAGGAACGAGACAAAAACCTGCCTTCTCGTCAAAACGCCGCGACTGGGGCCGTACCAAAAGTGTCGAGAAAGGTTTGAAGGCCAGTTCTCACGTGCTCGGTTCGTCCGAGAATATGGATATGTGCCGTGAAAAGGGAAAAGCAGACGCCGTCGGACAACGATTGCTTGGGTGGGAAGCACTTTGGGTTGAATTCACGGATAGCTGTGATCATCAGATTTATTTGTTTTGTTCCAACATGAGCGCCAAAAAACCGTCAAGTTGTGCGGACCACCTGCGGACTACGTTCAGTGCGTCTTCAAGTTCAAACGGCCGCCTGATCGTTCGAACTGTCGTCTGCTCTTTCAGACGTGTCTGCTTGTCGTCTGCTCTCTCAGACGACGCCGGCCCGTAGACAGATTCTTGGCCCGGTACTTGCGACAAGAAGTAATGCACGCCTCAAAAGATCTAAATTTGAAGGTTGGTGAGCAGGCTCGATGTAAACAGTAGATACAAGCAGATGTTGATCATTGCTACCAGTGAAGATCACCGACTTGCTAGGCCTGATTCGCATAGTCCGATTCTGCTTTAGATTTTCAGTATCGACGTCGACCATTTCAGCTTCGGTTCACGCTTTTGCAGCCCGAGCGACGTTGCGACTGAAAATAGCGAGCGAAATCTCATCATGCGAATCAGGCTTTAGCGTACATTCTGCGGCGTCCACGCGGAATGAATCGCCGCATGTCAGATTATTGACGCGAAGTTTTGCGGTGTAACGAGCCTCGTTAATTTCGCTGACGCCGCTCAAGATAGTCAGACATCGCCAGGAAGACGTAGGACCAACAATTCGAACGCGAAAAAGGACAGGGGGACTCACACAGACGCCGATAACATCGCATCTCAATGGTTTGTTTATGTGCGACGGCGAGCGCCTTGCCCACACCCCCATCGCGCATGCGCGGCGCCGGTGGCGTCCGCTAGAGGCGTTCCGGGGGCTCCGGTTTGTTTGTAAACATGAGTTGGTGTATAGACCCTTTTGCCGTTTTACAAACACGAACCGTTGCTTGCGTCCCCAGCGACTTCCAATCGACCCGTTTTTGCAAGAAGCCTGTCGAGCTTGCTCGTGTCACCAGTGCTACAAAACATAACTGATACACGGACAGCAATGTCGGAGATTTAGCGAGGGCTGTATACGGCTTAATGTCCTGGAGGAGACAAGTTTGTTTATATGAATATTATAATTTTTGTTCTTGTTTTTTTAGAGATGTCGCGTTTTTTTCCCGTTTGTTTTGAAGGATTGGTGGTTAGATGCTTTATCTTTATCTTTATTCGGACGTCAAAGACTGGAGCACCGCCTGGTGGCGTTTGCAAAGGAAAGGGTCTATAAAGCTATGCTCGTCGCCAGCTAATTTAGATTGGCTCGCCAAGACCGGAGAGGTCGAGGAGAAATTGCTCACTTCGTGAACCAAGATGGCGACCGTACGCGGTGAGCTTGGCGCTACTTTCCCAGATCCAGTGACTTTAAAATACCACCCCTGGGGACGTGTTTTCAAAATTATAGTCCAGTTTGTGAGTGAGCAGTTAGCGTACGAAATCCGAAATATAGAAAGTAGAGTTTCGGGCTCGAAAAGCGAAAACCGTCTCGCCAGAAAATATGACCAAGAAAACACCGACACTTTTCTTTTAAGGTATCTCTGGTTACTCAAAACAGTTTTCGTTGTTTGTATTTTAGTTGTTTTTTTTTTTTTTTGGTTTCCTAGCTTTTCCAAAAGAGCGCGTGCTTGTCTCGGTGAAAACTGATGGTATTGATAATTGCTAGATCTTGGTTAGCGTATCTTCTACCCTCATATATTATGCGTTAAAATGCGTGAGCCGTTTCGGAAGCAACTGTGACGATGCGCGCGACGTTGCGACTAAAACAATTTGCAACGCTTAGGAAAAAAAAAAAAAAAAAAGCTGATTAGCAAGTCGATGTTTGCAGTCAGTGAACACCAAACGAACACTCGTTTATGTCTCACCATCAATAAACGCTTATCTCCCTATATAGCTCTTTAGACAACATCATCACATTATCAAAAATAGTACAGGTACGCAAAAAAAAAAGAAAAAAAAAGAAGGAAGCTCTGTATTTGTTAGCATTTGAGCCAGCGCGCCGGGGAAGCCATGGGAGCGCCGTGCTCATACTGGAACGATTAGTGGGTAAACGCAACGGTGCCTTTGTTTTTAGTCACTCTCCGAACGCCCAACACCGGCGTTCGAACCCATTCAATGGGTATATATATATAACAACTGCTACAATAATAAAACAAAAAAAGTTGCGCGTTTTTGTCTGCTTTTCCTCCCACAATTTCTACCCGTATAGTCCTAGATTCATCCAAGATGGCTGAACGACAACTCAGCCATCTTGGTGCCTAAAATCATGGTTGCCAGCTATCTGAGGCAGAAATTCCGCTTTTCTATCTCAATTTAATTCATTGTTTTATTTGCTTCTCTTCAAAAAGTGTGAAAAATCGGTAACACACAAAAAAAAAAAAAAAATGAAACGATATTGTTTGAGCATTTGGACACCCTATACTTAAAACCCCATTCACACGATCAAAAAGGTCCCACGTTAGAGGTATTTTTGTGCCGGTCGTGAGAATGGGGTATATTACTCAAGAAGTCACATTTTCAAATCGTGACTGTCAACCGATTGCGCCCGCTCTGCGCTAACCACGTGCACCAAAATGGCGGCGCCCGCTAGATAATCGGTGAATGAGGTGGCGATACTCTTTGCGTGGCTTATGTAGGGCATAGTTTCTTCGAAGACTCAAACGCGGAGGCTTATTCGCCAAAGTCCACGCAATCGGACCCGCGCCCTTCGGCCTGAAAGCGTTTGATCGGAATTGCCTCGATGACTCCGCGGTGCGGACAAATCGGCTCAGAGTCCTGAGCCTTGGTCGGCAAAGTGCCAAAGTGCTTTCACCCCATTCCCCCCCCCCCCCCCCCCCCCCCCTTGTTTTGGTCTGGGTGAGCTGGCGTGCATCACTGCTGCGTGATGCACACGCTAAAAGACCTCATTGCTAGCAGTCATACTGCATTGGCCAAATTTCTCGAAAAAAAGACGCAGGGCTCAGTTACTTCAAAAATAACGTACACTTTTTTTTTTTTTTTTTTGCAACGGCAGTTTAGTTACACAGAACTCCTGTGATGAAGCACTGAAATGCAAAGATTGCCCGACGAATTCTGCCTCTAGTGCGAGAAAAAAAAAAAGAAAGAAATCGGCAGTTCTTTCTGCTGTGTACCTCCTTCGTAAATCGGACGGGGCTTTGGGAAAAGTGGAATTTGGTGGCGCGGGCTTCTCTCCCTTTGCCCTCCTCCTGCTCGGGCCGTATTCGCGCTTTTTGGTCTCGCTTTTGCCTTTGTTTACTTTCTGTCGCCTGGTTTCTTGGCCGCCTGCCTAGGCTTCGCAAGTGGGCTAGGTTTCTCTGCCGTGCTGGCTTTCTCCGCCGTCTCTGGGTCAACCGTCTCGGAGTTTGGCGTCCCGTTCTGTTTGTTGTTGCTGTTCCGTTTCAAAGATGATGACCTCGTGATTTCTCGCCCCCCTCTCTTCGCTTCTTACCCTCTTCCGCCGACTTTCTCTCTTTGTTCTGCGCTCGTCCCAGCTGTTGTGCAACAGGTCGAGCGCCTGCTATGGGCTGCGCCCGCCTGGCACGCACGATTCGCGCACGCGTTTCAGAGCAGCTTTGATCTAGTAACATTGTTTGCCAGTACGGCCACCGGACTGCGGCCATTTTTGATACTGGTGCATTTGTGCGCACTGCGCTGCGCAGTTATACTCTGTGCACCCTTCGATTGAGACTGCAACCAAAGCTATACACAGGCGCGAGCTACGTTACGTTACGTGTCACTAACGTTACCTTACGTATCAGCAGGACATCCGTGCTTCGAATGTCGCGCACAAAGTTGCTCCTTAAACTGCAGTTTAAGGTTGCCACCCTTCGTGGTTGCCACGCTTCGTAGGAAGCACAGATATCTATAGGTGACTTTCGTCGTTAGCAGACAGGCGTAAGCTCCCGTAACGTCGGGTAACGTAAGAAAACGAGACTGTGTGAACTAAGGTCACACTATCCTGGGAACGTATGGCGCCATTGCCTTTGCTGTCTGCTAGCCGTACAGAAAAGGATGCTACCATACGGACGGCCAAACCTCGCAAGGTGATTGGCTGGCCGGTCTCGGTTGCCATGGCAATCGCCATTTTGGTCCGTTCGAATCGCCGTAGCTTCGAAAAAGGGTCGTTCTGAACCGGTTACACCAAGATCGCCATGGAACATCAGATATCGACACCGAAAGCGTTCCTCGCCAATATAAGCGTCTTCGGCGCTGTGCACGCGATCCACTTGTCGATCGTGCTTATCTCCACGCAAAACGGTATTGTTGTTCTCGCGTATTTAAAAAAAAAAAAAAAAAAAAAAAAAAAAAAAAGTTTTTTTTTTTTGTTATGCCTTTAAAGCACCGCGGTGCCGCATGTGGTGTCGGTGCGAAGAGACGCGCGTTTGTTTCGCCGGTCTGTGAATAGCGAAGTCTCGGTGTCCAAAGGAACGTCTCTGTATAACGCTATATCCGTCACCGGCGAATTTTGATCGGCTCACCGAGGATGGAGGAAGGGAGATAACTGTTGATTCCACCAACCGAAATGGCGACTGTATACGCGTCGTTGTGCTTGGCGCTACTTTTCCAGGGTCCGGTAGCATTGGCGTGAAGCAGCCTAATTATAGCGTGAATTTCACGTGCATCGCAGCTTAGAGCACGTGGATCGAAAGCTTCCAGCCTGGGCATGCGCAGTGCGATGTTCCAGGCTGCTTGGAAAGTCCAGCGCAATAAAACCCTCTACTCTTAAAAAAATGAAATGTGAAATTTTGTTGAGTTTGACGAAATCATCGCCCGTAGAATACAATTTTCGGTCGGGAAATCGCAGTTCAATGACTTTTGTACCGAGCGCGACTTCCGAGGATGGCTCTACTCTATACGAGAATGATGGCATCAGGTCACATGACTGATGAATGACGTCATATGGTTTCCGTGTTTTTCGGGGGCTTATGTATATTGCAAATTACGAGATGTATTATTTTTTTCACACTTTCTTAGATTTGGTGTTTTTCAGGGCCCCTTCTCGATGTCGGCAAGAAATCTACATTTATCCGCATACTAGTTGAAAAAAAAAAAAAAACATTACAAGACCACGGCGGTGGGTTTTTCTAAACTCCCAAGGAATACACGCTCGACCCGAATAGTTTGAAAACGACCCGATACTGATAAGAGTAGGAAACGACTCACGCGACAATCAAGTAAAATCCCTCTAAAAAAAAAAAAAGAAAAAAAAAGAAAGTTGCAACCCCAGGGACAGTTTGGTGCCGACTATTTTTCCGGGTCAACAAGAAATAAAGCCGTATGTAAAACATATCTATATTCCGTGAAGCTGGGGCATTCTTCTCTTTCAACAAGGGCTCCTAATCTGGGTATTCCCCTATTCCGAGAAAACGGGCTCGGGGACTGTCCTTTTGGGCTGTTTGTAGAAAAAACTTAACTTAAATTCAAGATATTTTTGTATTAAAAATATGGTGTTGGGGGGGGGGGGGGGGGAGAGAATTATATGAGTGTCGTTTTCACTACTCGTTTATCAGGCTGGGTGGTGGACAGTAGATGAGGCATTAAATCTTTAAATTAATTTTAATTATTAATTTTAGGGGCAACGCTGTCATTGCAGTGTTGACGGAGGTTAAAAAGACACCCACATTACCTTTTGCGTTTTCTTTTCTTTTGTGCGATTAAAGTTTTGCGCGCGCAAAAAAAAAAGCTCCGCAAGTCCTGCTCACATTGACGCTCGTGTTGAAACGTAGTCGTTTCAGCACGTCGCCCCTTCTGTGGTCCGCGCACTCATCAAGGACGCGCCTCCGAGGTAGTGACACGGCATCATTGAAACGACTACGTCACTCTTCCAGGTGACATTGTGGGCAGGGCTTGCAGCGCTCTTGTTTCACCCTGTTTTTAAATCGCGGGCCGAAACTCTAAAATTGATCGATTAACATCTAAAAAAAAAAGTTTTTTTTTTTGTAATTTTTTTTTTTTTTTTAGAATTTGTTTGGCCTTTGATTGTTGATTGCCGTCAATACTGCATTCGCATCAGGACCCCGAAACACGTTCATTCGGAAATTAATTAACATATTCTGCTTAATTAGCCAACCTACCGGGACAATGATCTCGTCTCATCTAATATCTGCGGAGCCTGATACATACACGCTAAAGACGACACTAGTCCACCTCTCACCCCCTTTCAAGAATAAATGTGTTCAATTTAAAATCAAATGCCCCGTATATTGAAAAGAAGGAACACTTTTCATAGGTCACGTGACTAATGACGTCACCAGCCACGTGATCGTTATTTCCGTAACGCTTTCGCGTCTTCAGTTTCCATCGAGTTACCCTCGAAAAAGAAATGAAACGAAATAGCGTAGCACATTTTATTTCGGAATTCTCTAATGCACGCACTGCAGTATATGTAAGGAGCTATCGTTTAAATTTCTTTAGAAAACATTGTACAAGTTTCGGTACGTGAAGAAGAAGAAAGTTTCGTCTCTTAATTTCCCCGCTAAGTTTAGCGGGGGAATTCTCAAAATACCTTTCTGGTATGAAGTGGGTCCGTCAAAAAGCGTTCCCTGCTTTCAAAGTACCATTGTCTGGCCGTAATCGGTAAAGGTTGGTTCAGACACGTATACGGTCGACTGCGTCAACAGTGCTTGCGTCGAGCTGTTGCTATGGCGACCCTTACGGCGAGCCAATTGGGAAGGGGGGGGGGGGGGGGGGGGGAGGGTGGTTGCTTGCTCTGCTCAGCGAAACGCGGCGCAATGCGGTTGACGCAACTGTGGTCTGCGAACGAGCCTTTAAAGTTTAGTAAAAAAGCGGGACAGTTCTCTCCCACAAATCTCTCTGCTTTCCACCATTACTGATGTCCTCCTCTCCAGCGCTCGCTCAAAGTTCGCTCCGCCAAAGCGGCAAGAGTGGAGGGCCTCGTGGGGAGGGGGAGGGGGGAGGGAGGAGGGAGGGAGAAAGGGAGGGAGCGAGCCAGTACTGCTATATTCTTAATCTGCACGAGGCCACAGGTATGGGGAGTATTCGCTGGCGGTCATAGCTGTGTGCGCAAATGCTGAGCGCGTGCGGATGACAAGCTTCTACAGTTCTTTTGCAACCTGCATTCCGCACCATCAAGAGTGCCGGTCTTAGCAGCCTATTCATGTGAGATCGTTCTGAGCATGCGCTCTACACAGCACTCTCCTCAAATATGGCGTCCAGTGACTGGCGGCCGCGTTCCGGTGCCTTTTGTCCACGACCGTGCGGCGCCGCGAAACGCGGTACTGTATAGTTATATAGCTGTGGTTGAGCGTGACTCGGCGTCAAAAGTCGACGTTGGCGCAACTCGCAGAGGCGTTCTCCTCCGCGGAGCAATTGGGTTAGGCCTCCGCGGACAGCCAAGTGCGGCGCGGCTTGTTTTCGCTTGTCGTCGCGGTTGGTTGACATTGTTTGCCCGCGTTTGACACCCGGGGGGTCTGCGGGTTGCGTCGGCGGCGGTACGCCTCGACGCGTCCACGTTGAACGCTTTGCGTCGGCTTTCTCGCCTCTCGTGACAGCTCGGAGGAGACAGCTCAGTGGGCTGACCGCTCTTGTTCAGTAGGCGACGGACAGAGACAGGTTCCCCAGCCCCCGTGCCCGATTCTACGGGCTGCTCTATATTTGGGAGGAAATTGAACTACCGAGGGGTCCTTTGTTGCCCTTCTTTTTAGCACACACTTGCGGTTGCCTACGACCTATTGAGGCAAAGCTCGTCTTTTAAACCTTTTGTGAGGTTTAGTACATCGTTCCGACACCTCCGATGGCGATACCCGAGAACGATTTCGATGTATGAACAAAGGCGTCGGCGGAGTATCGTTATCGGAGTACCGGAACGATCTACTAAAACTACATAATGGTGAGTTTTCGTCGGTCGTTTATCGCTGCCCTGCCAAGCTCTCCGCAGCCATGCCACGATACCCGAAACTCTACAGTCAAGGTCATCGGCGCGCAGGAGCAGTAGCGGCTTCTTCGTTGCGGAGGGGTTAGCGGAGGGGAAAACGCGGTCTACGAAAACTCCCCAGTGCAAAAGGGTCACCCTTTTCCCCCATTTTTAATGCGAAAGCGTTACCTGTCTCATGGAGCTAGCTGACGTCATCAGTGTGAAGCGCGAAAGCGGCTCCTAGTTTCCGCGATCCCAATAGCAGCGATTGGTTCCATTGGCTGGCGCGCGTCGACGGGGCTCCCATTGGCCGCTGCGCCATGGCCTCCGAGGTCCCGAAGCGCACGCGCGCTCGTGCGCAGCAGACGACAAAGGGAGCGGACGAGCGGCTTGCAAGCTTTCGCAGTCACAACTCAGAAGAAATGCTTCGATGTACCTCGAGCTTTTTTTCCAACCTCTTCCGCTTGGCGCTCCTTTCACTAAATGGACAGAAGTGCCACCGGAGATTGACACTCAAGCGCGCTCTTCGTCCTCCGAGGTCGAAGTCCTCATCAGAAAAACATACAAGATAGCGCTCGGGCTTCCGCAGAACGCCCCTACTGCAAAACTAGAACAAATGGGGGTGCACAACACCTTCCAGGAACACAAGGAAGCCCTACTGATGGCACAACGAAGCAGACTAAAGAAGAGCGGGACTGGCAGACAGCTTATACAAAAGCTCGGGTACGGCGACTGTACGGAAGTTATCCAAAATTCCAGGGAACTGGGCGCCGGAGTCAAGGGAACCTACTTAGTTAGGCCCATACCGAAGCACATGAACCCCATCATGCACCGGGGAAGAAGAAGAGCAAGAGCGCAATACTATGAGCGTGAAGGCAAAGACAACGAGACATTCGTATACGTGGACGCAGGGGACTACCGCCGGGATGCCAAGGTAGCTGTGGCATTGGACCACGCATACGACGAGATATCCAGCTGCTCCATCAAGAACGCCAGCATGGAGGGGGCGGAAGAACACGCCATCGCCCTCGCCATGATCCACGGCTACAGGACAAAGAAATCCTACACGATCCTAACCGACTCACAAAATGCCTGCAGGAACTACCTGTGGGGTTTTATCAATAAGACATCTGCAGCAACCCTAGAACGCGCCTGGAAGGAAGGCGTGACCCACAAAATCATTTGGATCCCAGGGCATGAGGGATTGACCGGTAACCTGATCGCAGACGCCGTCGCTCGAGCATACACCAACCGAGCGGCGGAAGAAGCGAGCGGGCCAACGGAACCAGTACCTCAAACCTACAGCAGCGTACTCAACTACTACAAAGCGGGGAGAATGACTCTCCCACCCCCGCACCCCAAGCTCAGCAGAAACAAGGCCGTCAGGTGGCGACAGCTGCAGGCGGGAACCTTCCCCAGCTTGCTACGCTTCCACCACGTAAGCCCGGAATCATACTCGGACAGGTGTCCCTGGTGCCAAGCCAGGGCGACCCTCTACCACTCCACGTGGGAATGCACCCAAAACCCCACACTTCCTACGGTACAAGACAACAGTCGGCAGCAGTGGGAGGCCAAGCTAGCGTGCAGCGACCCGGAAAATCAGGAATTCCTGATTGAAAGGGCCTGCAAGGCGGCGGAAGCTAACGGCATCCTGGACTAGGAAAAAACGACCATTAGCTTTTTTTTTTTTTTTTTTTTTTTTTTAATTTAATAAACGTTTTCTGATCTGATCTGATCTGATCGTCCTCCGAAAATTTATCGGAGCGCGAGTGACTTCTTCGCAGCTCCATGACGTCACGTAAACAAACAAGGTGGCTGCGCTGCTGTTGAGACCGTCGAGACGAAAGACGTAGCCGGACCGCTGCCCCTTTTCAGTTGATTAGTGCTTAATCCGGCAGGTAAAAACGATTTGATTTGAAAGCCAAGACAGCAATTAGCGTTCCGAAAAAGGTTGTTCGGGAATCTCACCTGAAAAAGAAATTCATCTATGGAACGGTAGCGCGCCGATAGTACAGCGACGGAAAATTTGTCGAGATGAAGAGACATTCGGACTGCTCTGCCCCTTTTATAAAGCTTAGTCCAGCGAGTAAAGATACTTCGATTTGAAAGCCGAAACATCAGCGAGCATTGAAAAAAAGGTTTGTTTGTGCGCCTTGCCTGAAAACGAATTGGTCTATCGAACGAGCGTGTTGATAGCTCGGCGACAGAAAAGTTACGATGAAAAGACAGTCAGACCGCTGCCCTGCTTGGAATGCTTAGCCCAGCCGCAGCGAATTAAGATACTTAGATTAGAAAACCTAAACAACCATTTATAGTGTTGCGGGAAAGGTGTGTTCCTGCATGCAGCCTATAAACGAATTGATGTGCCATCGAACGACAGTATGCCGGTATCGGCGTAGCTTCCGTCTCGCTGTGAGACAGAACCGACGGAACCAGGGAATCTCTGACAAATTTGAGGGTTTTCCTGCGTCGACGAGCGGGTTCAAGAATGTTCAAATCGGAACCGCATGCATGGTCAATAAATAGATCGGCCAAGGTAACCTTCCACATATGTGCAATGTGCACGAAGCGAGTCTTCAAACCTTTCGGGAATATTAAAACGTTCGTAGAAACCTCATAACGTCTCCGTCTCTTTTGCTTTAGACTCTGCCGCTCCACACGGGCCTAATTACTTCGAAATATTTTCGGCTTCTGCCACCCGTATCTACGGTCAGAAGGAGCTCGTGTGGCCCGTCTCTAGTTTTTGGCCGTGTTCCCAAAACTTACTCGTTCTAACTCTCGGGTAAATGTAGTTATCGAAGACCTACCCGCGTCCAACGTTCCTCTATTTTTGTAGTCACGTGACATAATCCGCCAGGGTAACTCGGATCCATTCGAGTAGGTTTGGAGCGCAGCCTCGCTGTGTCGCGCTCCTGTACGATATGCGTCGGTTAGCTGCTGCGCTCGGAGTATGAAACTCGGAGCAGCGTCGGAGTAGGAGTAAAGGAGCGCCGACTAAACGCGCCCAACAACAACAACAAAGCATTCCCTGCCGCGTGCCGTTAGTAAATGTACCACTCTTCGCTCGAAGTGTTTCCCAACCGACCACTTCTGCATACAAATTGGTTGGTGCATGGGTTTAGTATGCTGCGTAAATTTCCGTAGATCTACGGCCGCAGCTGAAGACGCGTCCACGGGCTCCTGTCGCACGACGCTGTCGGGTGCGCAAAAGAGGAATGCCCGGCAGGGGCAAATGTGCAGCCCCCACGCCACGATCCATACGCGAAATTGCGTGCGAGGCTTCGCCGAGTGGCGCGCGAGAGTCGCGTGAACTGCCCGTGCCGCGGAGCACGCGAGCTCGGCCGCCGTCCAGAGCGAAGAGCGAACATTGTGGAATTGCGGCTGCCGGAGCGGCGTCTAGCGCCGCCGCAGCGAGACGCGAGCGCGTCGCGTTGAAGCGAGCAAACGAGCAAGTCAGCAGGGTAAGGAAGGGCGCGCGTGCGCACTGTGCGGCTCTCGGCAGCAGGCGGCGATCTGTGTGGCGTCACTTCCGTGACCAAGTTTTCGCGACATCAACCTTCCAACTTTGCACACCCTTCTAAACGCCGAAAAAGGCGTAGTTGTACGTCAAAAGAAAACAAAAGGTAGTGCCATGTAAGCTGAGGCAGAGCGGAGATAGAGAGAGAGAGAGAGAGAGAAACAAGTGACCTTGAAAACGTAGAAAAAAAAAAAAAATGAAGGGACTCCCGGTCGTTCCTCTCTGCCTTCTATTTCCGGGTTGGGCCGTCCCTCTTCTTTTTTGTTTGCGACACTTCCCGTGGCCTCCACTAAGGGTCAAGCGGCGCTGCGGTTGCTTTCCGGTCGATTTTTATCGGTTGACTGCTCTCGCTACGCGCTGACTGCGCCTGTACGGGTTTAGACGGGGGAAGCGATTTCATTAAAGGATTATTGAATCGTTTGCCTCGCCAGGCCTAATTGATTATTCCTGCTCACATCGTCACGAATACTAATAATAATAATAATAATAATAGTAGTAGTAGTAAATTTATTTACGCTGTGTTAGTTCAAAAGAGCAGAAGGCAGGTTCGTCTAAGCCAACAAGGGCTTGTGGGACTGGACCTAAAGGTTATCGTGATTCACAGGAGAGTTTCAGAAAGTAATAGAAAAAAAGACAAAAACACAAGGCAATACGAAAGCACCAGTTCAGAGTCACACTTCATCAAAAGTCAAATCTCAAAGGATCAAGTTCATGTCAAGCAAAGTATTAGAAAATGAACACGAAACTTGTACTGCACAGAAGCTAAAGTAGTTACTCGTATAGCAAGACGTTAGAGTGCGGCACTCACATACAAAATAAATGAGAACAATAATTGATAGACAAGATAGTTTCTGCGCGAAACGTAAAAAATGTACGAAAAAAAAAATGATCACTCAGTTTCTTCGTTGATAAATATATTGCGTAGTTCTTTTTTAAGTTTTTTTTTTTTTTTTGGAAGTAAGGTTCGAGAGACTTGGAGGTACCTCGTTGAATATGTGAGGGACATAAAATAAACGCATGTTTTTCCCATACCGTGTATAACATGTTGGAACGGCGTAGAGTGGAACTTTCCGCAACTGCCGCGTGGCGGGGTGAGGAGATTTAAAGTCGTCCTTCCAGTTGTAATTGAGCACTACCGTCTCTAGGAACAAAGATCGAAAGTTCGGCATTGATAAAGTTTGAAATAAATCTAAATTAGAAAAACTCATACCATAGCACATATTTCTCAAAATTCCTTTTAAAATACCGTTCACTTTTTTGTGCCATAGTCTCGAGCATTGGCCAAATACAGTTATGCCGTAGGGCAAATGTGTGTAGGCTAATGAATAAGCTATGCGCTTGCGCAAACCGAAGGGCATGAATGTTTTGATGTCATAGAGCAAACAGGAGACACTCCTAAGTTTAGCACAGATTTTAGTGAGATGCGAATTCCATGATAGATCAGAGTCAAAGAGAATGCCAAGATATTTCTGTGTCAGAATATGGAACTTTATCACTATGACACGGGAAACAATTAGATTTGTGTAAAAAAAGTGGAATATTTAGCGAAACAACTTTCAAAGGACTGTGGAAGCATACGAGCTTTGTTTTAGATACATTTATGGTAATCAGATTTTGATTGAACCAATCCACGAGCTCATTACAAGAATGTTGAAGCATCTCCATTGCTTTTGGGTATGAAAGATGACGAGTCAATACAAGGGTATCGTCAGCGTATTGGTATATCATACAGTTGGTAACTGCGCTAGCCATGTCATTAACATAGATGTTAAATAAGAGCGGCGAAAGTATGGGGCCTTGTGGAACGCCGGCTTTTAATGAGAGGTTGCTGCTATATGCACCATTTACAGCCACCAGTTGTGAACGCTCATGTAAGAAATCTTTTAGCAGTGATAAGAAAGGGCCCCGAAAACCCAAAGCTGAAAGCTTGTGCTGTAAAATTAGATGGTTAACTGTGTCAAAAGCCTTAGAAACGTCTAAAAAGCAGGCACAGGTAAACAAGTTGTGTTCGAAGCTGAAATTTAGCTCGTCAGATAGTGATTTTAGAAGTGGTTGCGTGCCTCGGCCAGCAATAAACCCGTTCCGATTTGGAGACATAAGCTCGTGTTTTTCAAGGAATGAAGACATTGCATTATACATAAATTTCTCTAGTATCTGGCCAAGGCATGGCAAAATGGATATCGGACGATAGTTCTCGACCCTATTTCTGTGCCTTCCCTTGAACAGGGGTTTGACGACGGCGATTTTTAACTCATTAGGTATGAAACCAGATTCAAGAATTGTATTGAATAGAAGAAGTGTGCTTTGAAGATAACGTAAATGTCTTCGTATGTCACTTAGTCGTATTCCATCGATTCCCGGAGACTTATTAGGTTTGAGGCTTAGTATTGTAGATTCTAAATCGCCTCCAGTCATCTGAGGAATAAAAGCAGAGGCAGAATCGGAGTAAGAAAGAGAACAAAAACTACTGTTCTGTTCGACTTTCCCTGAAAAAGTTGCGAAGAAATTATTAAAGATATTGGCAGTCACAAGTGAATCAGGTCCAAAAGCATCACCCAAAAGACTGTCGTGCACATGCGGTGAGATACCTCGCAATTCATTTAGCAGTGACCAAGTTTTAGCTGAGTTCTTTCGATGGGCTGAAAATAGTTTTTGAAAATAAGTAAAATAATAATAATAACAGGTGAATGTAAAACGTAAAGTAAACGTGGGATCGTTATATAGTTGCACCGATCTTCAGCAGAATTGAGGCCAGCACAGAGAAGAGCAGCATTCCAGAAAAGTTGGTTACGAGTCGAAGTCGCAATTCAGCTAAGAGTTTTGGTTCAGCTGGATGTTCAAGATTCCAGCCGAACCGAAGAATCCGCCAAAATGATGGGATAGTCAAGCAGCGGGCTGGCATTAGAGGTGTGCGCATCACATGCTTTCACTTTTTGTGGTATATAAAATCGGTTGAAACCTTTTTAACCGTACATTATTTGGTTTTGACGCACGCTAGAAACTTTTACTACCGAAAGCACCAGTGCGTGCTCCGCGTGAAGTCGCAGCCTCAGACTCTTAGCCTTATGGTCAGGTTATTTCGAAAGGCGCGTATAAACACTTGTAGGCGCGACCCGAAAATTCAACCAAATTGAAACTTCCAGCCGAATCGGAACGTTCAGCCGACGTGGAACTCCGGTCGAATTTCTGCTTCCAGTCGAAGTGAAAACTCCAGCCGAACTGACGATGCTTCAGCCGAATCCATCGTTACACCGGCTTGTATCGTCGCCCTGTCGCCTGCTGCGGTCGGCCAAAGCTCCAGTGTTATTGCTCCATAAAACAAAAACGGGGAACAAAAGCCGGTTTCTCTGCTGTATCCGGTTAGCTTTGAGTCTAATGACCTCCACTAAAGGTTGGAACGAAGTTTCTTTTTTTGTCCTTGTTTCTGGGATTTGTTTGTTTTTCTTTTGCTCCAAGTGTCCTCTGACCTTGAGACTCGTGCACACGTGGTTCCGAATCCATTTACTGGCTTTTGCAGAACTGCCGTTAACCGGCCTGGGCTATCGCGGCAATCTCTTCTGTGTCATTTATTTCCTTCATGCTCTATTCCGTAGGAAAAAAAAAAAAAAAAAAAAAAAAAGGAAAGAGCGCGGGAGGTCATTTACCTATTATCTGTTTCCCAGGTAGCTGGTTTCTGCTCGCATCCGAGGACATGTTGTCCACGCACTGGCGCGTGACTATGCGACCTGTTCGGGTATAATGCGCCGTTTTGCGGGAATTAATGAAGGCACGAGGCTCATGTGTGTCCCTTTGCAAACGTTCTGTTGCGTTCCCAGAACAAGTAACGGTGGACAAAAACCCCCCCTTTGCTAATTAGTTTTCGTTTCTAAATTGGGCGCTTCTTTTGAATGTTTCCGTAACGAGATTTAAAAGTCCCCGAGATAATGATGAACTTGAAACTGTTTTGTCCGTCCCGTTGCACACCGCGAGTGTTTTTGGAGGAAAGTGAGCCGTGTTTTTTCCCACCGCAAGGAAAATGAATGTCACGAATGAGAATCTAATGTACCATTTCATTAGTCAGTGTATCCACTTTGTCCAGAGCCAAACCTGACGCACTAACACCTGTGTTTTTTTTGTTTGTGTGTGCGCTTTGACACGACTGTTACGATAATTCGGGACATATCTCTGTCAAGGTCACTGCGATGATCCGCAGTGTCCCATTGTTAAGTCCTCGTCTCATGTGTGGGTTGTTTTGTATCTTTTCTATCCATCCGGTTCGAAATGTCTGCAACAAAGGAGTTTTTGTGTAGAGTGTGGTTGGGAAAAAGTTCCGTGGGTACTTAAAGGCTGTTTGAGAAATAAACCAGTTAGCTGAGTTTGAGACGTTCTCTGTGTCTGTTCCTTCTACTGAAAGTTCTTCCGATTTCTTCCACCGCAGTCTCAGGTGTAATACGACATGATTAGCTACCACCAGCTCGCCTGCACTCTCACCGTCTTTGCACTAATGGCGGCATTACCTAGGTTTTCCACACCAGAAAAAAAAATAAAATAAAAAAATAAGCGATGACAAAACAGTGATCGCGCAGACGAACTGGTGGAAGTTGATCATGATATAGTTTGAGACGTTTTCTGAGACGTTCTTTTCCCCTGTCTTTTTTTCTTCGACCAAGCTTCCAGCTTTTACCACAGTCTCGGGTATTCTACATCACAAATAAGCGAACGTTTTTGAAAATATATTGAGAACATAACGGTTAAACTAGATAATTTATAACCCATTTTGCCTCTTTTCTAGTGGCCGCCATGACCTCCGACTTGGTCAGTCCCAGGGCTTAAACAACATTGAGGCAAGTTCTTTCTGTTTTCATAGTTTTTCATAGTTTTGGCGACTAAAACACACACACACGCACAAAGAACACCTTGAATGTTTTTAGCTACCTGGCTATAAATCGAGATAACGTCCTCCAAAAATCACCGCGATTTAAAAAAAAAAAAAAAATTAAATAAGGTTATTTTTGGCATCGCGATGCGAACTGCGTTTAATTTCTTGCGCATAAGTTGGAAGCGAAAACTTGTGAGTTATTTTTGGTCGCGGACGATGTGTAGAATGTTGTTGTGCGAACGGTCAAGGCCTGATGCTATCTGCCCCGCTGTTGAATGCGTACGCCTCGCGCGATTAACTTGCCCTTGTTTACGTGTGGAGCGACCACGCGTTGCCTTTGGGAGTGTGAGCTATTCTCCACCATAACTAGCGAGCGACTTGTTTTTGTCTCGCCGGATGCGCATCTCATCGCGTCTTTTACCGGGTCGCAACGGTGCGGTGATGACGTCGGTTTCCCTGTCACTGTGACAGAAACACCTGTGGTTATGTTCTCGCTTCGTGTGTGTTTGGCTCATTGTGCTGATGCTTGTCGTCGCTGAGCCGCGACCCGCGTTTCATCGACGCTCTTACGACGTGCGGCAGCCAAGACACGGTATGGTGTGAACAGGATTTATTATCTACTTCGGGTGCAGAACAAACGGAAGAGATAACGATGATAACTACACTGGCAGACGACTACAAAGTACATACTATCATCGTTCGACGATGCGCAGCTTCCGATGGTATACGACAGACGCCATCGGAGAAAAACCAAGCTTAGTCTCGATATGCAATTAACAAAAAAAAATTGTCGATTTTCTTTTTAATTAACGATGATAAGCGGTGTAAAAGGGCGTAGGATAATTTAATTATCCACGTTTTTAGATCGCTAGTTTTTCGCCAGTATACGGCGAGCGGTGGCTTTGGTGCACTCCCGCGTTTTCCACGTACTTCCAGTGGTCCTGAAATTGACCGATTTAGTGGATTTCGACGACGCTCAGCAAGTTTATAATTTTTGCTATATGTTTTGTTTCACAAGTTAGAAAGTTAAAAAGTAAATTTTAGTTTATTATCTCACCTGCACAAACATCATTCGTGTAATCTACCTATCACCATTTTTTTTTCTTTTGTAATAAATCTTTTGGAAACACGCACGCACACGCACACGCACACACACACACACACACGCACACGCACACGCACACACGCACACGCACACGCACACACACGCACTCGGCATATAGCACGGTTTCGTATTTTTTTCTTGACGGACTGGTCTTTATGATGTCGCGCTTCGCTCGATCGATGGCTGATTCTGTGCGCGAAAACGAGTGAAATAAAACGAGAGAAAAAGAGCCGACGGAAATGGCAGGATTATTAGACGTGCACCTTAGCGTGGAATGGATTTCTATTTTCCTGGTCTTTGTGCAGGACTGGAACGCGCTTAGGCAATTAATGGAGTTATTCCCTCGCGGTATTTTTTTTCTGGGGGGGGGGGGGGGGGGGGGGGCGGGGGGTTTCGTCGCAACCTTGAACTAGTGAAACGTTCACCGAGAGAGAAAAAAAAAATCAATCAAAGGTTCGCGGTTTTTTGTTTTCTTTCTTTCTTGGAGTTGTTGATTGCTAAGGGTCGGCGTTTGAGAAACTGCTAAAAGGGTTGTCTAAACAGAACTCGGAAGATGCCGTGCTCGGTATTTGCTGTCCCGGAAGCGGAGGTTTGCGTCTCGTTCCGGTCCGCTTTAAAACTCTTTTTTTTTTTTTTTCTCGCTTGCTGACAGAGAGACGGTTGGAGTGTGCTCGTCGCGTAGGTCCGGACAGTCGCTCACACGCTCTGCTGGCTGTCGTCGAGGCCTACGCGCTGTTGTTGTCGTCAGTCCCCTCAGCCTACCGAAAACCAAGATAAGGGAGCGCAGACAACCGAGGGACAGCGAGGAGGAAAGCCGCGCCGTTTGTGTGGTTCATATCTCCTCACTGAAAATCTAGGCGCGCGCCCAGCGTTCACTTTTCTTTTAAAACAGCAACAACAACAATGTGAACGCTCTTTTTTTTAAGGGCGAAGCTCCTTAGGGGCTAGCCATGTCCGTATGTCCGTCCGCCGTCGGGTGCACGTGCTCCTGCTCGTGAGCTCACGCGCTCACGAGCACGTGCTCCCGTGCTTGTGTAGGGCAAAACAAAACCGCATCTCCACGTGGTGAATGATGTTGATTGGGGCGAAGCTCTGGAGGGCTATGTTGCGCTTTTTGCACTCCCAGGAGACGAGAAGGAAGTGACGTCAATAACGCAGCAAATGCAGATTGGATATTGTTTTTGTTTTCTTCTCTCAACATCCAATTTGCGTTTGCTCTAGTCGTTGACGTCACTTCCTTTTTCCAAGTCTCCTGGGAGTGCAAAAAGCGCAACATAGCACCCCTGGTGGTGCTTGTCTGCGTAGACGCCGAGCCGCAGCATGCCGAGCCTTTCGTTCGTTTTGATCCATGTCAGAAAGAGAATGTGTGGTATGGAACGTGGTTATATACGCATTTGAGCATTGGACCGCAGCGTGACATGGATGAAAACGAACGAAAGGCTCGGCATGCTGCGGCTCAGCGTCTACGCAGACAAGCAGCACCAGAGCTTCGCCCCAATCAACATGATTCACCACATGGAGATGCGGTGATTTTTTGTCGTGCGTGGCATGTGTTGTGTCCTGTGTGGATAGCGCCCTTTACAATAACAAATTTCTGAGAAAAGAAAGAAAAAAAAAAGTGTTTGTAAGTAGCATTGGCATCATGCCTTGCTCGAGGGGGAGAGTGTGGGATAGTGTGTTTCATTCCTAATCTTTAACGGAAAGGAGATAACGTTGCTTTTTGTGCGTTTTGGATACTAATATGTATCGGCAAGCGGATAAAATTTCTCTCGTGCGTCTCGGAATGGAAGCTCTATCAAGCGTCATCCGTCCATTCCCACGTGAAAAAGCAGTAGTTGAAGGAAAAAAAAAAAGCACAAAACTGTGCCAACTTTTTGTGTCTTCTCTTTCTTTTTTTTTTTTTATTGTTTTTTATACTTTTACTTTTCGCGAGTGTCTGTGGGAACAATACGATGATATCCGTTCTACGCTTTCTCTCGCGTTTCCGAAGAGAGGAGGAGCGGCCGTGCGCAGGTTTAATCGGCGCTCAAGCTCAGGCACTCTCTTATTCGTGCGCGAAAGCACGTGGAATTGCGAGCCTGTGGTTAAAGTTACGTTCATGGACACGCTGCAGGTGCTTGCAGGCGCGAAGCACTGGCCGGCAACGCATGGTCTACCCGTTGCTCGGTCGGGCGTCGACCACGTTGTTCGTCGCTTTCGTAGCTTCCGTACAGTGAGTGGTCCACGACGACAAAGCCACACGCTCTCGCAGCAGTTCGGGGCCGCAGCACGGTGTAAGCTACGCTTGCCTCGACAAACGGGGCAGAAAGTATAGTTGCGGTCGAAGTTGCATGCGAGGTTCTGGAACCAATAAAATCAAGCAGCGCGAAAAAGAAGAATATTTAGGCTAGGTGGCGCAAGTTACCGCCCATTACGAAGGGTATAGCCATTAACCTCCATCCATCCGTGCTATATTACGGCGTTCGTCTCGTCTTTCCTTGCAGGTGTTATCCCCATACTGAAACCGATCAAGCTCAGCAAATGTTCTATAACCTTGCGCCTCTTTTTTCCCTTCTTCTTTTTTTGTAGATGTGTTTGATGTTGTATTTAGCCTTCGAGCGCGCTCCGACCTGCGGTGATTCCTGACTCAAAGTAGAGGGCCGCGAAGCTCCGCGGTATGTGTGTCCTTGGCCTCGGCGACCGATGAAAACGTTGTCCGGGCCCGGTAAACGGTGCCCCCCCCCCCCCTCCCCCTCTCTCTCTCTCTCTGTGCTTTCTTTTTTTTTTTTTTTTTCCGATTGGCTTCGCACCGTGCCAAGCCGTGCGCGGAAGATTTGGCGACGCAACAGGCGGTTATATGAATTGATTTCGCGGTCTCAAGTAATCGATGGTGCATGGAGTTTGACTCTGACTGGAGTGTTTTTGCAGGGACCTCAAAAGTAATCCCTCGATTTCCGCCCGTTGCCGTCGTAGAAGCGTCACGATGTTGCGAAGAGGCGGATGTGACCGACGCCTGGCCCGCTTTAGATCGTTCTGCAGGCAAGCAGAGAGTCGACAAAGACCGACGCGAGATGGACGGGACGTCCCGACGACGGCGACCCTCGCGTCCGCCCGCCTTTCGTCGCCGGCATTTTCTCGACCAACCGCCGGGATCGCGACATCCGGCAGCGTGACACAGCGAGCCTATGCGGCGAGCAAGTTGGTTCAGTCCGTTTCATGCGCGAGAGTTACGCTGACGTCAGGATGACGCCGAGCTCTGATTGGCTTTGGTTGAAAGGATAGTGGGGAGACCTCGATGCTAGATGCCTCAAAGTCTACCTACAACTTTTTTTTTCTCGATGAGCCAATAAGAGTTCGGCGTTCTGACATCATGGCAACCCGCGCGCAAGAAACAGACGAACTGGCAGTCTGCGCGGATTGAAGAGAGGGCCCAACTCGAATCAGGGGGGGGGGAGAGATTGAGAGAGAGAGAGAGAGAGAGAGACGTTGTGATAGAGGTTGGGGGGAAAGAGAGAGCCAATAGTGTATGCGCACTGGGCGCTTTGTCACTCGTTTGCAATTTAATGGTAGACGCCTCCTGCACTGATTGGTTTTAACGCAAGTGCGCATGCGCTGCGTTGTCACGTGGCGAGGAGGAAAGCGGGTGGAAGGGGACAAAATAGGCTTAGAAGGGCGGGAGGAATCATGCTTGTCTTAAACTTAGGCTAGGTGGCGCAAGCTACCGCCCGTTATAAAGGGTGGGGCCATTAACATCCATCCATCCATCCATCCATCCAGGGCGGTCAACACTGTCGACACCTCCTCGCAGCGCGTAGTCCTAGCGTGGTCCGTGAACCTCGTGAGACCGATCGAGAAGTATGGAGCTCTCTCTTTGTATAATACTGGCTATCTCTCTAGCACGACGTCTACGCCGGTTCCTGTGACGGGGTGATATACTTCGTTTCAGCTTCGGTCCGAGCGCGGCCGATGTTATGAGCCGAAGGGCCAATCCAACAGCCAAAGAGGCACAACGTCATGGCGTTGTGCTTCTTTCGCTGCAGTTGATAGGACCAGCCGGTATTCGCCCTCTCTCTCTGTGCACTTGTCCTCCGCCGGCAGGTCAAGAGTAGGGAGTACGCCATGACGTCCCTATTAGAAAAGTTGTTGAAAGGCTTTCAGACATTTCAAGGCATTGTAAAGGGGACTTTAGACATTTCAGGAGAGCCTCTGACGGGGCCAACGAACCCACCAGGAAATATCGGCGCCCCCTTCAAACATCTCAGAAATTCCTTAAGTCCCCTTCACACCCTTTAAAAAATCTTTAAGTCCCATCAGAACGATTTTAAATAGGGGTTGATCTTTTTACGGTACTTGATTGGCCCTTCGGCCCATAACGTCGGCCGCGCTCTGACCAAAGATCTTCGGGCAGCTACCACTACGTCACACTCCTCTCACGCGTCCTTCGTCTAATTTTTGTGCTTTTTTTTTGGTTGCTCTTCGGGACCATTTTCGATACATGAGTGGGTTAGGACGGTGTAAACCTTGGGTAAACCGATACCGGGTACAGTCGGCGACAGGTCTTGAGCTGAAGGTGCAAGCTCCTCCCACCTCTCTCCACTTTAACAGAGGGAACGCTGGAGAGGAGTTGACATCCCTCTCCAGCGTTCTCTCTGCTAAAGTGGAAAGAGGTGGGAGGAGCTTCCGCTTTACACTACGCCATTGTTAGGGGAGGCTCGAAGTCAACCCTCCGAGGGAGGGTAAAGGGGGCCCGGTCAGGATGGTGACGACCGATGATGGTGTCCGCCCGATGCAAGTCGAATAAGAAAAAAAAATAATAAAAAAAACTAAACTTAAAGTTGTTCGATCCCTCTGGACACATTACGACGTTGGTAGGTTTATAATGGCCAGTGTGGCCACGTTTATTTTAAAACAAAACGACAAGTCAACGGTAATATACAAAACTTCCAAAATTAAAACCCCATACTTTAGTCCCCCGTCTCAAGAGTCGAATTCCCCCGAAAATCCTCTCGGCAGCCCTTTTCTAGCCTCGTAGAGGCCTCCTTTCCCTCCAGAGATATACCAATCACTTCAAATTTCACTACTCCCACGTGGTACACTGTCGCCCAATGGTCGGCGAGCTGTCAGCCTGACGCTCCAACCGCTAAATCCAAATTCCGTGTAGAGTCGGTCTCTGCAATTTTCTCAGGCTAGCTGGCGCCAACAGCTAAAGTATTACATCGCGCAAAAAGCGACAATTTTACACTAAGGGCAAAACCTTCTATATACAGGCACACTCGGTTGAAAGCCGCAAGCAGCTCCGAACACGTGTTCTCCCCGCACCGCCTCTGGAAACCCGAGACGTTTCTTAAAGGGGTACTCCACCGATTTTTTGAGCTACCTTAACTAACTATATTTTCTGATTCCCCGGCCTTTAGCCTTTCCGGTATGCTATTCAGCATCGCGAAATTCATAATAGGTATTGTGAAATCGGAAAATGAAAATGGTGTAAAAACCAATATTCAAATATTCGCGCAATTTTCAGTGCCGTGACGTCAGTGGCAGGCAGGCTGGCCAGTCGAGCAAGTAGTCTAAAAATAGAATATGCCAATCATTTGTTCCGTGCTGGAGCGCGGATACGGGAGCGAGCTTCCAAAGCACTCTTTTGACACCAAGAAACTGCTTCAAATCCGTTGGGAACAACTTCTGTAGTCCAAAAAGTTAACCCCTGCCTTCCACTGATGTCACTTTGTTGTTGTTGCCAGTAGAGACTTTCACTTTGAAAAACATGGTGAAGACCAAAACTGTAAATTCAATAACTTCGCGAAAAAACAATATTTTGACCTAATATTTGGGATACTATTTTAGCAATGTTTGTTGGTTAGTTTAGCAAAATTTCAAGCAAATCGGAGACAATGAAAAAACCGGTGGAGTACCCCTTTAACGACCGGGGTCCGACTCTTCCCCACCGAGCCCCGCGGCTGCTCGAAGCCGCCCGCGCGTGGGGGCGGAAAACGCCCCAAAAATGCAGACACAAACATAGGCAGATAAAAAAAAAAAAACAATGCCTACACAACTGTAGAAAGATAGACTTTTCTAAAACAAATCTTACTTGTTTCTAACAAAATCCTTCGTTACTTAACACTCGAGGAATTGGCTGGCTATATACAAAGCGGTAGACGCTAGCGTTGCCGCTTCCTGACGTCTCCTTCGTTGTGATACGCTGTAAGACGCGCGCTAATAAAACGACAAAAAAAAAATGCGTTTTTTTTTTTTTTTTTTAGGTGGTATTGGGTGAACGTACCAGTCGGATTGATGCGGTTGTGCTTCTATCCGTATCGTCCCCCCCCCCCCCCCCCCCCCTCTCTTCTCTCTCCGGATATTATTTGTTTGCGTATACGTAGGAAGGGGGGTGATTTGTTGGTAATTGCAGGCCGGGCACGAAGGACGAAACCATCCATCCAGGAAGCGATTGAGGAGAAGGGGCGAGCGCTTTGTTTTTATCGGCTGACCTCGAGACAGCGCTGGAAATCGTATCCGGAGGAATATCTAATACCAACTGTGTAGACTTCAATATTTCCCTTCCCCGATTTGTCCCTCTCCTAGACGTTTTGCGCGAATTTCCATAGGCGTGTAGCTCTCTAATAGCTCCCAAGTTTGGGGCGGCGCCACCGGCGAGAAACAAAAATAAAATATTTCTTGGTTGCATTTCGGTCGTGAGGCGTTGTTTGCCGATGATAAGCCGGCAGAATTTCATTGGTGGATGTAATTTCGTAAACAAAGATAGCAGAAATAGAAACGAAACGAAACAAAACATATTCTTATCATTTTGTTAAGACACCGTAAGCGTGAGCGACAGTTTTCCTTTACTTCATGGTTCTTCCGAGGCTCTGATTACCATGCGTACACAGATGCTGACTTGTAGACGAACGTGGCTCCTGCACGATAAACGCCTGCAGTGCAGGTTTGTGCGTGCTTCGTCGGAGCTTCCAGTATGAAGGCTCCATGCAAGCATCAGATGGTCACGCCTTACCTAAAACCCCTTCATGTTTCAAAGGTAGCGCAAGGTGGCGTCGATGCACGAGGCACGTGCAACGTCCAGCCCTTGGGAAGATCATGGCGGCACAGCGCAGCACTGAGCTAGATTTCGGACGCCATGTTCTTCTCAGAAGTGGCGCGCGGCGCGTGTCTCGAGCATTTTCACAACAACGAATGGCGCCACTTTTCCCAGGGTGGAGGGGCTGAGAACCACTCAATGAGCTACGCTTAGAGTATCGGCACTCCGTTCCCCGACATTGTTGTGGGCGCCGCCATTTTGGCTCGTATGCAGAGCAGACGCAACTGCTGATCGTCGTGATTCAAAAATGCGACTTCCTCAGCATAAGATTCGGTGTTTGGAAGGTCATGTAATATCGCCTTGCTCTGTCGTGAACTGTTTAAACATTTGTGGAGGGCGGAAAAGCGTTCCCCGTGATTTCAGATAACTGGCAACCATGATTTTAAGACAATATGGCCAAATGTCTTTGCTCTGAAGCGTAGCTTAGTGGCACTAGACGGGCTTCAGCCTTGCGGACGCGCTCACGCCCTCTAGCGGAGAGAAACGACCCTATTATAGAACGTGAAACCCGGGCACCACTTCGTGGACAGCAATGCCGTAGTGCCGAGTTTTCAACGCCATTTGAAACGGTAGAAGCAGCAAACTGTGTACAGACCTAAAATTATTTTTGCTGTCTTTAACGGCCATGCATGCAAAAGGGAGCCACGCATATTTCCTCCCAACGAGAACATAATTAATATGTTGCCGGCGGTGACCCTGGCAAGAGCCTGTTTGCTTTCGCGATCTTCTCTGTCTCGGTGCGGGTTGCCTGACCAAATGATGCCACTCTCGCGGTCGATTCTGCCCTTGGGAACGACCTTCGTCAAAATGTTCCGACCGATATACCAAGCGCGTGTTCGCGCTGAGCCCAAGCCGGCATTGGCCTCCCCTTACAAGGATTCTTATCCGCTTTCTACGGAATTTTTATAGAAGATAGTGTGTAGAGGCTTTTGATATTCTAAAGAAAATGCATCCACTTTTCTATCCACTGTCTATATCCTTTTGATCGCCTTTCCTTTAGACTTTCTATAGAACTTAGTCTGTAGAAATTGGATAGCAATTTGATAGAAAGCAGACAGGGATTCTAACAATATATGTCCTCTTTTCAAAGACAATTGGCCAGTTTTTCGCAAAATAATACATCATATTCGTTTTCGATGAAGCTCAGCAAGTTTTTAATTGAAACCATACCTGTATTTTCACTTATTAAGTGAGTTAAGAAGGTTTAGCTATTTATCGGACTTATTGTGAAGATGAGCGGCCTGTATAATGTCCCAGTGGCCGTATAACTCACTTTCACAAACCAAATTATTATACCTTTTGCAATCTGGTTTGTTTGTAATACATCTGTTCGAATCAAAATAAAACACCCTGTACATCCCATACTTGAAAGGCAATCATTTGAACGAGGACCACACCGGTAGATAAAAATATTACAAGTATGTTACTTTTTTCTCGTCAATAATTTATACGAAATGTGGTTTCTAAAGGTTGGAGAAGTGTTGCAAGAAAGAACACTTATTTGACACAGTCGTAAAAAGCAATCTTCGCAAGGAGGTTCCAAGTAGGTGTGATGTCGCTTCTCCCCATTTCATCTTATTATTCCATCTCATCCTTACAAATATGGTGACCAAAAGTCTACCGAGACGTGGCGATAGAAATTCTATGGCATTTCTATCATAGGTACTTCAATAGACTCGGCTCGAAAGAACGTCTATAGAAAATTGTGGGATACGACGTCACTGGATAGGAAGTTGAAAGGGTCCTTAAAATGTGGATAGGTTTTTTATATACTGCCTGAAATAGTTGTTTCTAAGGGATCACTATCTGATGATGATGTAAATAAAATTGATTGATTGATTGGGTTGACTGCGTCCGGTTTGTGCACGCTATTGCTCGTTTCCGTACAATAATGAAGTGGGCGCAGACCACCATTACATTCGTTGTGATCGTCGCTTGCTGCTGACGACTCTCGTGCCTCTAACCGCTTACACTGCGACTCGACAAGAGAGGAAGTTTTTGCGTCATGTAATGTAAGGTAAGGCTTGCTTGTTAAACGTAAAAAAAAAAAAAAAAAGAATTGTATCAGCGGCGATTGTTTGTATATCGTCATATGGACGCTTCTGTTCCACAGACAAATTGTCCATATAGTGTAAGTCGTTCATAATGACGAATCAGGCTCAGAACACACGCTTCAACAAGCGTAGAGGGGAGTTCCTCCATCCCGTCTACTCCAACCCATGCAGTGGGAGAATAGGGAAAGGAGAAACTCATATCCGGACCCTCTTTTGCGGGTCCCAATCGTCCCTTTGTGCCCCCGTGGCCCTCGCCGTTTTGCCAATTAAGTTACGGTGAAACGAAGTATGGGAGGAATTAGCTTTGTCGGTCCAGACTTTCTCTTGTTCCCCAAACAGTGACGAGGTTCAAGGCGCGTTCACACTCTTGCAACCGAGTACGACCGAGAAAGACTTCTTGAGACCGGATGCGCTGAGCGGAGCTGGTCCTAAGAGATCGCAAGAGGCTTAAAAACCGGTTTGGTCTCTCTGGGTCGTACTCGGTTGCAAGAGTGTGAACGGGCCTTCACAGTGAAGTCACCTAGCTGCTTTAGGGTTCACTCTTTTTTGTTCCCGGTTGGAGGTCGTGTACGATTTCAAGCAACGATAGACTGCAAGCGGTAATTATCAAATTTACCTAAAAAAAAAAAAAAGACAAACCAAAAGCATTGTTTCATGCGCCGCTCTTATTCCAAGACTGGCAACGAACGTCCGGGATCACACTGTGACCTCTTGGTTTCACTAATATCTCAAAAAACTTGTCGGGCTTTTTTTTTCTTTTTTTTTTGTGTGTGTGTGTGTGCTTAAATTGGGGTACTTCGTTCATAATAACGAGACAGAAATGCCTCATATTTACCGAATTCGTTTCCAAAATAGTTGTCCATTGTCCGGACCGCGGGTTTCCGTATTAGCGGGGCAATATTGACGGCGAAAGATCGGTCGCCGGAAATTTCGTTCATCTTAAGGAGACGCGACTGTATTGTGGAGCGAATATGTTCGTTGGAAAGCGGACGAGTAAGATGGCCTCGCACTCATTGCGTGTGTGTGACGTGTATAGACCGACACGCTGTTTACAGACACAAACCCGCGTTTGCCCTCACCAGGTGTGGACGCTGCGCCTGCGCAGATACCGAATTCGCGTGAAGGGAAGCGTCTGCGCATGTTCCGTCGACAGCGCCACCGCAGCTGCGTGACGTCAGGGCCACCGACGATACCTGCACACACAGCGAAAAAGTACACCCCTGGACGTGTAAACCGTTGTCCCAGGGCGGACTCCCCAAATGGTGTTCGTTTTACACGCGAGGCTCGGTGTATTTCGTTTGCACCCGAGGTCTCGTGTAAAATGAACATCTTTGAACGTGTACTTCGTTCTGCGATCACACGTCTAGGGGTGTTTTTTTACAATGGCGGCCGTTCGACGCAAGACGGGTTCTACGAGCGAGGACCAGCGCTTTACACGGCTTTTCGCCTCAGCGAAAGCGTAGTTTGCACGTGTTCGTTCGTAATCGTCCATACGTGCTGAACTACCGCAAGCATTCACCCCCAAGCGCCGACGCCGTATCCATTACGGCGATTACGCGACAGTGGGAGCGACCATCGACTGCATCCAGCAGCGTGCTTCCCCATCGAGCAGGTCTCGTTCGCGTGGCGGTTCAGCCGATCGCTGAGGCCTCAAGCCGGTTGCATTGTCACCGACGCCGGGTAATTTCCACAGCAGTTATCTTTTCGCGACCACAGACATGAACTTTATTGAAAAAGCCCGTTTGCCGCAAGCGACGACGAATAGCTCCGACACCGACCCTACCCGACCGGCGTTACCGACGTCCCGCTCAGCTCTTTACCGCGAGCAAAGTTGTACGCGACGTTTCGACGTATCCACTCATATCTCGTGTGTACGCAAATTTTGCGGCTTTCCGGGTACGAATCGGCTACCGAAACGGCCAGCGAACGAAGACGAACTGAACGCCGGCGCTATGCGCCATTTAAACACGCGGTTACTTTTCTACTAGACTGTAGCTATGTGGTGCAGATGTGGTGTGGTTCCTTACACATAAATGGACTATGTACAAACAAAGCTAAAATAAAATTGGGCGGCTGCTAGCGCCACCTAGTGAGTATGCGGAAAACTACAAAAATGAAGGACATTTTGGCATTTGAGGAAGTGACACGCTCGAACACGGACGGCAGCATACCAACACATACATCACAGGACATACCACAAGATCAACATACAAGCATCTACATACACAAACAACGAACAGAGACACTGACAACCCGACACTCCTACTCGATTACGAGAGAAACCCACTCGGTATATATAGCAGACTTTTTGTTTCAAACGAAGGTCCGGTGACCCCCCCTGTATTTTACATGAACGTAACGATATTACACAATTATTACTTATATATTACGGCGACATAAATACAATTTGGGAAGGTACACATTTCTCTTAGTCTAGATTATAGCTAAAAGACACCCTATATTTTAAAAAAAATGTTTCGAGCTAGCCAAAATGTAGCAAAATCTGGTTTCGTTTTCGGAAGTTCGAGCGCTCAAGGCTGGAATGCGCTAGCGAAGTGTGTGCTTGCTTCTGTCAAACTATAATCCGTTGTATGACGCTCTCAAAGCTGCTGGCTGCAGCCCCCGTCTTGGTTTAGGGTTTGATTTACACGCGCCCCCGTGGAAATGAAATTATGCGCGCTCGAGTCGATATTATTGACAGCGTGAAGTATAAACCGAATGTAAACGATTTTGCGAGCGACGAGAACAGCGACGGCGACCCGCTTCGCTAACGCTCGGTCACTCGCGCGACGACGCAAGCCGCATGAAAGCGGAACGATGTTTTCTAGAAATCCAAAAACCGAGTGACGCGACGAGCGATAGTAAGAAATCTTCGTAATACGTCGCTGACTCGTCGCTGTCGCCGTCGCTCGCTAAATCGCTTTATGCAGTTCAGCCTTTGTGCACGCTAGTGCCGACCTGCATTACCCGCTGAGCCCAAGCAAGCGATAAGGATATTCAAATATGTCACAACAGTGGCGTGCATTCGCTAAGAAAACATATATCTCAAATTCCTGTAGTTTGACGTCGGGATCCGTTACTTGTTCTGCTGTCACCTTGGCGAAACGGTCACTAAAGAGAAACTAGTCAGTTTGTTTTATCAGAAATTATAAAAACCTTATCTAGCCACTGATATATGCACAAAAGCACTCTGGAATTTCATATAAATAGTTTAGAATAAACTGAACACAATCGGTAACTTAATTTTCCAAGCATAATAATAAAAAAAAAATCTTAGAAAACAATGTATTTTTAAGGTGTTTCAAATAAAAAAAATTGAAAAAGGAGCCTTATTTCAGCTGCACTATCACGTAAATACTTTGGGAAAAAATATCTATTGAGAAGTAGGTTTTGCAATCTCTAATTTGCTTCTTTCAACTTTCCAGTTACTTTATGCATACTTGCAGATTGTATCCTGACAAATCTAGACAAAATTGTATAAAAAGTAACAGTCTATATAAAATTTATAGCTTAATTAAATTCACATTTGTTTGATAATGTTCAATCTTAAATATGAGTTTTAAATTTCACATCTATTATTACAAATGATTGAATTACATGCTGCTTGATGCATGCTGTGCCGCCCCCCCCCCCCCCCCCCCCCCCTTTTAAATATATATATCCTGTATATTTGCTGGTTAGTTGTTGTAAACCTCTTAATGTCGTGTTTATTGTTTGTTGTTGTAGGTGTGTGAATGCATATGTTGTACCCCACTCCTACTTGGGCCTTCAATGGCCAGTAGTATCCTCTAAATAAAATTAAAAAAAACAAGTAAGCAGTAAAAATCTGGAAGACAAAAGTAAACACAGAGCCGTGCAAAAAGGCATTCAGTATATGAAACAGATACAGATATGGGCCTCTGGCGGTCCATCGGTTCAGCCTCCACACCGCCTAAAGACGGCAGTGTTGCAATATTACGAACCAGCGCACAGGTAGACAGTTACCAAAAATCCAAACACAAAAAACTCACATCAGCGCTGTGCGAGTGCATATTTTTGTGTATTTGGATTTTGAGTAACTGGTCTACCTGTGCGCTGGTTCGTAATTATGCCGTACCAACTCGCCCAATCTGCCGTATTAATAGTGTTGCAAAATACTTAGATCAACTATAATGCTAATGACTGCAGTGTATAAAAGCAAGCTACTCGTCGGAACGAGCTTGACGGTACGAGAATAAAGAGAATGTTTTCACAGTTAAACTCAGAGTCTGTTGCATCGTCTCTTCCGTCCTCAAGATCGAAAGTGCTACAGATTGGTGACCTGGACATGATGATTGACTCCGAGCACCTGCTATCCAGGGGAATGTTCTTCGTGGCCAAGGGCACGGCAATGGCTCTGCCTTTCGGACGAAAATGCAGTAGGCACATATTCAACTTTCTCAGCCTCCACATCTGCAGCGCCTCCGCAACCACCTCTGCTCTGTCGCATCTAGCACCGGCATCTCCCAGCAATGGGCTGCGACCACCTTGCTTGCCCCACCGGCTTGGCAAGTGAATATTCATCGACATCTTCACACTGTTCACAAGGCATGTTGCTAGCCGACCAGGGTCTCCTCATCGTTGCCATGTCAGGCATTCGCTCTCAGTTCGGTTCCTCATCTTAGGGGATGTTGCATCGGCCCCGCAGTCGGCCGGCATCCCCCTTTCAGTCCGAGGCTGTACACTCCAAACTGATCGAGCCGGACTGAAAGCACGACAGGGTCGATTTCCCCCGTCTGCTGCCTCATTTCCTGACCTCGGCGTCAACTACCATGCACGGCTTCCAAACGCTCTCTTTCCTGCTCTCTAGTATGTCATCCTGCTTGCGGTACATGTCAACAGCAACGACACCTCTCTGGAGCCGCAATCACTTCAACAAAATCGTGCCATTCCTCACAGTGCAGAGCTGAGGGCGATAGCTCTGCGGCAGTCTATCGGTTCAGCCTTGGCATCGCCAAAGATGACAGTGCTACTCATACTCGTCACCACGAGCTCAACGACATGAGAATAAACAGAATGTTTTTATTGCTCGGAGTCGGTCGCAGCATCTTTTCCGTCCACAACATCGTATACTCTATAGGTAGTAAGCAAGAGACACACTTCAGATGAAAAGAACAAATGCTCAGATCACACATGCCGCGGGTGTCCAAAATTATCCATCATGTTGAATATTGTTTTGGTTTTTTTAATTCTAACAGAAGACAAACATCATTATCGCGCAATCAAAATGAATACTTACGAAACACCTAAGTCGCAGTGTAAGTGCTCATCGCTGAGCTGCGGCTGTGGCATATATGGATTTATTTAAAAGTGCACCGATGATAAAACCTTCAGGTTTGGCAACAATACCGAGATTACAACGGTTGTTGTCCATTATAAAATACAAAAGAAATAAAAAATACCGGAAACAATGAAGGTACAAATCTGCACAACAGGCTTCCGAATTCAACTACTTCGTCGTACTGGAGTTTGTTACAGTAATAACAGCTTTGGATGGGCTGTGAGGACAGCATTCACACTGAACTGGGTGCCTTGGTGACTATCACCAGTGTTGAGGAGTTGCCACTCCAGAGTTGGAACGATTCCGCACTTCCACAACCCTGGAATCTAATGCAAATAAAATGGTGGCAGCACTGGAATGGAATGGGAATGAAATTAGTAGTTACATTTTGCCCAGAATAGAGTAGGAATGGAATAGGCTTTGTTCTAATGCAAGCTGCTTAGATGCCGTCAAAGGGGCTTTCGAAACGGCATTATTGCACTTAGGTAACTGACGGTTTGGTTATCTGACTGGTTATGTTCTTTCGAGGATGAAAGTGGCAACCCCAGTGAAGCAACCCAAACTGTAGGGTTGTAGGCTGACAAGGGCAATTTACTCTATCTTAATCCAGGGTAAGGGTTTTGCACCTCGGCGTTCCAAAAACTACCCGTGCCCAGCACTTTTCAATCTGTGTTGTCACGTGACACGACCCACCGGAGTAACTCGGATCTATTTGGGTAAGATTTGGAACACAGCCAAAGTGTCGTTCCTGGTGCTGCGAGATGCAACCATAAGGCTGTTGGGACCATGTGTGATTACAGCACCAGTTGCAGGCCACCAGGCAGGGACAATGTCACACCGCCCGCACTTCGTTAATACACGTGACTCCTCACTTATTATGTATCTCGTAAAAGTGGAGGACATATACGGTTCTTTTGTGGAAAAGATGGGCGACTTAGTTTTCCTCTCTGTTACGAGGCTTTTACACCTGGTGGTGCGATCAATATCTGCAGTGCCCCCATACCAATTGCCACTAGTGCTATGTGCAACCAAAGCTCAACTTAGTAAAATCAATGATTGCGGGTAGGGTTTTGAATTTTGCAGTTGTCTACGCATTTCACAACGCCAGCTTTACGCCGACATTATTTTCCGGTAACTTAGTACTAGCTGTCAAGTGCCATTTTCACAATTGGGAGGGATTGAGAGGAATGGAATGCAGCAGTTCAGCCATTCCAGGAGCGGGAATGGGCCCAGTTTTTCCTTTCCAGGAGTTCAAAGGAATGGAATTAGTATTAGAAAATTCCAATTCTCTGCAATGGAGTTGGGTGGAATGGGGAATCTTTTGTTTGTTTGCACGCCTAGAATGTTTGAGATGACTCGAGAATCTTGTTTGTTCGAGCTCGGAACCTTCTAGATACCTACGGGCTTACAAAAAGAGCTTTGCATGGCTGCTCGAGTCAGTCGTCCTTTTGTCGCTGTCAAAGTATGTGCGGTCTTTGTTACTTTATGTTTCTCGGCACAAGTTCGCTGCATTTAACATTGATCTGAAGTTTTATTAATCAAGTTTGTTTTTGTTCATGACATATTGGTGGATGTGCAGGGTAACGCAGTCTATGCCCATAAAGCGTACCATCTGTGAACACGATAACTCTGAAGACGACGATCGTGAAGGTGACGTCCTTGAAATCATCCGAGGACGACTCCAACTCTGACACCAACGACGACCTCAACTATGGCCTCGGAAGCGACCCGGACAATGAACTTGACGAAGCCCCTGGCTACCACACTTAGACGAAAACATCATGACGACTTCTACGCTGATGATGAAACGGACGACAACTCCAAAGACCAAACCCGGCTACAATGTCAACAACCAACCTGACAACGGCCTCGATGACAAACAGTCTTCAACCGTGGTGACGAGACTGATGACGACACTGATGATGACCCAGGCGAAGACTCAAACAATTTCATGGAAGACGATCCCGACTACGGTTTTGACAGTTATCCAAGGGCAATCCGGACGATGACTTTAAAGGGCAACTCCGGCCAAAACTCGAAATTAAAGAAATTACTGGTATCGCTGTAGTGACACAAAATACGACCCCAGCCAAAATATTACGTCCGTGGGATGCCGCATTCTCAACTAATGCCGATAATAAAAATGTGACCCGCCGCGAGCCGCTGCACCTTAGCGGTCGGCTAGCGGGTTGCCGATCACTAAAGCAACATTGGGCCGTGACGTCAGTATCGTTCTTTTTTTCCTCCAAGCGTTACGCGGAGCGCGCTTCTTTGAGCCGCTACCACCGCTACTTGGACTTGTGATTGTCATGTTTAGCCATTGCTTTTATTTGTAGCCCGTGTAGCTTCGGTATAGCCTTTTGTTTATTTGCTTGTGAGGACTCAAGGACTGGTTTTAGCGAGCAACTCGTAGCGCCCAAGACTGCCCAGCTGTTCCTCGAAGGATGCCGAGTAGAACTTGTAGTGCTGTGGGCTGCTCAAACAACCCGCTGCACAACCCGGAGGTGCTTTTTCACAAGTTTCCAACGTACCAGAAATTGAAGAAGGTGTGGGTAAACGCTGTTCGACGAGTGGACTTTGGCTTTTACGCGCCCAAGGAAAAAAGAATGCAAAAACAGACATGTACAGCCCTAACGCAGCAGCCCGTGCCGGAAAGCCTCAAAGCTTCGTGTCTGTTACTGACCCGCAGCGCGAAAGCGAGAGGGCACCCAGTACTGTACTTCACTGGCAGCGCGTCGTAGAGCAACGCCGCTCCATCCACGGAGCCCCGATGACAATTTAGGCCTAGCGACAGAGTACGGAAGACTGCACACACGGCGACAGCCGCTGAGTACGGTACTGAACGAGTTCACTCGTTTTCCAGTCGCTACCTTTTGGGTATACTAGCGACAAGTACGGCATGGCACACGCACGGCGGCAGCGGCCGCCGAGTACGGCACTGTACGAGTTTACGGGTTTTCCAGTCACTAGCTTTTGGGTATACGCACTAACTCTTCCTACATGTGCTGGATAACTACCACATATACAGAACTAAAATAAAATCAGCTTACCTCCTACCTTTAGACGGCTAGCGCAACAGAAGTAGCTGCTGATCAACCTGCATACTCGTTGAACAAGAACGATCCTGACGTCACGTTCACATAGCGGCTGATTTCTAGTGCTGACAGGGCCTCGAGCGGCTAGTTTCAGTTTTGTTGGCCGTGCCCCAAACAAAACTTTGAGGCGTCCATATCTTTAAAACTACGCACAATAACGAGGAAAAAATTACACCTTGCAATTCAGGGACGCTGACTGCACTAAAAACAGTCATAATCCCAAAATTGAAAGTATGGTCCGGAGTTGCCCTTTAACGACAACCACGACTACAAACTTGACGGCGACCTTGATGATGAACCCGATGACAATACCTACGGCAAGTGTGGTATCTGTCACGAAGACGAACAGGACGACGACGCCTGGTATGTCACTCAACGAACGGAGGAAGTTTGCCAGCTTGGTAGCATTTTGATGCAAGCCAAAACTTCCTGACGATGACTGCTACAATCTTTGTCACCACGACGCCCAGTTTCAGCCTGGCTACCCGCTGTGAATCTAAACACCAATTCATCGTCGCAGGCAAGGAACTGTTGAAGTGGTGCTTCGACCTCAAGGTTATTCGCTACATGAGACCCAAGTTGCAAGTCGTTGGCCAATGGCACATCAACATTGTCACGCTGCCCTCTGCGACCCGTAGGCGATTCACGTCTTCCGACTCAACTGAACTAGGTATGCTCGGTAGGACTGTGAAAATCTGCTATTTACGAGACTGTATTTTGACCTAGTCTTGTTTAAGCTGTTAATTTAATTTTGTGTTGCATAAAGACGGTGAGTCTTTCACAAGAGGGGAGTAATGCCACGTGCAAATAGCCGAGTCAGCAGCGTGATAGACTCACATGCCGCTGACCCCGCCAGCGCATGTCATTCTTTCTATTGTTTGCGTGACTGGAATGATGAGACGACTCTAAATTTTTTTTGTTCGAGCTCAGAAACTTCTAGATACCCACGCGCTTACAAAAGTACCTTCGCTTGGCTGCGTGAGGCAGTTGTCCTTTCGACACCTTCAAAAGTCTTTGTTAATTTATGTTTCTCAGCACAAGTTCGGCGCATTACACACCGATTTTAAGTTTAATAAAGAAGTATGTTCTTATTTGTGACAATATTTAGATGAATTTTGATAATTCAATCTTCTGATATTTCAAACTAAGGTGTGTGGCTTCCAGGGCCCGTTTGCTCAAGCGCTAACCGCGGCTAAAGTTAACCGCAGTACCTAGGAGAGGGATTTTGAAATCACGTGACTGGCTCGGCAGGAATGCAGGGAAACATGGCGGTGCCCCGGTGAGTGAGCTCCGCTCGCTTTGAAACTAATATGTCGTTGTAGCTGCAATATTCGGCGCGTTAGTCAGCAATGAATGGTGCCAGAGGCTTTCGCTTTGCCTTACCTCATTTAAATCGCAAAGCATGAGCATATGACCTCGCCGCATTTTTTAGATAGTCTTTCGATTCTGGCCATTCCTAAGCCTAAATGAATGCGATAAATGTTAGCATGGCAATGTCTTTGGAAAGTGGATTGCCTTTACTCAATCGGCCGGGTATTAATAGCACACAAAAGCAGACAGCGTCCCAATAGACCATATTAGACCTTTCTCTAAATTTCCCAAGCACCGAGGTGCATGCTACAAGTGTGGTTACACGCGTTGCACGTGCTGGCGTCTGAAGTAGTAACTGTTCTAAAGCAAAAAGTCTAAAACAAATTTTGTCTTGCACGTGCGTTGGTCAAATATTTATTATGATTATTTACTTCGAATCTTTTATAAGAGGAAGGCCAGTGCGCGCAGACCGCAGAATTATACTTCCAGCGTTCTTCTCGATGCTTGGGTAATTTAGAAAAAGGTCTATAGGGATGCTGTTTGCTTTTGTGTGCAATCAATACCCGACCGATAGAGTCAAGACAATCGGCTTTCCCAAGATGTTGCTAAGCCGACAATTACCACATTCATTTAGGCTTAGGAATGGCCAGAGTCGAAAGACTATCTAAAAAATGCAGCAAGAGCCTTGCTCATGCTTTGTGATGAAGTGAGGTAAGGCAAAGTGAAAGCCTCCTGCACCATTCGCTGCTGACTAACGCGCCCGGTATTGCAGCTACAACGACATATTAGTTCCAAAGCGTGCGGCGCTCACTCACCGGGGCACCGCCACGCTTCCCCGCATCCCTACCAAGCCAGTCACGTGATTTGAAAATCCCTCTCCTAGGTACTGCGGCTAACTTCAGCCGCGGTTAGTGCTTCGAGCAAACGGGCCCTGGAGTTTGAAATAATGAGAGTCGACTGTAAAACACCATTTTTGCTACCCCAAGTAGCAATTTATTTTAGTGTAATTTCTGGAATCTTTTATTCAGACCGAACACTTCTTTTTCAATAAGCTTGTCGGCATAAAATTTAGACTATTTTTTATAGCCTAAACGTAGCAAGCGTTCAAAACAAATACAACCTAGTGCATCAGATACACAGAAAACACAATATTAGCAAATGCTACTTTTATTGAACACATCTGGAGTTTCTGTTGGATACATACAGCGCTGTGAAGAAGTACACCATTGTTATATGAAAATAAGCTTCCCACCAGTGAAATAAGCTTCCCACCAGTGTTGTAAGTCAGGCACGTTAAAGAGAACCCTGCCCAAGCTTTCATAGACACTCTTACAAAGTTATTTCATCCATACAATAGCGACTTCAAGGTATATGTGTAGAAACTTCCCAAAGTGCAAACATTATGTGAAGAAACTGCATTTCAAAGTTGACGTCCTCGCAACCCCCCCTATCGGTAGCTGCTCTACCGGCAACAATGAAAAGAACTATAGAAAGACCGCTGAGGCCACATAACGTAAGACATGGTGTCCAAGATTCGCCATGGACAGCATTGTTGGTAGTTGGACTTGTTTGTGCTCACTCTTTTACCCAGTCTGTCGATTGACAGCTATTTAGAGTGCATGATAGGAACTATTCGTGCTGTAGACATAAAAACATGTACATGTTGCCCCCCCCCCTTTGAATCTGGCAGGCGAGACCACTCGAAAATGTTTGAGAGTAGCTGTGTAGAACTGACATATTCTAACATTCTGATGACACAATTATTCATATTAAAAGGTATGCTTAACCGAAATTCGAAGCTTGCAAAACAACACTGGGGCGGTAGGCGGGACGCTGCAAAACCCCCAAAACATCACACATAGAGCATTATTTCTAACGGATGGCCGTATTTTTGGAAACATGTGGGATTCAACAAGGCCGACGAGACATGTGATGTCGCGATTCTCATTCCCTCTCCTCTAGGCTTCATCCCCTTAAGCAGGTGAACCGAAGTGGGAATGAGAGAAGCGAGGCAGCTTCCCCTCATTCTAAAGTGTACCAGGAGAAGTATGATGTCACATTTCTTGTTTGATTGTGCCCTTTCCTTTCCAAGAATACGGCCATCCGTTTGAGATATTAATGTATGAGTGATGTTTCGGAGTTTGTAGAGCTCCCATTCAAAGCTTCCGCGGCCTTATTTTATGAAATCAAAATTTTGGTCCAGCATCCTTTTAAACAAGCTTTTTCAAATATTAGCATAATGAACATACAATTGGACAACTTGCTAACTCACAACAGCATCCTCCCGATGATGCCGTATAAAGGTTCTGTCACACGCACCAACCGTGGGGATTGCTGCAAGTCCATCCACCCTCAACTTTTAGTCACCTTTCAGACTGAAGAACTGCTGTATGAGGCCCGTCCAGCCACTGCGCACACAAAGAGAAACACGGGAAATAACACTCAGTGACGAGCAAAGTCTCTGGGCGGAAAGCCCTCCATGACAAATGAGCACTGTTGGGTTACGGCAACGGCGTAACACACAGGTTCTGCTTCTTGGATGCCTTCACCGCTGCGGTGGGTGGTCGTAGCTAGTCGTAGCAGATAGTGTCACGTTTGTTGCTCGTACCAAAACACCAAAGCCGTGTAGTATTCTTGTTGCCGAAGTTCATAAGCCTACGTTCCTGGTCTACACACACTACACAAAGCCAGCCACGAGCAAATCTAGCTAACCCCGTTTCTGCTTCGGCGACAAGCCGCCAGGGCGGTGACACCGCCGCTGAAACTTCTGCCTCGGCTCTTCAAACCAGGGCCCCTCAGTGCACAAGCATGACACTTGCTAGGCTGCTCTGCCTGTACCAAGTGACACGCGCCCGCATGTTCCCTCTCATAATTCTTCTGACTGTACGTGACCCGTATTGTACACGGCCATACTGTGCACATGGCGAAAGTTCCCTTTTGAAAGTGCTCCACGGTCGGCTTACAATGCTGCGAAAACATAGCACATGACCACTATAGGTGACGACACTTGGGACACTTGCCATCCGTCGTTGTGGCGCAAAGTCGCTTTCTCAGTCGTCCTCACAAGGGGCGAGGAAAGGCAAGCACTGCATAAAAAATCAATACATATTATAACACTGGCTGTGGCAAACTAGTTTCAAAGATGATACAGTCATGTCTTCTTAATATGGACACCTCCATACTATAAAAAGATTTTTTTTCTATAATGTAAGGTGTTTATATGAGAAAATTAAATTTAAAACAAAAATTGGATAACAAGCATAACCAAACAAACAGTTTATTCAGCTAAAAGATAATGAGATGTGAGTTTGCTCTATCGCTTTAGAGCCGTTTAACATGTAGCACTACTGTCGTTTACAAGAACAGATACCCAGGCTGTAAAGTAATGATCGGCTGAATAGCAAAAGATGTTGCACTGTATGCACAAGCCGGATGTAATTGACACTTAGCTGCCGGCAGTTAGGATCCTATAATCTTATGATTGCAGACGGGAATTACATCTGGTGCCTACGGCTGGAATAATGTCTCGCTTCGTAACAGAAAAAGCACAAAAAAAACACAGGATGGAGAAACCGGGTGTCACAAATTCAGGCTTCTCTTCATTTTTTTAAATACTTTTATGATCTTTTTTTTGGACCACTTTAAGTGTTGGTACGGTCAAAAAGGGGGAGTGTGGTGCCACTTTTAATCTCAGTTCGTCCCGTCGTAGTTCCTTTCTAAGTCCCCAACGAATTTGCTCGTTTGCGGAATGGGTTTTTGTTAACGGGCGACGTAGATCATCCCAGGTCACAGTTTGTGGCTTTGACCTCGCGGACGGAGGGGTGCGTATGCTGGCTCGCGTATGGTGCCGATTTGACATGCAGGGGCGCCGCCGGGATACAAAGATGTTTACGCTGGCTAGCACGCTTTTTGAAGGCGGCGGCTTTGCTCAGTCTGCCGCCTGTCGTGTTCTATGTATCGGCGATAATTGATGTTTTTGGACTCGTACGGGGGAATGGATGGGCACATATGTTTGGTTGTCTGAAAAATGTAATAGGTTTTGCCATTTGGGTCGTTGCTGTGTAGCTTTGTTTTTCTTGAAAGTTGACTGACCCGAAAGGCGGGGAAACGGGAGGTTGGTCGGTAGACGAGCCTATAAAAGGGGGTTCGGGAACAAAGAAGGTAGTCCAACCCCAGAGCTGGCCGGGTCGCTACTCAATGTGGTTACTCCCTGCAGATGAGTCTTGGAACGTGTAATTTTTGGCTTCTGCCCTGCCTGTCGGACAAGTGTTTGAGTTTGTTGTGCTGAAGCGTGTGTGGCTGTGTGGTGCGCGGTGTCGACCTCATCAAGCCTCTAATTGGACCGCTGGACTTCGAGACGCCGTTCTTCGGCCGACAACTCCAGACTACGGACTGCTCTGGACTCGGCACCTACCGGAAAGCTAAGCCTGGTTTTCTAGGACTTGTCTACTGCATTCTCTGGCTCTGAAGTACGAATTGTTGAATGTTGGGAAGATTTTTACACAGTGCTACTTTCTGTCGCGACTGTTTTGGGGGATTATCCCATGTGTGTAGCGGTAACGTTCGAGCTCCATCTCGGTTTGCTCTCGTTGTTAGTGTCGGGTTTTCGTCACTGTTTTGTTGGCTTATTCCGGTTTTATGAGCGTCGAGTCTTTTTAGTATTAGTTTCTGGCTCGCAGGGCTCCATAGCTTTGAGCTGGAGTGTGGTTTGTGTTGAGTGCTCTATTGCCGTGTACAGCTTAGTTTTTCACTTTATTAAATCTAATCTTTTGTTTGCTTATCCTCCCTGTGTCATCATCTTTCTCTACTGATTATACACCAGGCGTGGAACTAGCGCTAGTCAATGGTCGAACTTAGCTCTCTTGTTCTTTTCCCGTAATTTCTCGTTTATTCTCAGAGTGGATCATTGAATTATTTTTATTAATTTGAACCCCACTCCGTGACACCGAAACAGATGGGAAAGCACCACAACGTATTAAACTCGTCGAACATTAAATGTTCTTGAATTATACCTCACCCATGCTTGCTACGTGATGAAGCCCAAAGGTTAGTTCAATGCCAATCAATATTAAATGTCTTTAGATGGGCACCTGCTGCCCGATCATGGCCTTTATTGCAAAGCACTGTTCACACATTTGCGAGTCCTGCAGTGCCTTGTGGAATGGTGGGCGATACTTGCCGTTCCGCAAGGCACTGCAAGACAGATCAGGCTCAACTTTTGAATGTCGACGTGCTTACGGAATGCTGCAGCAAACCAATCATTCGCCGAGGGAAAAAGAAAGGAAGCTGCATGCCTCCGTGTGCTCATTGCCAGTGTTTTCTGCTCTGCTATGTACCCTGCTCGTGTGCTGTGATTTGCAAGCCAGCGCGGGATATATTTCCTTGATTTGTTTGTCTGTTCAGCTGTGCGAGGTTGTGATTGAAACAACCAAGAAGTATAGACCGCCATTCTTTTCATCAAGCTAAGGCTTCGCTCATCCGAACCGGGGACGATGACTGCTGTTGTTTACACGATTTTCGACAGCTATGTGGAGTGGCTTTGTGTTTAAAATTGCAATCCTAAGTGCAAAAAGAAGTTACCGCAGACTATATTGCTAAAGGTTGATTTCAACTGGCAGGCTCTGGCTACAACCACCTTAATATTCATTCAACATTGTTTGCATTTCTACTTACCCGTGATCGCTTCATTTGCCAAACACGTTAGTGGCCGGTCACCTTACCAATGAAACTAATGTGCTGGTGTCTCCGGCGAAGAATTCCCTCAGGGCTATATGCAATGCACAACCCAGTTTGTAGCCCGTTGTGACTGAAAGCTTTCACACTGGGGAAACGTTGTTGTCACAAACGCAGTCAAAGAATGCGATAGGATTGAGGGAACAGGGGGATTGTCCAAGTTGACTGACTGCATGAGCATATGTTTCTATCGCCACCGTGTTTCCTCTACGCAGGCGACGGAGAAAACGATATAGAGACTCCTCGCGCTTGCCAATGCCAAGTTTCTCTAAAACGTCGAAATACGAGACACCCAGCAGCGAAGTGTCGATATTGCCGGAGAGAGCGGCGGGACAACGATCAGCGCAGGATCGCGGCTTCGCCACTCTTATGCGACAGTGTCTTCGGTTTCCGCTCTCTGCAGCTTCCACCGGGACGATAGCCCAGCCTAATTGTGCTAGCTTTGAGCACCACAGTTCATAGGGTTCACAGCGCCCGAGCGAAAGCTCGCGCAAAAGAACCGGCGAGCAGTCAAGTCGTTTCCAATCGACGGGGTGGCTAAACGCCGGTTGTGTGAATCGGGCTTAACGCCTGAGCCGGCTTGCTCAAAGCAAATCTAACGTTCTTGAATGTCATGTAATAAAAATCTGAGACGTGCTACATTCTATATAAACTTGATAAAAAAAATCAAACACTCACCTTCAGCTGCTACGTCCGCCGTACCGCTTCAAGGCAGAAGCAACATGGCGCTCGACGTTTTGGGGTGTTGGGCTGGGGTGTTTTCAGTGTTGCTTACACGCCTAGTCGTGTAAACCGAAACCGAAACACCAATTTTTACTACCCCAAGTAATTTTTTGACGATTTATCACTAGCAGAGCGTGTAAAAATATGCTAACGAGTGAAAATGGGGTGTAAACAGGCGAAATATTACATTTTCGCTAACAGTGTGGAGCGCGTCTCAGAATGGTCTGTTTTGCGTCCCGTTCCGCCCATGGGTCGAAAATGGCCTCAAAAGTGGCAACGTATGACGCCACAAAAGCCGGAATGTCATGCTGTCGGATGTCGTGATTCTAACAGTTAAACGTAGAAGTTAAAAAAAAGAAAAGTGGAAAAGAAAGACACGATAGAGAGCGAGTGTCGCTGTCGTCGCGGCGCCCCAATTCGTGGCTGCCGAAACTTCTGTGGGTTGTCAAACGCAGCTGACCAATCACAGCAGACGGCGTTGTCCCGGTCCCTTGGCCTGGAGAATGACCCGCAGAGCATAACAGGCGAGAGCCACACCCACGACGACTGTTGTGTCGTTGTGACACCGCCAGGATCGCTGCCGGCGACAGCATGACGTCATAAGGCGCAAACGGAGGGACCGCTTGTTGGGACGCGCTAAACGCACCAATAGAAGACGCTTCCCAGGCTCTGTATGGTGCAACTAACTGTAGCCAAACGTTTGTCGAACTCGGCGTTAGAAGCTGGAAAAAAGCCGAGCCTGATCGGCAGGTTCGCGACATAGACTGCAGTTTTTCGTCCGAGGAAAAATTTGGAATCGCGCGCGCTCTTCTCGTTTTCGGCGCGGCCGATTTCGTCCGGTCCGGTTGACCGACAGGGGAGTCGTCTGATAGAACTTTCAAGGGGAACGTGGTAGGCAGCATTCCTCGGAGGTCTTCGAACGCCGCTGGCGCGATAGTAAAATAGTCTCCGCTGCCCGGAGAGGTCATTTGCGTGGCCTAGGGCAACGCGCTCTTGGCGTTGACTGTGCTACAACAACATTTTGTTTCCGTCTCTTTTGTGAGTGTGTGTGTGTGAGTGCGTGTTGTCGGCGTGGGGTACCGTAAAGGACGGCATCACATACATTTCTCTCTTGTGTTTTGAACGTATAGCTTGGGTTGCGAATGACACTCATTGTAATTGGCGACAGCGGTTTAGAGTGTGACGACTTGAGCAAGAACGGATAACATGTATAGTGGCGGGTTGATGCGTGGCTCTACGATCGTTTATTTACGTTGAAACGACCTCGACCAAGAAATTCAATGGTCTTATTTTTTTTTAAATTTTATTTCCATCTTGTTGCGAGCTGAAAAGTGCCGCCTGACGCACCACGAACGTCGGGTGGAATTAGTGCAACATGTGGATACGCGGTGTTCACAATACGTGTCGCTACGGTGTCCATATCGTGTGTGGATACATTTATTTAGTTATCTCAATATTCTCAAAGCCCGAATGCGTTTCAGGAGGGACAAAAACAAACAAACATATCAACGAGCCTAGTAGAAAAAGAAATGCAGCAAGATGAGCGGTCAAGCATGAAGAAAAATGATTGGTTATGCTGCTCACATTAAGTGTGGTTACGTATAGTGTCACCTCACCTGTGGATATGTAGTACAGAATTCAGTTATGCAGTACCAGTCTACGTTAGGTGTGGATTGGCAGTATTCACATTACACGTGGATGAGTAGTGTCCACCTGACCTGTAGACATGTAGTACATGCTTTAATTATATACTTCTCGACTACATTACATGAGAATGTCTAATGTTCACGCTACGTGTCGATGTGTAGCGTCCGCATTAAGTGTGGAAATGTAGTGTCCTATTCCCCATCGATATGTAGTGTCCACATCACGCGTGGATGCATGGTGTTTACATTAGGTGTGGGTACGTAGCGTCCATATTACCTGCGGTAACGTAGCGCCAACATTACGCGTGCACACGGGGTGTTCACGTTATGTGCGAGTACATGCTGTCTTCATTACGTGTGGACACACGGTGTCCACAGTGCGTGTGGCCACGCAGCGTCCACAATACCAGTGGACATGTAGTGTAAAAACTCCAGTAATAGTAACCAAGGTATGCCATGTGGGCAGCACATGGCATACGCCATGTGCTGCCCACATGGCGTATGGATACGTAGTTTCCACATCACCTGTGGATACGTAGTGTCCGGATTGCGTGCGGATACACGCCGTCACGTGACGTGTTTATGTTCACATTACGCGGGCACGCATATCCCTCCGGGGTACGAATTGTGGTTCGCGCCATCGTGTGACCGTGTAACTCTGTAACCAAACCACGTAAAGGGGGCCGGAAGCTAAAATAAAGGAAAAAAAAAAAAGAAAGAAAGAAGGCGGAAAATGAAACGTGCCGCATTCGGAAGAGGAAGGGAAGTTGCTTCCGTTTACGGGGACCTTCAAAGTGTGCTACGAGGAAGTGGAACGGCCGACGGCCATTTTGTTTCCGTTTTTTTCTTTTCTCCCTCCCCCAACTTCCGGGAGCGGGTCGACATTGATCTTGAACGTTCCGCGCCGCCGACTTCCGCTTCTGGAAACAACTTCCTCTCCGTCGCTCCATTGATTTCACTAACGCCTCTAGGGCACGCGAATCCGTGACGCGATCGCTGCCGCCGCTCCATGGCGTTGGCGGCCGACGGTAGCATCGTGGCTACGGATGCCGCCGAACCTTCGAACTTTCGTCGAAATTCGGCGAAGGATGAATGGACGGCGTTGGCTGTATGTACACTCCGTGTATCGGGCGGTAGCTTCCGCCACCTGTTCTTCGTTCACCCTTAAGCTGAAACTACGGTGGGAGAATACGTACCTGCCGGACCAATTGGGCGCCTCCTTCTTATCACGTGACCCGGCTCTCCGCGCGTGGGTATGGCCGGGAGCGTGATGACGTGGCGAACGAGAGGCGTAGGGCTGGTCCCCACATGGGCGTAGCTTTCACTGCAGTCTCACAGCTTCGACTTTTGAGGTGTTGCCCGACTTACGCGCAAACATTTTAGATTTGTGGTAGTTTGTTTATTTTTGGAAAACATTACTATTGTTACCAGAAAGCAATCAGACAGTCAAATAGGTATTTAATTAGTCTGTTACCCTCCACCACCTGGTATCATCAGCTCGTTTTCTACTTCCGAGCATGCGTACGTAAGCCGAACTCACTTCGGCCGAATTTTTTCAAACTCTACAATCAAAGTATAGAAAAAAGAAAGAAAATGCCGATTTTGAAACCTGAACTCGTTCGCGACGTTTCTAGTCGCTGCTGTGTGTCTATTCCGGCGGAATAAACCTTATACACAGCTACTTGCATCGATTACAGTGCGCCGCTTTTGTGGGAAAATACTTCCCGAGTTTCGACTAAGTGAACAGGTTTCGTGCTATCTGGGAAGCTTTTGCCTCGGTGCTTGTGTAACTTGTAACGGTACGAGCTCTTCGCATGAATGGGTAAATAGATAGAGCTAAGCCCTATGAATCGGGCGGCAGCTTGCGCCATCTGTAAGTGAACATCCGAAGTGACGAGGTCGTTCATCTTTGAATTCACATCGCTACGTCACGAATTGGGTTTGGGAGCCCTTCACCAGCGTTATTAGATTAACTCAGTTGTGGAACTACTGCGGGGCTGGGGGGTACCTCCCTTCGGTCCGTCTCCCGTCGTCCGAAACGCCATCTACACTCGTGTTTCAAAACTGCGTGTGCCATAGGTTTACGTATACCATAGAATACACTGCAGTTAGCGTAGCAGCTGTCCCCCCCAAAAGGTGGCGCGTCGAACGACGGCTGGCGAGCCGGTGGGGGGATAGTGCTCGTGCAAGCAGCGTCTACGGGCAGTTCAGTAACTACAGTCGGTGACACGTTAAGGGAATGCTGAGCCGAAATTTTGATTTCAGGAAACAACGCGGAAGCGCTAGGCGGGGCGCTACAGACCCGAAAGCATCACTCGTGAAGCGATATCTCCGACGGATGGTCGTATTTTCGTGAAAGAAGAAAGAGCGCGCTCGAACATGGCCACAAAGGCCCGTGACGTCGCCGATTCTCGTTTCCTCCTCTTCTCGCTTTGACTCCGCGAGGACGCGAAGGAAACAAGGGCGTTTCTCCTCGTTCCCAACAGTTCCGCAGGAAACGCCACGTCGCGATTCTCACTCCATCGCATCCTTATTTTATAAAAAAAAAAATACGGCTATCGGTTCGAGATATTGCTTTATGAGTGGTGTTTTGGGGGTTTGTGGCATCCCCATTGAACACTCCCGCTGCTTTATTGTGTGAAATCTAAACTTTGGTTCAGCATCCTCCTAAAAAAAAAAAAAGGGGGGGGGGGGTTACTATAATGTACGCTAGAGGTTCAAGTGCCGCTAGTGTGCTGCGGCAAACTGAAGCAGACAGCAGCCAGTCTGAAATGGACTTTCGGTAATGCGTATCTATGGGCAAAAGTGAGTGCATTTTGTCCCTGCGCTCGATTCAAAAGAGCAAAAATCGCGAATATTTCCTACGTACTAGGCAGATTGGAACATTTTTCAGTCACGCAGACGAAATAATTGGTCGTTTACGGCGTTTTTAATTTTAAATTCGTGGCATGAAAAACGGTGCTCAAACCGCTTCGTACGTGTATTTATGTGCACTGTCGGACACTGTTAGCGCGAACACAGCGTCGACGCTTTCCGGCGTGGGGGATACACGTGCCAATCGAACGAAGGACGTGTGAGAGAGACTGCAAGAACTATACGCACTAACATGGGTATGTAACTCATTGTGCATGCAGACGATCAAAATGAAAAGAAATAAGTACTGCTTTATTCTTTCTGCTCATGAATATGCGCAAACAGACTTGTTCTGCGTTCAAAACATCACAGAACAGGTGGCCGATAAAAGCTGCCCGACATAGGAAACAGTGAAAAGACACAGCTTTCATAGCCCCCGTACTTTATTCTTTACGTTTCGAATATTTTTCTTTTTTAACCGCTCGTGCATGATAGTCTTCTTTATATAGTGACAGGACGGGCATATCAGTAATATCTAAGCACCACCGGAGTGCTGGCGAACCTCGAACACACTCTACATGCCTTCCGATTGTTATTTTGTTTAGAATCGTAGCTCGTTTTTACATACCTGACATGGAACAGAGAGAATACAGTAAGGGTGCAGGCGAGCTGGTGAATGTTAACCATGTTGAATAAACATGAGACTGGGGCAGAAATAAACGTGTAAGTCGAAACAAAAAAGGACAGGGCGACGTCTCCTGCCCTTTTTTGTTCCTTCGACTTAAATGTTCATTTCTGCCCCAGTCTCAGGTTTATTTAACATGGAACAGAGGTTTGGGCCTGAAGTATAGCGAAGTTTAACGTCGTTCAGTGGTACAGAAAAATGCTGTAACGAAAGCAATTACACTTTTACAATGTTAATAAAGGTGCATACTACCCGGTACGACCCAAATAACAAAAGTTATTTATGTTATTTTCCGTCGAAGAGTCAAAATGCACGCGCGTTATCCCATAGGAATGTACAGGAGCATCGCAAAAGAGACTGGTTGCTCTCTGCTTCAATTTGCCTCCCGGAAGTCCCGTAGACACTAGCGCCAGTTGAACCTCTAGCGTACATTATAACAACTGTATAGATTTTACCGGATGCCTTCGCTCAGATACAGTGACGTTTTTCCATTGTGTTGCGATTTGGATTGCCTGACAAGGTTAGCCCTTCGCTCAGATCTTTATACGCACCTGCGAAAATGTGTCGAAATTGGGATAAATAGACCTATTGCTAAATTATCCCAAGCGTCGAGGTGAATGCTGGCAATGTAGGTATACGCAGAGCCTTTTCCGGGTATACGCGCCGCACGCGATTCGGAGTAACCAAAGTAAGGTGTTGAAGAGCGCGCGTGGAAGATGCCTTTCGTTTTAGGCTTTTACTTTAGACCAGCTACTGCCGGAGACGCCGGCACGTGCATCGCTGCATTCCTTGCATTCGCTACTTTCACGACCTGTAGGGGGCGCGCTGGCGCCTGTCGAAATGACTGTCATCTGGATGGTCGTCGTACAGCGTGTGCGAAATGGATTGGACGAACTTTAAACTGACCGCATAAATCGTTTTTTTTTTTTTTTTTTTTTTTTGAACTTATCGCGCTGGGATTTACTACAGATATGCCTGAAGTTAGTGGTAGCTTTCGCTAGAATTCTGGAAACGTTAATTCACCTGAGTAAAAAAAAAACTGTTTTTCCAATATTTTGCTTTGAAAATGAGTGTTACTGTGGCGCTTGTTTGGGCCAAATGAAGTGGAGGGTATGTAAGCCAATTGTATTTTCTTTCCATTTCGCAATTTTTTCAACCGTAGTAAAGACGAGAATACTAGTGCACAGTGAATTTCTGAGGATTTCGAGATGAAAGACTTAGCGATAATTTTTCCATAGATAAGACTAGTTTTCATTTTCTTCGTTTTGACTCCGGAAGTTTCATGCATTCATACTTTCACTTAACGAATGCACCAGCTTCGAGCATCTCTGTAGTAAATCCCAGCGCGATAAAGTTAAGAAACACATTTTTGCGGTCAGTTTAAAATCCGTTCAATCCGTTTCGCCCGCTCTGTAGAACAGCAGCACGAGGCTGGGTCTGCAATGCGTCAGTAATTCTCGTTTTGCTATACATATATAAGAGATATTAAAACCTTTCTTTCCTTATTCTTTTCCCCTCAAAATCAGGAAGGTGTAATCAAGCACCTTTATTGTGAAGCCGATCGTGCAGTAAAATCGCACGAGGGATGCGGTTCTCACACCGCTTAATTACCATCGCCGAAAGTTGCGGATTTTCTTTGAATGCTCGGGTAATTTAGCGGTATAGGTGTAACATTGTGTTGCGAAAAGAACTAGCTCGGCTATGCTGGCAAAATGACGTCACACGCTTCAGGCTGCAAGGGACACGTCTCTCTTGTGGTACCGTGGAGCTTTTGACGTGGAAACACCTGTGCGAAGCACTTCCCGCCCGCGGTGTCGAAAGCCGGCGTCAGCGAGGTTTCATAACTAGATAAATGGTGCCATGGATAGAACGGGAAACTTTTATCAGTTATATCCGCCTCCGATGGAGGATTCCGCGAAGTCGTGAAACGACGCACAACGCGTTCTTTCAAAAAAAAAAAAAAATTTTTATTTTTTTTTATAACGGGTGTTAGGTAGCCTATTTAACAGCTTCATCTCCACTTATTTCAAATTTGTAATAATAATAATAATAATAAAGGAAAACCCCCCCCAAAAAAAAGAAATACTAGGGAGTTTTTGTAGATCGTTTTCGCAGTCCCGCAACGGCTCTCCGCAACACGCTACGCTACCCGCAACTCTACAGTCAAGGTCATCGGCGTGTCGGCGCAGTAGCGGCTTTTTCGTTGCGGAGGGCGGAGAGGGAAACGCGGTCTACGAAAACTCCCTAATGACTATGCTGTTTCACTGTAAGTCCGACCGCAGCGTATAGACCTTTGCATGACTTATCACCCGGGCGAAAAATGCTTAGTCACTAGGGAGTTTTCGTAGATCGCGCTGCCCCCCTCCGCTAAGCGTTCCGCAACGAAGAAGTTGCTACTGCGCCTGCGCGCCGATAGCCTTGACTGTGGAGTTCCCTCTATCGTAGCGGGTTGCGAAGGGCCTTGCGGGATGGCGAAAACGATCTACGAAAACTCCCTACTGAGTGGTGGACGCGTGCGCAGCGTCCGATACACCACACCTCATAGCAGAGTGACAGCGCATGCTCAGAAGGCCTTTTACAAGCCAGCAGACAAAGATGGCAGTGCGCAGAAGACGATGTTTCCAAAGGTCTAGTCTTCTACGTTTTGCGCGACATTTGCTATCAGCTGAACCGAAAGGAACGGGCACATTGCCGGCCTTGAAGGTAAGAGCTGTCTATCTCGAGTTTTATCGGAATATTGGCTTTCTGATAAGCTCACTCGCGTGTTTCGTCCCTACATAGTGCAGACTGCGATGTTTTTTTAGCCTGACATACATCCTGAAGAGTATATTGTTATCGTGCACTTTCGATCCTGCGGAAAAAAAAAAAAAGGTGTCTTGCACGACCTGCGAAAGCTACGATCTATTTTAATTGGACACGAATTACTTATCTCCAGCTTTCTTTCTCTCCCCTCCCTCAAAGTAAGAGGCAGAGCGATTACGTTTTTAACGTGTCTAAAAACGGCGATCACCTCGAAACTGGTATACTTTTTTGATGTTGCATTATGGCTGACTTAGACGGTTGTGTCGAGCGCTCGGAAGCAAAGAGCGGGGCCCTTACTGTGCTGTAAGCGCGCGTGTGTATGAAGGCACTCTACTGTGCTGTGGTCAGCGGCTCCCTCCTGTGGAATCGAGGCAAGGTGCAATCGATTCGATGAGCGAGTCTTGCTACGCGAGTCGGCACCAGAGGGCGGGCTGCAACCACCAACCCTGTACTTTCTTGAATTCGGGCTTTTCTCTTCGTGTGGTGGTTTCTTTCGCGACGTGTGTATGTTGAGAACCGACTCGATGATACCTTAACCTTTACCGGGAAAAGAAAAGCCGAATGATTCCCGTGGCCTCGATTATTCGCATTTCGTGAAATACAGTAGCACTCTACAGCCTTTGAACCGTTTACTTCCTCGGCGGATTTTGTTTCCTATATTTTCTTTTTTAAATTGGCGCGTGTTACCAGAAAAACAAAAGAAAATTGTACCAGTTTTTGCGCTTTGTAAACGGAAGTGTTGACTGGACCCTGTTTGCTGTCACTCTCCACGTGCCAGCTCACTCGAAGTTTGTGCATGTCATCGCCTCAAGTGGCAAACCAACGCCCAAGCTGACGAGACACACCGTAGAGCGACAGACGCCTCGGTCATGGCTATATATATATATATATATATATATATATATATATATATATATATATATATATATATATATATATATATATATATATATATATATATATATATATATATATATGTGTATGTATGTATGTATGTATACGTGCATTTTGAGATAAGACACATCTTATATATATTATCAAGACGTACAGCTTTCAAACGCCAAAAAGCATCGCTTCTTCCTCTTGCAACTGAACCCTTTCTTTTTTTTTTGAGGGAGCAACGAGTGTAGGTGGTTATTGCTCGAAGTCCCGCTAGCTTCCGCAGCCATGACGCGCCCGTCACTCGGGGTAGCATGACGGCGCGAGACGCGATCTCCCGCGGGAGGCTGTCGACCCCCGCTGGAAGTCCTTTTTTTGCTCATGCCATCACACGCGACTATCCTCTTTGCTTCGTTTCCGGGTGCAACCCGGCCCGCGTTCTCGCCGGGCAATCCCGGCTCAATTAGGCGCTCTTTCTTTTTGTCCTCTTTTGATCCGCTTCATTAGCTTTGTCACCCCGACGTGCAGGTATGAAGAACTCCATAACAACAATAACAGAGCAAAGGCGTCTATTGTTGCCCGCTCTCGGCGTGGTCTCTCTCCTCAGTTTCGGTTTGTCGGTATAAATACCGTCGTCTGCTATTTCGAGGTGGCTCCTAGCTTCTTTCGGACGTTTGAGAATTGGGCGAGCAGGGGCGCGCGCCCGCCTTATGAAGAAGTCTCTGCCGTTCTTTTTCTCTGGCTAACGACGAGGGCTCGGTTCTCTTTTTTTCCCACTGGGATAAGACCCACGACGCGCGAAAGTTTCGACGCATATTTCCCTTTTCAAGCCCGGGTGGCTTTCTTTTCGGAGTCGGCCTGGGCTCCGCCCAGATGTCCTTTTCGTCGTCGTTGTTGTTGTTTTGACTTTGTTTTTGTTTTGTTGGTCTAACTGAGGGCCTGCGTACGTGACCTGCGTGACTCGTATGCGCCGGGCGTATTTGGGTCGACCTCTGAATTAGTGGAGTGACTAAATATGGCTCAAGTGAGCGCACTATCGTGTTTCCAAATACGCTGTTTTGTTGTCATCTGCTTGCTTGCGTGGGAGATTTGTGTGCGTCTATGGTTGCAGAAGGGGAAGTTGAGTCATTCTTATGCTCCTTTGCATACTTAGTATAAGGAGTATTCACTGGACGCCATATCTGTGGGTGATGTTTAGAGCGCATGCTCAGAACGATCTCACATTACTAGGCTGCTAAGACCGGCAATCTTGACGGTGTTGAATGCACGTTACAAAAGAACTGTGGAAGCTCGCCTTCAGCACACGGTCAGGAGTCGTGGACACAGCTATGGCCGCCGGTGAATACTCCCTATACAACGCTGTCAAAGCTCCTGGCGCGAGAGCGTGGCTTCTTCACCTATGGTTTCGTTTGCGCAAGAACGCGTGCAAATGATCTGCGAGATGAAACCATATATGCTCGCGCCAACAGCTTCGACAGCGTTGAAGATTAAGTGTGAAACACTTCAGCGTCCCATCACCCAATATATAGCTTCGTAGAGCTTAACCTAACCTTACGCTGGTCTCGCAGAAGCCTTAATGGAACTTAGACGTTAGCTTGTCCTGCGCTTAAGTTAGCCTCATCCAACATCGGTCGATATACTACGAATATAACTTAATCTAAGTTTTAACTCAAACCTGTGTAACCTGTTGTGTCGGCGTGTTTGACTTTCGAAATTAGCATTCCATAGCTATCCCTAACCTGTTTATATTTCTAGCATCACTCTTTCCGTTGTGTTGCTGAAAATGTGGACAGAAAGATGTGGAACAAAAAAACATGAGACTGGCGTGAAGCACCGTGCAGACCGAAGCAGTGCATAATCATTTGGCCGACTTGAGTCTTTCAGCTGAGCTGAGACTTTCAGCCAAGAAGGAACTTTTAGCCGATCTGAGTTTCAGCTGAACTGAGTGGGGCTTTTGAACCCCATTGGCACTTTCAGCCGAGTTGGAACTTCCAGCCTATTTGAAACTTTGAGCCGACCTGGAACTTTCTGCCGAATCGAAGTTTGATGCCAAACTGAAGGTTTCAATCAAATCGAGACTGCTGCTGAACTGAGATGCTTACCGTTGCCGGACTAGCATATGTTCGTTCTCTGTCCCTGCATACCTAATCATACCCTGGCATATGGTGTGGTAACAATCTCATCCCTGACATTCTTCACCTTCAGGAAACCGCTGTGGGTGATGGTGGCGGGAGCTTTCGTCATCCGCTACGACGGACGGTGCAGTTTGACCAGGATGCTGATTTGAACGTGCTGGCCTGACCTCGTGGCCAGTTTCCACCATCACTAGGTAAGGATGTACGATTCTTTAGATACGATAGGGGTCGGAGAATTGAAAAGTTTTTGACGGAACAGCAACGGAACTTTTAAAGTGTAAAAAAAAAATTCGCCTTGTCAGTCAAATTGGCAGTTGGTGAGACGGTCATTACTAAAAGCATAGAAAACCGATCAAATAATACACACACATTTGGAGCACATGTATAGTCGTTTGGTTGGTTAATTGCGGTTTAAGAGCGCGAAGGCAGATATAATAGAGAAAAATAGCGCGACTAATACGAGGGCATCTGGGACGAGGTCGAGTGGAACGAGGACGACCGGGACAAGGACAAGCGCTGACACCGTACAAGCGCTGACTAGCAACCGAAATATTATTAGAACAGAAACACGAAATTGACGCCGATGTTCCCGCAGGCACTGTCACGATATGATCTTGAAACGCTTCGTTCTTCACCTCACATGTTAAACCAAAGCAAAAAAAAAAAAAAAAAAATTATCGCGCTTGATTATTTTACGTGGAGATGGAGGACCAGCGAAGCTGTTATCTTTACGACAACTATACAACATCTATACGATTTACATATGATTGCAGTGAAGACCCGTACACGACTTCGATGTTTAATTGTCTTTATTTAATTCTTAGTGACCAGAGTGATCATTTCCTTATGGTCATTTATGGGCAAGTTCTAAACCCACTTTTTTCGAGGCAAACCTCGAGGACAGTTATTTCCGATAGAGCCCAAGTCTCTAGACTCTTTATCAGCATCGCGGAAGCGAAAGAAGGTTAGATCGGCGCGTTCTGCCCTCATATTCTTAGCTGAGAAACGTCGGTGACCGTAGATGATGACAAAGGATTAGGACCTCACTATCTAATAATGCCGAAGAAAGCTGACTCGAGCCAGTTGACCCCTCTTTTTATTCCCACTTGCCACGACCAATCGGAGCGAAGGAGCGCCGCTTAACGGGATTTGTTTGTCAACATCCATGGACGCATTTTTTTCCTTCGAAATTCTAACACACAACAGCATCGCTGCAAAAAAAAAAAAAAAAAAAAAATTGTAAGGGTTATTGATGACTGCCTTACGCACGTGGACTATAGTTTATATGGTAGGCTGCGATGGGGGTCCTGTTTCCAAATATGTGCTGCCGCCCCTCGGGACATCTGCGGTTCGAGGTTGCACCAAAACAGGTCCGCCATATCTGTTCTCCTTGCGAGCACACAACGCGTTCGCATCACTTGTCCCACTCATTTGTCCGCGCTATTTGGGCACCTTCTTAGCACTTCTAGGATGTATAGTGACTCATTATCAGGATGAGCAAGTCTGGTTCGCGTTGAAGCCGGACCACCGAGTCGTCGTACTCCAAATCCGTGCGAACCGCTCCGAGAACCGCGGCATACTTTCAAGCAAAACCTTAAGCTGCGGCGGCACGAATCCATGCCGCTCACCTCACAAGAAAAAACACTTACAGCCAGGAGGCAGGCATGTAGCCAAAGGGGGGGGGGGGGGGGGGGGGGGCGCCCCCCCCCCCCCCCCCCCCCACCGAAATCTTCCATTTTGCTGGGGCCTCCTCTCCCCCCTCACCCTCATACAGCATTTTGCCATTGGCGCCCCAAATTTTGTTTTGTGCAAACAAAACAAAATCCTGGCTACGTGCCCGGTAGAAGGTGATATCCGAAACCGTACAGACGGATACTGTTTAATGTCATCCAATAAATAACAAAGCACTGAATGGAAAAAGAGGCTCACGAAGCGTCGACGCTGTGGTTGTTGTTGCTTCGAAGTTTGTTCCTTCGTCGCGATCAAGAGTGTACTTCTTCTCTTCTTTTCGTGAGTATGGTGGCGTGTGTCAAACTGTGTTAACTTTTGAGGAGGCTGATCACGGCTGGATAAAAAACAAATTAACCCACGCAAAAAAAAAAAAAAAAGGATGTTTGTTTTGTTTGCTTTTTACGAAAAGGATTGGGTCAACGAGGCTTGTGCACAGCATACAAGATGAACTCATATGTTTTGGTAGCACGCAACCTGGAGCCCAGGAGCGTCAAACACTGCGCGCATGCGCACTACGTATTTCGGGAAAGAAAAAAAACAACAAAAAAACAAACAAAAAGAAAACAGAGGTTCATTATCTTCCGGGGCAATTGGTCCTTTTGTTTGAACAACACTCGTGTCTGTGAAACGTGGTTCGCAGTGTTTTTCACTATGAGCTCCTACCCACTCGCCCAAATGTCCATTCTAGCAGAGATAAGGCTATAAAAGTGTCGATCGCGTTAACTCTTGCAATAACAAGGGTTAAGAGAAGTATTGTAGTTTAGCTAATGATGCGATAAAAAATATGAACTTGAATTTAGTATAAGGGTATTAGATATGGCGGTGAGTTCAGTGTATAGTTCATGATAATGGTTGCTTTAGTTATCCTCAAGGAAGCTAAAGCAAGATTTCGTGAAACCAACTGGTCATCACCTTGTAAGATGACTCAGCGTAAAGGCTGGTTCGCACACTTGCGACTGCTTGCGACCGTGCGCCTAAAATTGCGGAGAGATAAACAATGCCCTCTCCCTCTCACCCCCTGCGTCGTCTGCTCCGCCGAGTGGGCTGTACCTGACATCCGGCTGTCATTCAAACTCGGTTTAAAATCGCGTCATTTTGAAAATTTCAAGCGCAGATGCGTGGATTTTGATATGGAAGTTATCGTGTAATCCTATTCTCGATAAAAAAGACTAACCGAGTCTAATTGCAATGTTACCTGCGTGCGAAAAAGAAAAAAAGGAACAAATGTGTCAGAGTGGCAAGTCGCTCCGGCGAAAAGTAAATCTGGTTGCTGTAGCTATTTTACTGTACGAAGTTCCTGCTGGTGTAGCCCTTTAGTGACAATGTGTGGAAGTCTGGAATAATAAATAAAAACGTGCTCTCCTGACGCAATAGACGCAGTGGCTGGGTGTGGTACCGCCGGCTGACTCCACTGCTATCCAAGTAACGGAGCAAAGATACGCTAGTTGATCAATTACTGAAATAAAACAACAAAGCGCTAAAGGCTGATTTTGGAGTAGCCATAAATATTTTAAGAACGCCAACTGCTTCATAACGGCAGCCACGAGCGAGAGTTTGATGTTCGGTACAGCCCGCCGGTACAGCCCAAAGATGGAGAACGGCAACCACCCGTCTTGTCTGCTAACGGAGTCGGGCGCGTGCCCTCTCTTTCTCGTTTTACCCCGCCGATCCTGCTGTACTTCCCGGATGTGTGGAGAGGGCGCCGCGGTCGAACGAAATGGCGCCGCCCTGAGAGGGCTAAATGGAATGGCTTATAAACGCCCAGTTTATCATATATAATACGTAAACTTAGATCTCACAAATACAGCAAAACCTTCGTTCCATGTATAAATGCAGTTCTAGGCTCGGCTCATAGATGGCGCCAGCGTACCAGGTGTGCTTTCTCGTCATAGGAGATCACAAGAGCTCGCGGTCCTATAAGCCAGTGCGAGTGCGTATAATAGAAGCAAATATTTAAAAACAACTCTGCTAAGGGGAAAAAAAGAAAGCGAGACGAGTTATTGCGGTCCTGACGGAGATGGACGAGGAAAGTGTTGGGACTCGCCGGCTTTTCAACTTATGCGTATGGTCTCTGCCAGACTTTGTTGACAACCGGAGGTATGCAGGGCGCAAGTTCGTCTGCTTCTTTGGCAGGGGTGGTGGAGACGTCATAAATACGCCGAGCTCTGATTGGTCCGATTGGAAGGAGTGGTGCGCAGATCTCAAGGCGGCCAGCTTTGAGGTCTACCCACTATCCTTCCCATCAGAAAAAAAAAAAAAATTGGGTTGTGTGTGTGTTTATACAGCCTAGAACTTGGTCTGCCTCACAGGGGCGACGAGTCTCCCAGCTGTAGATGAGCAATTTAGCCAGTGCAGTACAACCGCTAGCCTGGGGTCTTTAACGTGCATCACGCAGTAGTGATGCACGACCGCACGCCGGTACGATGCTCATCCAGATCGAAACGGGCAGGGGTGCGGCTCGAACCCAGGATCCCTGGGTTCTGCAGCGCGAGCTTTCGCTCCACGTGCTCCGAGCTGGTGTGCGCTAGACCACTCGGCCACCGATTTTTTTTTTTTTTCTTTATTGCATGGAAGCACAGACGGGTGGGCACATGGGTCATAGTTGCAGTTTTGAAACGAGAATGCACTGAGATTATACAAGCTTATTCAGATACATTTTCACCAACACTTTTACAATTCAGACAAATTTGCATAGCTTTTCGGGTGCGCAGGACTGAATCGGCTGTATCAGAAATCAGGAAACGAAAGGCACTTTTCAAGTCGCCAGTACCATCTTGGCTTTTCCCCGAGTTCATCAAGGACACTTATTACGTGATTGCATGTTTCGATAAAATTTGATTTGGTAGTCCTTGGTGGTTCAGCGTTTCTGTCTATCATGCGAGTCTTCCAGAGACTATGCATACCAAGCAAAATAAAAAAATCTGCGGGAAATGTGTCTGGATCTTCCACAGGAAGAAAACGAATAGAGTATGTGTTAATATACAAGTCCTTTTTGATAGTCCTTTGAAGCACATCCCAGAAAAGGTATGCATCTGTGCAAAAAATAAAGCAATGCTCAATAGTCTCTGGCGTGTTGCATAAACGACAGTTGACCGACCACGGTACAAAAATTCCTTTGTCACGTAGCCATGGTTTTACGGGTAGTGTGTTAGTATGAAGCTTAAAGAAAAATGTTTTTGCAGTCGGGGGAACGCGCATCCTGCGAACTCGTTTTAAAACATCTTGATCTGTACTGTTTGGATAGTGGCTGCGATATAAAGGGTCTGGAAATAGCGAATCTATCAGGTTATGGTAGAGCTCTTTTCTGGAAACGGTGAATAAATAATCCAAAGAAAAACGCACTTTCAAAAACTCAAAAGCTTCGACGACTTCTTTGAGAAAGCCAAAAGGTCGCGGCATTGCCACATGATCGGATGAAACAACGAGGTCAGGGAGGAGATCCATCAAGTGAGTTTGGAGAAAGGTCCTAATGAACGGGTGGGAAGACGTTCTGAGGAACATGAAACGTGAAACAATTTTCCGTACAAATAAGTGGGTTAAGCCTAGTCCTCCCGCTTCGATAGACCGAAACAGATTGTCGCGCCGCATTGGCTCCCATGAAGAGTCCCATATGAAGGTCGCAAATATCCTATGGAAACGCTGAAGGTGTCCTCGGGCACAGTGAATAACCTGAAGCACGTACCACAGTTTTGCGACTAGGAAGATGTTACATGCAGTAGCGCGGCCAAACACCGAAAGATGATTAGGCTTCAGCATGTCCGCTCTGCGCTTAAGATTTTTGACACTTTCTGTCCAGTAGCGTGAGCTATTTCGAACACATTCTAGTGGCGCGCCAAGGTAAGTAGTTGGCACGCCAGACCACGCCATTCCTGCATAATCCGAGGGCGTTGTCCCCCAAGTCCCATACCAAAGTCCACAGCACTTGGAGGTGTTAACCAGCGCTCCAGCTGCCTTACAAAATTGCTGGGTTAATTGTAATGCAGCGTCGATACTTTGCTTATCAACACAGAAAAAAGCTACATCATCGGCATAAGCCAGGACTTTCACTTCACGAGATAACAATTTATAACCTTTTACGTCTGTACTTTTCAGTATACTTAAACACAGAGGCTCCAAATATAATGCAAACTGAAGGGGAGACAAGGGACATCCTTGCTTTACAGATGAATGAAGGTAAATTGGTTTGGAAAGAGCTCCGTTAACTATTAATCGAGTTGTTGCTTCGGAATAACATATTTTTATACCGTTAAGGAGGACTTTTCCTACGTTTATGTGTTCTAAAAGAGCAAACAAAAAGAAATGGCTTACGCGATCGAAAGCTTTCGCTAGGTCAATTTGAAGCATGGCTACTTGATCTTGTAAACTGTCGCAGCAATGAAGAACTGATCGCGCTACGTGAATGTTTGTCTGGATTGTGCGGCCTTTAATCCCGCATGTTTGATGAGCTCCAACCACTCTTGAAATGGCACATTGTAAACGTTTAGTAAGAATTTTGGCAAATATTTTGTAATCGACATTGCAGAGCGCTATTGGGCGATACCCTTCAACAGTCCTTAACTTGTCGGAGTCGGAGCTTTTTGGTATTAACACGGTGTGACTTTGATAAAACGATGGAGGTAACCTGCCATACTGAAGTGAAGCTGTGAAAAGTTCAAGGAGGAATGGGCATATCATGTCTATGTGTTGCTTATAAAATTCTGCTGAGAGGCCATCTGGTCCAGGTGCCTTCGAGCTAGGAAGAGACCCCACGGCCTGGCATATCTCTTTGAGAAAAAACGGTCTAGTAAATAGTTCGGAGTCCTCATCACTCAAGCTGGGCAGCAGTGAAACGAGAGGCGCATACTCTTCATTTGATGAAGGGGAGACCTGACCAAATAAGTTTTGATAGTGTTGTGTGAATGTGTTCATAATGTTTTCGGTATTTCTTGAGTAAGCGCCGTTACATAGCAACTCCGGGATTTCTTTAGCTAAGGCGTGCCTGCGCTCGTCATCTAAAGTCTTTTTAGTAGGTTGTTCGGCCGACACAAGGCGTTGACATCTTGATCGCACAGCCGCTCCTCGGTAACGCTGAAGCTCGTGGCGTTGGAGCTCAGATTTGAGAAAGCAAATTTCCTCATGAAAACTACCTGGTTTTTCGCATTCCAGCTCATACAGTTCGTGAAGGCTATGTGTAAGTGCACGCCTGTCAGCTTTCTCATGATATGCCTGAATACACGCACACTCAATTGCGATGTTTTTAGCTTCTTGCTTAAAACTATCCCACTGTGCAAAAATGGAAAGATCGGTATTACTACGAATAGCCATAAAACAGGTAATTAGTCTCTCATTAAAGTCATTGTTTTTAAGGATATTGCTGTTTAACTTCCACAGCGCCCATTTTGGCCTAGATATTTGTTTGCGTTTCTCGCCTAGCCTCACAGTTACAACACAATGGTCAGAGAAGGATACCGGCGTTACCAAATATTCAAACGTGTGTTCCAAAAGACAACTAGACACGTATATTCTATCAAGGCGTGCGTGGCCAGAACTTTGCAGGTGCGTGGAGCGATTGATGGACGTTCGAGAAGCACCGACGTCACTTAGGCAGTGTTGGCGCACAAGATTCTCGAGAGCGATACTGCTGTTGTCGCGTCTCAGACTGATCGTCGAGCGGTCGTGGGCTTCGCATACACAGTTAAAGTCGCCAAATAGGACAATACATTTGTCGGTGTCAAGAAAAGCATCTAAATTTTGGAAAAGTGAAAGTCGACTAGAAGAGTCATTATAGGCATAAACGCAAATCAGCCGCCAGTGAATTCCCTCTAAGTAAATGTCACAACAGATAAAACGACCTTCAGTGTCAACCGTGTACGAGAGCGAGGTGTAGTTCAAGTCTTTGCGGAGAAACAAGAAACAACCAGCCGATAGCCCCACAGCGTGACTCACACAAACTTCATACCTATGTAAAAAAGGCTGGAGCGCACTTGTTGTGGCCTCCTCCGACTCTATCTTTGTCTCCTGAATCGCAACAATGTCCAGCTGCTCACGTTGCAAGAGCCGACAAAGTTGCACCTGCCTCGCACGAGATCTTAGACCTCGGACGTTTAGTGTTGTGAAATTTAGGGGAATATTCTTAGCTTCTATCCGTCCTCATAGAGGCCGCATTTCAGCGTTGAACGACACTCGTCACACTTGAGGTAGCTCCTGGCTTCGCATTCGGCTTGGCACGGGACCCCGATGCCTTCTTTTTGGCGACGTCTCCGTCGCCAACACGGTTGAGTAGTGTTGACGACCCGCTTGAACACGAAGGTGCCTCTGTGTCAACCGGTGCCGGTCGCTTGAGTGGTTGGCTGCTGCTCGAGGAAGGGCCGTCCTCGCTAACTGCGTGCTGAGGTGTAGTCGGAGCCTTGGAGACAGTCGGTACGGGAGTCGCATCAGGTTCCACGTGCGCATTCTGTGTGGTGCTGGTGTTTGGGGATGCTGCAGGTTCCAACACTGGAAATACTTCATTCTTGTCGATGTTTTGTGATGGCTGGGTGTCTGTACTGTCCCCGGGCCGTGCGTCTCCTGAAGGATGGGCCGATTCAACGGGTGGCAATTCCCCGGTGACGTCAGCTACCTCACTGACGTCCATTAGGAGCTCCGCCGCTGTGTCATCTTCGTGTGTTTGACGTTGTCGTAACATGTCCGCATAGGTGGCGCCGTTGACACACTCCTCAGTTTGGTGACCATACCGCCGGCAGTTGGAGCACCTCGGTGTTCTACAGTAGCGTCGAATATGTCCCACTTTGTTGCAGCGCAAGCACAGCGGAGGTCGGCCAGGAATAAGGACGAGGCTCTGGCATCCGTAGACTTGAAGGAGATGTGGTATCTGACTGGCATTGACACCATCCCCTAATACCAGTACTACCTCTCGATTTAGAGTCTCCATGTGCTCAAGCTCGCTGCACCTCCATTTTTCTCTCTTGATCGATCGCACTTTGCCAAACGGGGCGAGAGCTTCGATAACTCGTCGATCCTCTAGATGCTGTGGAAGCCAAAGAAGCTTTAGGTTTACTTCTTGCTTGTCCGGGTCAATGATGAGGCACTTTCGGCCTTTCACGCAGAGCTCTCGTTGAGCGACGAGCTTTGCCTTGGTAACAGCGTTGACACACGTCAGCATCCAGACGTGAGACATCTGGAACTGTCCGAGGCTCACAACGTCCTTCAATTCGACGATGCCACGTAGGGCGTCTCGAAAATCAGGAGCTCGATACGGGCGCGCCGAGAGGTCCCCATGCAAGAAAACGGAATTCAGGCTCAGGTTACCTGATGTCAGACGTGGCAGGATTATCCGGTAGTCTTCTGTAACGTTATCAGACGTCATAACGTTTCCTCGGCCAGCGGCCGATAAATTTTCCCCGGAGAACATGGAAAACGTGGCCGTTCGAAACGGCGTCTTCTTCTTTCTCCCTCGGCCACCGATCCCCCCTTCCCATCAGAGCCAACCAGAGATCGGTGTTCTGATGTCGCCGAAACCCCTGCGCGAGAGGCTAAACTACTCGAGCATCGAGGAGAATGCTGGAAATGTAGGTACACGTGCCTCACGCGCTCGGCTACCCCGTATGAAAGATTCGAAGGAAATAACCGTATACCGTTCACGAACGCGCGTGCGAGATTTCATTTACTGCTGCAGACGCCAACACGTGGAGCGCGTGTGTAACAGCACTTACAGCGCGCTCCTTTGTGCTTGGGTCTTAGCCAGATTTCTTTTTGCCACTTCTAAGGACGTAATTATTGCGTTTTTCTTCACGAGTTTGTACGTTGGAGAGGAAAAAGATTTTCTTCTGTTTGCATTCGAGCTGAGATGCATTCTACGATATACAGGGGTGCCATTGAACCAGCTTTATGTCGCAATTCACATTGTTCGTTGCAGAGGCAATTCCTTTGTCGTCCAGTCAAAGCCGCCTCTAATTTGGTTGTTATAAGAAAAAACAAAAAAACACAGGATGTTAATCTGTATACATGTAACTTTATTCCTCGCTTACACAAATATGCTCGTTGTATAATGAGGCTGGAGCATGTGAGAATGGAGTAGTCAAACTAGCACTAATAGCGTTGTTTACTCCTAGAGGCAGTTTTGTGTGGCACCGCCTGTTTGAGCTCATTTGTGTAGGCTTGGCCGGTGGTTTTTATCGCTCGCGTGTCTCCAGCGTGGCTATTAGCTAGTGTTAGGGTAGTAAGCGTGCGTCAAGGTTTTTTTCACGCGTCGTTGCACTGATAATAGTTTCAGGAAATGTATGAGCGCAATTTTCGCGGTAACATAGTGGTGTAAATGTTGTCGGCTACAGGGAAAGAGCAAAGTGGGAGCTCCTCCCACATCTTTCCACTTTGGCAGAGCGAACGCTGGAGACGAAGTCACCTCCTCTCCAGCGCTCGCTGACATGTGTAGTCAGTGACCTCTCTCGGTCACTGACTATACATGTGTCACCGATTATACATGTGTCTAGGAAAAGTGATAATTGTGCAGGATAATTGCGCACGGGTTTTTAACGGCATACTCGAGCACAAAACACAAAAAAAGCCAGAAGCACATAAAAAGGCAGGATGGTCATCCACTTTGTGTAGGTGGATGACCAGCGAAGCTGTTTTGCACACGGCGCAGACGTGACACAGAATTTTGAACAGAAGTACGAACACATTTATTGTGTTCGTACCTTTACTGTCATCGTGACGAAGGGTACGCACACATATTCATCGTTGTCATTATTTCGCGTCAACGAATATCAGCGCCCCGAGGAGCCGGAGGAAACTAGACACGCGCGACGGGACCGCCACCCCGGGTGAGCGGAAGGAAAGGAAACTAGGCGCGCAAGCGGGGGGCTTGGAACGATGGCAAAGGGAGGGCGGTGCGAGCGTAGACATGGCCGACGCGGGTCGCACAGCGGCAAATCTTTGAGAAAACTCCAGAGCCATAAATGTAGAGAGTTTGGCCATTCGTTGGGAAGTATAGGAGACAAATGAGGAGGCGCCATTGGCCGAAAGCGGGCTGGGCGTGTTCCAGGGCGTCTTCAGAAATTCGAATGTGACCAACCAGAAGCCGGAAAGAATACCCTGGCGGTGCTCGCGAGAAACAAACCTGATAACTGCATGGGAGTAACTCTCGATGGCTGAAAATATGGTACACGTGATGTTTCAATCACGTTAATCCAAAATGATGGTGGAAGAGTGCGACTAGCGGAACGATCGACATAATCCGTATACGCCAAGCGCCAAGGGCCGAGAATCTGCCGTCCGAACGGTCACACCCTGTCCGAGCAAAACAGAGTTGCGCGGCGCATTCGTTTCTTACATCTTTCTGCATGATCATGATCAAAACAACACGTGCACCCTATTTTTAACCACAAAGAGTCACTACACTTCACTCTTTCGCGCCTATTAAAACCATATACGAACATAGACTTTTGATCAGAACTGTTTGCCGCTACCACCGCTAGGGGATTCTTTTCGGCTTCTGATTGGCCAAGAGAGCATGCCAAGCCCTCTTTCCGACTCTGCCGCACGTCCTGACTCTGCCCGCGCCTCCCATTGACCAAACTCTCTACATATACAGCTCTGGAAAGCTCTATTTGTATCTACCCGAGAGTCTACTGATCATGAAAATGGTGCCTATTGATTAGTAGTCTACTGAATAGACCTATTTCTAAATTACCCAAGCATCAAGGAGAATGCAGGGAATTGTGTTCCACGCGCCGCACGTGCCGGCGTCTGCAGCAGTAACTCTTTTAAAGCCTGAAACAAATAGCATCTTGCACGCGCGTTCGTCAGCGCCTTATTTTGGCTATTTGCTTCGAATCTTTTAGACGGAGGAGGCGAGCGCGTGCGGCGCGTAGACATTCCCAGCATTTTCCTTGATGCTTGGGTAATTTAAAGGTAGGTCTATGAGAATGATCCCTAGATTGCCTGGTCTGGAATCTTTTATAGAAAAACAATCGTGAGTGTGCAGTCGAGCTGGTGAATATTAACCATGTTCAATTGACCTGAAACTGGGGTAGAGAAGAAACATCAAAACGGAGAAGGGACAGAATATAGACAGACGTCCTGTCTATTTTCAGTCCCTTCTACGTTTTGATGTTTCTTCTCTGCCCCAGTCTCAGGTCAATTCAACATGGAATCTTTTCGTCACGCTATTCACCAACACCCAGGTGTGTGCTTGGCGCGTGCGACTGACTTTCGTACAGCGAGAAATCTTCGCGCGTCGCAAGCAACAAGTTGCGGGCAATCGTTGCCGACTTTGCTGGGTCTTCCAAACCATTTATGACACGCGCCACTCGTGACTGCAATATAATCCTGTATAGAAAATCGCCTTCTCGAGGACACCGCCGACGTCGCGCTCACAACGGCCGTCAAAGCTGCCGCGGTCCTGGGCACCTCCATTTTGAAACTGCACTCGTAAGAAGTTAGCTAAAAAAAATGACGAGCAAAAAAATTGTCCGCGCACGCACGCGTTTTCCGAGAAAAAAACAACAACAACAACAACAAACAATCAAACAAACAGCGTATGTTAAATAGCGCACGCAAACCTCGAAACGCGGTTGGCGTTCGGCGCATGCGCAATGGAGGCGACGCTATTCTTTGCATATACGCTATTCTGAAGCTCCCTAATGCTTCACTGTTCGAGGTCTTGTTGACGCGGGCGGGTCGGCTCCGTTGAGTGCGCTTCCTACCGGACGCGGTCGCACTGCGGGGAAGCAACACTCGCGCAGAGCACCGTCGCCCGAAGCGCGGTTTGTGCTCCCGCGCTATTTGTACGAAGCGTAGCGGACCTTATTATGGTCCGTCCCAACATGATACTTCAAAAAATCGTGAGGCGACACGACTCCGACATAAGTCATACAACAGTCCGCTTCCATCCCTTTTTACTTTTTTTTTTTTTGATGCCGTGGGAAAAGTTTTTTTGGTCGAATTTCGGCCGTGTCTTTATTACGAGGGCCGGGGGCCTTAAGCCTGCTCATTCCATGGGTCCGGACAGCCACTTACGAGCTCTGTTGGCTGTCGGTCAGTCGCTCAAGGCCTCCGCTGGTCTTCAGGTCCTGGAGACGGGAAAGGCTGTGTTCAAAATCTTACCCCAGTAGATCCGAGCTACTCCTGCGGGTCGTGTCACGGGATAACGCAAGTAGAGTGAGGATGGACGCGAACAGGCTTTCGAACGCAAAGGCACACAATGCTTACCCCGGAGTAAGACCGAGTAAATTTGGGAACACGGCCAAGGACTCGAGGGCCCGGCAGAACAGAAGGACAGCCATTGGCAGGTGGCGTGTGACGTCGAGTCTGACGAGAACCGAGGCCACCGAAATGCGGAGGAAGCGAGGAGGAGAACCGTCTGTTCAAACAGACATTGGACTGCCGAACGCTTCGACTTTCACGATTTTTGCCTGAGTCGTCTCGCCTCACGATTTCCGAAGTGTCCCGTTTGGACAGGCCTCCAGACAGCGGGGAAGTTAGTCAGCCTGATTAATGGGCGCCTGTTGTCTCCGCTGTAGATGAGAGATTTAGCCAGTGCAGTAGTGCCGCTGTAACCTAGGGCGTTTAGCGTGCATCGTGTAGTGGTGATACACGACCGCACGCCGCGGTACGATGCTCATTCAGCTCGAAACGGGCATGGGTGGGCATCGAGCTTAGGATCCCTGGGTTTTTGCAGCGCGAGCTTTCGCTCCATGTGTTCCGAGCTGCAGTGCCCGCAAACACACTCGTCCACTGATCACCCCTCTCTCTCTCTCTAATGTACTTCACGTACACAATGCGCCGCATCGCGTAAAAACAAAAACAAACAAACAAGTTCGGGTACGCCCAATTGCGGTAACCGTCGTCTGCTCTCCAGGAAATCCGGCAAAAAGCGTTTGTTCCGTTAAACTTACGCCTAGCGCAATTTTGTTGTCGTTTTTCCTTAGGGCAACCGCGTGCGTTGGAAGAAAGTGCCATTCAGGGTCATCCCGCGCGCGCGTTGGTAATTGTTAACAAGAAGGAAACTTGTCGATGTGACAACTCTACCGCCTGGTTAGAATTTTGTGAACAGTGCCTATTAAATGCGGGTTAAAGTCGCCGGAGCCTGGGGAAAGTAGCGCCGTCACCTTGCCTGACTCGCTCGCCAGACACAAATACCAACATACAGACGACCGTTCCTTTTAATCTGTCTTGGTTGGACATCGTCATTTCGGTCCATTCAAATCTCCGAAGGCTTCGAAAGGGTCGTTCTGAACCAGTTGCTCAAGAATCACTACGGGGCATCATCGTACTCACAGCGTTCCTCACCAGTATAAGCGCCTTTGGCACTGTGCGTGCAATCAACCTATCAATCATGTTTATCTTCGCAGATCTATTACAGTGATGTTGCTCTCTTCGCGTATTTCGAGTCGGGAAGATTATTTTTCCCTGCCTCCAAGCGGCGACACCGCATCTGGTAGCGGTGCGAAGATGCATACTTCTTTCGCCGTGTGTGCGCCGATAGAAAAATCTCGGCATTCAGGAAATATCTTTACGAAGCAACTTGTCACCGGAAATTGGGATCGGCTCACCAGGAATGGAAAGGACGAGGAGAAACTGCTCATTTCATGGACCATAATGGCGCTACTTTTCCAGGGACTCTTAAAGTATGCAGGTAGCTTACGGAGTGCCGGCCAATATTTTCCCGATATAACTAGGGATGCCGTAAACCTTCCGAAGTTTGGGATCGAAAGGTTTCGAAAATTTCGAACCTCGTTAAGGTTCGAATTGAAAATAAAGTTCGCAACTTTCGAACTTTTCTAAACCTTCAATTTGAAACATTCGAAAATTTGAAGGCTTCTGAAATTTTGAGTTCGAAGTTCTTCAGGAATCAAAATCGAAAACTTCAAATCGAGATTCAAGTTCGAACTGTTTGAAGGTTTTCGACGGCTTCGATGCATAAGTTCGAAAGTTTTGAATTTAAGTTCAAAGTCTCCGATTTTCACGGACGGAGATGGAACCCAGCTGTTTTCAGTAAAGTTTTAACGGGTTCATCTAAAACAAATTCACGAAATGTGCCAGAAATTATGCTGAAAACGTTGCAATGACGTCGAGATTGTCCCTAGGCGGGTCTTGAATACCCTGAACTTTCTCGTCGCAAGATCGTCATTTGTGGAAGTTATCGGTGACGACAAAGGAACGTTTCACAACTTTGGGAAGGAGTTATTCGAGGACAACGCTACCGGGGTCACCGAGGGGCGGCGTGGCTGGTGACGTCAGTAGTGTTTGGGAGGTAAGAGGGCAACAAAAAATAGCAAAAAAAAACCCACACACACAAAACAAAAAGGTGCGTGGGTGTGCGCGCATGTGTGTGTGTGTGTGTGGGGGGGGGGGAGATAAAGAGAGAGTTACGGAGGGTCGTAAAAAGTATTTGGGAGAAGGGTTTAGTAGAGAAGAGAAATATCCCTTCCCCCGAATTTGTTTTATTGTTCATTTCTGAAATGTTTGGGGCTGGTGCGACCACCCCCGGTGACAATCAGTTCATCGAACGACGTTTCATCGACACGTGATGTTTCATCGACAAATCGTTTCATCGACAGCTCAGATTAGCTTTCTTCCGTGAGAATCCGCATGAGACTGTGGCCGCGAAGCGACGCGTGTACGAATCGGCCAGGTGAATTGACATTTTTGTAATGAGCCTAGGATTTTTGTAATGGGGAAAAAAAGCACATGTAGACCAGTTGTCATTGCCCACAACCTTATAGCGAGTTCGTTTCACGGCACTCGTGCCCACGCGTGCCCACTCGCAGCGTGGAACGGGTTCGTTTCGGCCGGCACTCCACGAGTGGTTGCACTCTCCGAGTTCGTTTCAGCGCTGACACCCCACGCGTGCATGCACTCGCTGCACCGAGAAAATCGGGAGTGCGCCAAAATGCAATCCCGTCATGCCTCGCTCCGGTGGGGCCGGCGAGGAGCGGGAGCAGACGACGAGGGTTCGTCTGCTACGATGTGTCGCGGAACCGAACGGGAAAAAAAGTAGATTTTCTCATAGATATCGCGTCCCGCGGGCCATGAAATCAAACGCGAGCTTGAATTGTGAGCGTCTGCTATTTCCCGAAGGAAGCAATTGACAACCCGTGATTTATTTGCAGGTTTTAAATCGCTCTGTTGCCGCACAAACGCTGAAATATACCAGTGTGTAAAGAAATGCTCAGAACATACGCAACAGCGACCCCCGAGATGTCTATCACTATCCGTGTGCGGGTGAAAAATTTAACATTTGTCGACAAAACTCCCCCAGCAGAAACCTCTGACTGCCCAATAAGCATCAGAGAAAGCTAAAGATGGAGACTTTACCCGAGGATTGGGCAACATCATCACGTTTAACAGTTACCTACGTCAGCTAAGTTGCCCCGTCGTATATTGTTCGAGAAAGCTCTCGTTCTCGACGCCCTCACCAAGGCTAATATCTAATCCACCTATAATGACGATCCAAATCGAAAGTCTCAGTTTTGCTGGATATTCCAACACGCTAGTTTTAAGCCGTACCCTTTCAGTGGTTCACGAATAATACCATGCTCAAACGGATCAAGCTTCTGCTCGGACAGCATCATCAGTTTTCTTCAGTGTAAACGGTTATAAGAATTGAAAGATCGCAACCAGCTGCTTTGTAGACAGCTGGTTGCGGAAATTTACGCCGTCTGTAATTATCTCTACGGCAGCCTGGCTGCTTGAAGTCATCGAAACTATAAACCACAGGTTGCAGCGACCAACGTTTGTATATAAACGTTGGTAGCGACTGCATTCTCGCATTCCCACGCATCACTCCGAACAGAAAGGCGCTAGTTTCAGTTTGAGGTCGGTACCTTTCCTACAACACGGATGGCGGCAGCATCAGTCTTCTGCACTCGGTGCACTTGGCGAGTTCGTTTGAGTCCAGTTTTCCGTGCAACACTCTGTGAGTGTGATGCATCCTGGGAGAGAACTCGAACAATGCCAGTGCGTGTGAAACGAACTCGCTATTATAAAAGGTAGCTGACCGGTACGACGCACCAGTAGTTTTCTCGGCACCTAATGAGCTGTCAAGACTGTGCCGCAAAATCAAATTTTCCGCTGGTGCGGCGGACAAATGCAAAATTAAACACCGCAAGAAATGCACAGAGTGCACAACGAGAGTTGTTTACCGAATTCCAATGCCACGCGGGTCAGTATACATCGGTCAGACTGGGCGATGCTTCAACGATCGCGCACGTGAACATGACGCGGTTACACGAGCAACCCCATCTGAACATCTGGCAGCACACTCCATTCGCTGCCATTGCTCCTGGTCATTTAAAGACAGCACAATTCTGGCTAGATACAGAGGTAAGATATCCAGGGAGCTCGATGAGGCCTTTGAAATCAACGCAAAGGGCAAGATGTGCGCAAGTGATCGTCAATAACCTTATCGACAAAGGAATTTGATTTTCTAGAAACGGGTTTACACCGTGCCTATTCGTGACGAAGGGCTTTTTTCGCGGTTATATAAGGGATTCGTTTTTTTTTTTTTAAATAAATGTTACTTGCGAGTGCGCCAGTGTTTACGTCTCTTGTTCTTGTTTTTTCGGTGCCTATCTTCACTCAGGAACCAACTGGCCCAAATTGCCATCTTAATTGTAATGAGCCGCCGCATACTGTCGCCGCGAAACGGCGTGAACGCAGGGTGGGTTAACGCGCACCCTAGTGATGCACGCGTGACGAAATATCCATACAGCGTGCAATTCGCGTAACGAGTGTCGATGAAAGGGCCGGGTCGACGAAGCGTGTGTCCATGAAAAGTTGTCCACGAAACGTCGTTCCATGAAACGAGTTTCGACTAAATGATAGGGACCCGTAAACAGCCGAGGACACGACCGGATGGTTACGGTAGGCGTGTCTGACTTTTTAGAACTTTCGATGATCGCAATATGCAACGTGTACCACTCGATCCGATCTTTATCGAACACGTACTAGGAATTGACGCAATATTCTCACGTTCGCGGTCTCTTCTGGTGGGCTAGGTGTGGCTTCGTTGAGTGTGCTTCTCACCGCATCTACTGGAGCACTGCATTGAAGCGAAAACCGCGGAGTAGAAATCGCGATATTATGTATTATTCCATCGCCGCACCTCAACCGCGTACTAAAAATAAAAAGTCCCCTTCTCCTCGTCCTCGGGCTGAAAAAACGAAAAAAAAAAATTGGTAATTGCTGATGTAACAACTCTATATGCCTTGCAGTAAATAATTTGAATGAAACTCCGGATAGTTTATATGATAACCTGCGATATTCTGACTATTGTTTTGTTCAAATTCGAGATTTAGCGAGGATGCTTGTGTAATGCGGGAAGATTTATGTGGGCTTCTCTATAGGATTATACTTTAAGTGAATATCTCTGGTTCAGCTTTGCCTTTACGTAGGTTCCATCTGTGCGATGGCACGGTGAACGGAGTGACTAAAGGCCCGTTCAGACTCTTGCGACCTGGGTTCCTTAAAACTTCTTAAACCAGAGAACACACTGGCGCCATCTATTGGGAAGCAGTGTAAACTCGGCGGTCCGGCATATTTTTTTTTTATTTCTCGCGCATTGTCCTTTTTTTCTTGGCTCGAAAAACTTTTGTCAATGTTGTAAACGAGCCTTTCTATGGGTATTACGCACATTTGACCTCGGAAATCCCGCAAAACCTTCGCTCTTGTGAAATGCAGTTCCAGGGTCACCGCATAGATGGCGCCACAATGCCAGTCTGTTCCCTCATTCTAAAAACATTTAAGAAGTTTTAAGAGATCTCGTCTCTCTCAGTCGTACTCGGTCGCAAGAGTGTGAACGGGCCTTTAGAACTCGGTTAGCTAGACGAGCGGATGCAAGCTAGGGAATACTCGTAATAAGCTCGACTGGATTGTTTCTGAGGCTTATATATCGTTCAAGATGACGATGTTTTGTTATCATGAAGTCTCAGATATAAATTGTCATTGGTGTTTTTAATGAGATGACAAATTTTGATTTTATCTGAATTATTAATTGCAGTTTTATTACGAAATTTAGGACTTTGATGGAACATCAACTTGGGTGCTCAATATTATTCTGTTCGGACATGATTTCCGAGGAATATACTATTTGTTTACCTTTAGCTCTGTACCTGAAATAACCATTCGCTACAGTTTATAATAATTCAACATGTTGTTGTCGTGCCTGGAACTTCAACAGCTAGTTCCACGTTTGGGGGAATCAAACCTGCCGTGCAGTTGATTCTAACAAAAGGTTGCTCGGGAGTGGGAAGGCAAAATAGACGATTTCTCGCGATGGACAGGCCAGCACATTGATCTTATATCGTACAGCATTCGCAGTGATAGGATTGAAAAGTATCGTATAGCATTTGCAGTGATAGGATTGTAAACTTGTAAACTAAGTGTAAACTTGTGCTCCAAAAGTTGCTTCTGCTGCTGCAAAGTGGTCTTTTAACTGCTCCAAAAGGTGCTCCAAAATTACTCCAACCGATCATATCACTGTAATTGATATAGTACTCGCCTCCAAGAGGCTGTGCCATTTTTATGTTGTCTTTTCGCACGCCAGTTTGCAGTATTTTTACAAAGACCGTAAGAATGCGTACATTTTGAAGTGATCTATGCAACGTATATGATGGTTGTAGAGGTTCTCGAATTAAAACTGTTCGCGTTACATGAACTCCCGAGCGACCATGACAGACTTCCAAGGAAGAGGCTCGTGCCAGGGCTCGTAGCGTGCAGGCGCGTTCAGTGGCGTTCTTTCCTTGACGTGAGGGTCAGGATCGTCAGTTGTGAACGACAAATTCGACCGTGCGTTTTCGAATCGGCTCGCCGACCACACCGACGCTCTTGGTAGCCCTATATGTAACCAATAATCACTTCGTAAAAAAAAAAAAAAAAAAAAAAAAAAAAAAAAAAAAAAAAAAAAAACTTTTTTAATTTTGGTAAAAGAGTTTTTTCGGCGTTCTGGCAAGAGTGTTTTTGCAAACAAAGCAGTTTCCAGGATTACGCTTTCTGGTCTGTGCCGAAGATGCGGAGCTGAGGAACCTTTACGACAGAGTATGTTTTTAAACCCCCCCCCCCCCCCCCCCCCCTTTTTTTTTTCTTCTCGTTTCGATGCTCCTCCAGATGTTACTTTTTGTTCCTGAAGGACTCCCTCCTCTGCTTGGGGGTGTTCATTCGACAATTATAGGCGTCATTCGTTAATGGGGATCCTTCATTTCTTTTATTTTGCATCCAAAAACTGTGAAGTTTAAGCAAAATACGGAGATTGTCAAAGCTTGGGGGAGAACTAGAGAACGACACTCCTGTGAGACTAAGGCACAGACTAAAGCCAGGTGACTCTGCTCATCCATCATACAAAGGACAGTCTGCAAACAAATTCGAACTTAGTCACCACTAGATCCGTGCTTCGAATACCGCACGGAAACGATCTCAAAAAGAAACTGGGCAATGACGGATGTTTGCAGACTGTTTTTTGCATGATGTAAAATGAGTGTGACCCTGGCACACGGTGTGCCCTGGCATTAAATATGATGCGAACGTTCGGGTGTCCCTTTAAGCCTACTGGTATCTTTCTTTTCAGATATCCGGCCCGTACACACTTGTAGTCCTATTTATCATCGTATTGATAAGTCACATTTAGTCGTTTAAATGATTCTATTCTTGGGGACAGCTTTCTGAGATAGTTCAGCAACAACAAACACATGTTTGGGTGCATTAATGATGTGTACATGTAAAATAGGTAGTGCAACAATGTTTTGAACTTTCAGTGAATACCGCTCAGAGCTAATCCCTGACGTTGATAACTTGCAAAAACACCAATTAGTTTTTTTTAAATTTTCTCATGGCAGACGCAGAAAAAATAAAGGAAACTGCTTTCCCCCGCTCAACTCGCCATTAGAACAAGAGGCCACGTGATCTGACGCTAGTCATGTACCGTATAGTATTCATCATATATAGCCATCCGCTTGAGTTGGCAAGGAGTAAGTAAATCTTGGGTTGAGTTTTAGACATTGTTAGAGTTCGGCAATTCTCATCTTTGATTGAACACGAGTCATTACCCGAATGTTTGGCGAAGCTTACTGTCATGAACCCGACCACTCGACTCAGGCTCATGATAATCGAGTGTCATGCTGTCACGTGACCCTCGGTGACAAGTCGTGATATCATATGACGTCACGGTGCCAATAACACTAATACATCTAGTGACGTTCTTAATTTAAGTCGACTCGACGAAGGGATTCACGTGACTGCATCACGGGGCCATGTGACGTGACATTACTTGACAATATGCAGTGAGACCATGACGTCACGTGACCACGCGAAACATGACTAATAGTGTTAATAAAAAACCGTCAGGAAAAATTCTGTTTTTGATACATTACAATTCGGTATATGACAACTTGACCTCTAGATACAAATACCCAGATGCGAATTTTTATTTCTCAAATGTTCATTTTTTTAATAAAAAAAAATTACCGTGAACCGTTTTGAACCGGTTACCGTTATACTTTTTTCGGTTCAGTTCCTGTTAAGTTCCAACATAGCAGCGAAGATTTCGGTTCGGTTCAGTTCCGGTTCAGCTAAAAATAACGGTTCGGTTCCGGTTTTTGGTTCGGTTCCGTTCCGTTCCGTTCGACACTCTGTTCGATATACTCTTCGGAGTAAACTCCGATATTGTATTTTTCAAAGTGTTGAATGCGGCAGGCTTGCTCCGTTGAGCGCGCTTCTTACAGAGCACCGGTGTACTGCGGGAAAGCAACACCCGCGGAGCTCGCTTCCGCGGGTGTTGCTTCTCCGCGCTACACCCGTGTTCGGCGAGAAGCGCACTCAACGGGGCTAAAACTCCGCGATCTGTACTTCGAAAAGTACATTATCGGAGCCCCGTCTTTAGGAGGGCAGCACACTTCCAAAGCGGGATGGCGAACGCGTGCGCCTGATGTATTTAGAAAGAAACGGCAACTTTGCGAAAGTTGACATCTGCATTTTTAAAATCAAAACTTTCAAAATGAGACTGGCTACTATGCACGAGTAAATGTTAGGCAGAAATGCCTTGGTGACCTGCGTTAACCATTCGGGACTGAAGAAAAAATATTTCCATGTAGCAAGAATATTTATAAATTCCCTCGATTAGGCACGGCAGGATATTTCGTTTTACCCTTTGTATGCTGCATCTGGACTGCCTTAGTTGTCATGTCGAAGGAAAGTAAAGCACTTAAAATTTTTTCATAGCATCATACATAACAAAACTAGTTTAAAGTTTGATGACTACCTTCAACGTGGGCCGTGACACAGGACAGAAACATGAGAGACTGATTTGTCAGTTTTGTTGTATGAAAGACGTCTTAACATATTCCTTTTTTCCTCGTACCGTTTGCGAGTGGAACAAGTTGCCGCACAGCATGACAGGCCTTGCCTCTTTTACAACATTTTCTAGTGCAATTGGTGAACTTTTCTTTGTTAGAATGGACTTAAGGACTAAATTGTTTCCTTGTTTTACTGAATGTTTGTGTGTATATATTTGTTTTGCTGACTTCTTGTAATGTTCCGTCTACACCATGCCTTGGTCTTCAAAGGTTGGCCGGCAGTATCTTCAAAATAAATAAACTGCATAAATACTTTTAGATAGGTTCTATTTTTATGTCAAATATGCATCGTTTACTTGCCATCCCAATGTAGGCGTTGAACTTTCTTATGTCACAGCCAACAAGCATAGCAGGATAAAAATGAACTAAGCTTAGAAATGAACAAGTGAAAGCTTGGGAACAGCCTTGATGAGTTAAGCTTGGTTTTTATGTAGGCACAGTTTAGTAGTAAAAGGCTTAGAGAAACTGATATTGATTTAGAAAACATTCGGCCAAAACCACTATTCGCTTTAAACACCAAATCAACTATTTGCACAGGCCTATTTAACAGCGTTTTCTCACGTGCATCTCTCGTTTTCATTCCAGGATCGCACTAGGCGTTCATGCCACCGTGACGCCGGACAAGTCCGGTGCTGCTCTCTTCCCCCCCGGAAAGGCGGTTGGCACGTGCCGGCGGCGCCATGGCACTCAACATGGGGATCCTGCCGCACTTGCTCGGGGCGGCGGCCGCCGCAAATAACAACAACAACAACAACCCGAACAACCTGAACAACGTCCCACCGTCTCGGAACGTGGCCGGAAGCAGCAGTTCAAGCAGCCCGATGAACAGTGTGCGAGACCGGCTCTTCCATGCGCTCTTCGTGCGAGTGGCGCTTGCCTACGCCACTGCTGTGCCGCCGTGGGTCCGGACGCTGCTCGAGTACGTCACCCTGGTCAAGGTGAGGTGGGCCCCGGTGGTGGTGATTTTTGTGCCCTCATCGAGCGACGCGCGTTTCCGGGTAGGAACGGAGACTGCCTCGCTGGCGACGCCGACGCTTCGGTTCTCCTGTTTGATTTCGATCGGGGCGAGAGCAAGACCTTTCTTGGTTGCTGGTTGGACGAGGCGTCGCAGCTTTCTGCTCGGCGCGCGTCGTCAGCCGTCGAGAAACTTTTGGTCACTTTTGCGTGTCCACATTTGGGCAATATTTCGGTGAGGGAGATATGGTGGATCACGACATGCCCTCTTCGAATACTCATTCATGCACCGGTAAAATCAGCTCTTGTACGACAACCGAATGACTTGAAATTTACAAAAATGTTGCGGGTTGTTGATTGCTTCCAATGTGAAATAGCGGACGATAACAATTTCGGCTCGCGTCCGATCTTACCTCGCCGCTGCACTCGGTTCGTAGCAGATGATCCACTTTATTTGGTTTCATTAGCAGACAATGAATGGCGTTTTCATGTTTCCTTTTTATCCGTGATTGACACTCCTTAGCAGGCAACTCCCATACAATGCTTGCACTTGACATCAATCCGTCCCCTTTTCCGGTGACCAGAAGCACCCTGTTGACTCGGCCAAAGCTACGCTCTCCCGCATCCTTTCCCCAAAGTCCGCCCCTCTTTCTGGTGGCCAGAAGCTTCTCGTTAGCGCGGCAGCAAGGTACCCTTTCGCGCACCCTTTTCCCCCATTACGTCCGGCCAAGTGACGTCGGTGCGAGCAACGTATTCTTTGCCGGCGTCGACAGAAGAACCACATGCAAACGCTACTTCACCTTATGGCGCACCGTGCATTCACGAAGGCGCCCATCAAACCATTTGGCCAATCTTGGCCGCGACACAATCACATGGTCGTGTTGCCGCGGGGTCGATCGGGATCTCGAATTCGGCTCCTGACGCGCCGCTTTCTCTCTTAGCCACTGGAGGGCGCTGCAGGCGCCCCCAAGGCAGGCGAGGAGAAACCTCCTCGCCCATCGATAGATGTATACTCGGTGGGGGAGGGGGCGAGAGGCCTCAAAGAACTCCAGAAGAGACCGAGACGCAGGCACTGGCAGGCAAGTGGGTGGCGACCGGATCTAGGGTAATCGCGGGACACGAGGCCTGGGGGCCTTCTTTGTGTTTAGCTTTGGGCTTAACGTGCATTTGTAAATATTTGTGTAATGTAGCTTGTATTTGTAGTTTAGATTGAGTGTTTTGTAGCGTTGTGTTTTATTGTTCCAATAAACTGGAAGCGGAATCCCGCTCCCGTGAAAGAACCAGGCTGGACTCGGGTTGTTGACGGACTACGTGGGAAACGGCGAATCGGCGGCGGTACGCGATTTCCTACAACCCCTCTTTGCGAGAGGCAAATTAGATCCCGCTCGCGCGCTCACGAGAACAAAGATCTGACCCCTGGAACTCGTTTTCGTTTGGTGATTTGTATAGTGTCCTACACCACCTGGCGTGCGTCGTACGTTGCCCCCGAGTGGAAACAAATCACGCCGGACGGGCCGTCGTGTCATGCTGTCGTATGTTGCGATCCTGGTAGTAGGTCATAGACGTTCTAGCAGACGGAAGCCATCGGGCGGCGGGACCACATTTCAGGACGTGGTAAACGCATTAGTTGGACACCCGTTCCGGGCACCGTGTCGACGCACTCTAGAGCAGGTGCTTGAATCGGAACCGAAATCCAAGCAGCAAAGCGATAAAGAACGGTAGTTTTTTGGTAGTTATAACAGGGATGGAATCGATATTTCATTTTGCGACGAACAGGAACCAGAACTGGAGAACATTAAACCGGTGCCTTGTGTGCTATAACTGTTCAGCATTAGGGACATGCTGGCAAGATGGTGTCCAAACGTAAAATACATTTTGTAGAGACGCGTGCAATGGCCGATTTTTGAAGACCGTTGACAAGCGATTCCTTGTACTCTTTGTACTGAACTCCCCAAAAAAACATTCTTTTAAAGTGATTGGATGGGGCGTGTATGTCACAAAAAAAAAGATTTCCCTCGAAACAAAAACAAATTTAGCTCAGTATCAGTGTCACTTGACTCATTTCAGCAATTCCGAAACATGCTTCTATTTTGTGTTTAACTTCCTGAAATAGAAGCATTTTTCTCAATTGCCCTTAAAAAAAAGATGAAGCACTTCTTTCAAAAAATGAGATAAAGGTTGATTCTAGCGTAGTTTTATCCTGTGAATCTGAATATCACATTCGTTTTCTCCAAAGATGCAACTGAATGCGAGAAAACTCGAAAACCTCCAACCAGTCGTTACGTCATACTAGGATCTTTTGGCCGCCAAGCGTGTGTCGCTCGTATGGGCAGCGTGTGCAATTGCAAGCTTGCCAGGTATATTTCCCGACACTGACACGACTAGAGACGTCTTTATGTTTTATCTTTTTGAAAACCGCAAGAGTGCTCATGCACAGCTTTGATAGGCGGTGAAGGCGTGCGAGAGCAGAGGTTCCGAAAACTCCCTGTACGACGTCAAACTCCGATAAGGAGATGGGCATCAGCGGTACTTTGAAAATGGTCTTCTGCAGTCTCTGTGTGCCTAAATGAGAAATAATCTCGACATTCGTGATCTTGGAGGCTAAATAAAGACGATTTAAGTGTTTTTGTTCAAATACAGAACCGCTTCAGTTTCCCTTTAACTCAAAACAAGTCTCGCAACGTGCGCAAAAATTATTTCTAGTGCCCCACACTTAACCATTTCCTGTCCCCGTTCCGTCCCGCGACAGGCGCTGGTGTCCTTCTTCGTGCTGGCCTACATCCATGCGGCCTTCATCCGGACTCCCATCAGCTGCCTGGACCACATGTCCCAGCAGTGGCCCCAAGACGGCATCTTGCGCGTCGAGATCCTCAGGGACTCCTCGTCGTCGCAGGAGCCGTACACGCTCGAGCAGTCCTACCTCAAAGAGCAGCGACTGCTACGGATGGGCCAGGCACCCACACTCCCCGAGGTGCCCCCCGACAAACCCGTCAAGCAGGAGAGTGAGATGGACAAAACCGTGACGACGACGGAACCAGCAGCCAGAAAGCCCGACCCAGCAAACGCGGGGCTGGTGAAGGTGATCCCGACGAACGGCACTGCGATCGACCCAGATCCCACGAACGTGACGCCGACGAACCCGGGTCCAACGAAGAGGCTTCTGGCAAACTCGTATCCAACAAACGCGCTTCCTATGAACTTGGGGTCGACGAACGAGTGGAAGACGAAACGTGCGCCGACGGACGGCGGGCCGGCGGACAAAGCGGAGGCGCCGCCCCTGCTCGGGACGCGCGTTCGCGGTGCCGCGGGTCCCGACGGCGAGTTTGTCTACTACGAATTGGCACCCAACGGAAGTGTGGAGGCCTCTCTACCCACGGACGGTAATGGGTACCCACAGCCCTTGCAGGAAACGGTTTCAGAGTTTGAAATGCTCGCGCGCGCAGGTGAGTTTCCGAGCAAAGGCCTTTTGAGTTTGGAAGGCAATTTGTAACTGAAGTAACAGTGCCTAGTGAATGGTCGTTTAGTAAAAGGGCGTGAAGGCATCACTTTGCCTTATCACTTTTGCGACCGGTGTCGTGTTGGTCGCCTCAACCGAGCCAGACATTGAACCCGACAGAAAATGTTTGATTGCAGTTTATTTTGGAGGCACTAACAAGTCGCCAGTCGCAACACGAAATGTGTAGAAACATTGCGTGTGTGGAAAAACATGGTGTTGTCTTAGAGTGCTGGCACCAATTTCTTTAGTTTTAAAGTTATTTAAACGCTGCCGATGATGTTGGGATACTAAATAGTTCTCCTTTGGGTGTTTTTTTGCAAGTTTTTAAAGCTTCTGGCAAGCTTTTGAGGTTTTTTTTTACCTTCGCGAGCTGACGAGACATTCATAGGGTTTACCTCTATGCCAATTTGTTGGTCATCATCATCAATGAATTGTCAATTATGGCAGCGGTCATTCGTTTTAAATTTCACGGCATTTTTGCCGCGTTGAGGGCAGCGACGATGAACAGGCGGAATGTGATGGCACTAAACAATAGTGCAATGATGCACGACTTGAGATGGTTTTTTTTGCGCAACATCTGTTCCAGTGTGGCCTCAGGACGAGTACATTGTGGAGTATGCCCTGGAGTACGGGCTGCTGCGGCTGAGCCATGCGACCAGGCACAAGCTCAACATCTCCGTCAAGATCGTGACCCTGGGTGAGGAAGTTTCTGGCATTCTCGGTACTGTAGCTGTAGTACTGCCACTGAACCAGAAAAGTGTTTTTTGTTGAATTCCTAAATGGAACACGTATGTCACAAAATAAACTGCCCCCTCCCCCAAAAAAATATACAAAATATTTTTAAGTGCAATATGCAATACGGTAACATGCTCATACATTATGAGAGGACATGCCGAAATAAAAGAACGTGCTTGAGCTGTTGCTGTATCGAAACTTGACTCGCGATGTAAATATTGTGCAAAACACTTTTTTTTTTCTGGGGTCACTTCGGTTTTAAGTGCTGGTATTGCAGACATATGTCTGCAATTAAGTGCTGGCAATTAAACGGAAGATGGGGCACTTCTACATTTGAGAAAAAACGCTTGAATTGCATTCATTTGGCCTTTAGACTAACAGATATCAAAATTGTATTTCAATGCGACGCGGCGGTGAGCCATACGAGCAATTTCAAAATAGGACTGAAGCCCCGCCTCCCTAGCCTTGGGCAGCCAAAAGAGCCGTCGATGACGTCACGGACAGCAACTGTCTTTCGCGTTTTTCTCGCGTTTAACAATACTTACGCGGCAAATGGTTTGGGTATTCGGGTTCATGGGGTACAAATACACTAGAATTCACTTCTAACTCATTTTTTCCAAGAAGCTTCGTAGCTTCCCTTTAAGTGCCGTTGTCTGCAATTAATTGCCAATATTGCAGACATACATCTGCAATACCGGCACTTAATGTAGACATACATCAGCAATACCGGCACTTAAAAAGTATCTTTTCGTGGGAGTTCAGTGTTTTTAGGAGTGATTCCGAAACATGTGCATATCTTTATTTGGGGAGGCCGGGGAGGGAGGGAGGGACAAAACAATCTAGCGTCACTGGCGGGTTATGACATCATAAGCACATGCGTTTCCCAAGTCTATTTTGTCGACCTAATAATAGCCATTTCACCAAAAATGAAACGTTTCTTCTTAAATAAGGCTGGTGTATGTCGTTTTCTTCCGTTTGAGGAGTCGCCCTAAAAAGCTTGGAACGGGGGGAGCGGCAGTTGCCGCCCTCTGTTTTGCGCTCCTCTAATTTGCGCTTGCATTCCATTGGCTAAATTTCTCATCTACGGCAGAAACACCAGATGCCTGTTAAGACCGCCTAACTGCCCGCCGGCTCAACATGCACACAACACAATTTCTGTTCATGTTCAACGTCCTATGCTCTCTTGTGCATTTTGCGGTGGGGAAGCCTATTTTTTTAAGCGTGGGTCTGGATTACAGGAGTGCAGCCATGGGGTAATGCTTGTAGGACCCTGCAAAGGAGAAAAGGACGCACGAAGCGAAAGATATCTGTGGAAATGTTTTGTTCCCCCCCCTCCCCCTGCACTTTATTTTGAAGACATGCATGGAAGTTCTACATCTGAGTCTAGGCCTTTTCAAGTCAGAAAGGAACCTTTAACCACTTTGTCCATTGAAACCAGATAGGGGTCTACGAATGCCCTGTGAAGATTAGGCAGTTGAGATAAACAATTACGATGAGTTACTGCTCTGCTGTCACAAGCGCCGAACGTTTCCTCTACTGCTCACTCTGTTTCAGCGTAAGTTGGCAAACAGAAAAAGCTGCGGTCAAAGATAGCCGATCGTAGCATCGGATTGAGTTGCACAACATTGGTTTACGTTCCTTGTGTGGAGAGTTGTCATTTGTTTTGATTTGTCCCTTCTTATTGGCTCACGGGTGCTGTAACGTTTGTGCTCTGCCAGGTTATGTTGAAGTGGAGTATATGGGCCCGTTTGTCTCGGCGAGAGGGAGTTGCGGTGTCCACAAGACATGAACACGAAAGAGGTGCTGTAGACCCTGCTAGTGATCCTGATCACTAGTGGGGTCTACAGGGACACCTAGTGGGGTCTACACAAGACACGAACACGAAAGAGTCGCATAAAGCGGCGTCGTAGCGTCCCGTCGTGCACGACCCACGGTCGCCTATAAGCACCTGGCAGCGTCTCTCCAGACATGCTGACAGACTGTTTGAAAGAACTTGAAGATCTTTGCAGTCGACAAAAGAACAGCACATTTCACAGCTTTGGTGCCTTTGTCAAAATGCCAACATGACTTCTCGTCAACATTTCTGTTCTTGTTGTTGTATTTGACAGATTTACACTACAGGGGCTAGCATGGGAATGTGAACTTGAAAGAAACCTAGACGTATCCAACTTTGCTCGCCAGGGGCGCTGCCCTAAACTTGAGAGCTGCGGGCCAATGGCTGCCAGGCTTGCCTCTAAGACTAATAGGATGTCTTTTGCTCTTCTTTTGGCCGCAGACCCGTCTGAAGACGGCTGCTTTGGAGATTGGTTCAGCCGGCTCCTCCTCGACAACTTCCTCGGCTACGACGACGTGCTGATGGCGAGCCTCAAGAACCTGGCGGAGAAAGAGGACAACAAAGGTCGGTTTGCAATCGTGCGATTCCCTGGTGTTCTTCCTTTTTTTTGTTTTCGGTGTGCTCATGCGCCATGCAACCGAAATGCGCCCCCCCTACGCACGAGGGAGGAGGTGCAAAAATGTGAGCGTTATTGATCGTGTTTGCGGCTAAGCTTGTTCTCCATAGCAGGTGGCATTTCTCTTGGACAAAACCATCGCACCCTTCGAGGCACTCCGCTTTCTGGCAGTCTCTCCTTGTCCGTAAAGAAACAGTACTTTTCCAACAGCAAAGGCAAGGCAGCCATTGTAACTCCCAGCGAGCATCGGCGTTTCCACTTATTCGCGGGCGCTGCGCCTTCACCACCCGACTGTTGAAATCTTCCACCCAGAGCACGGCGGCGTTACATCACCGTGATCATCCGTGCGACAAGCGGACAAACTCGCCTGGTGTATAATCGAAGCTCTTTGGACACCCTTGTAACTTTTACATGCCCCTATGCCAGACATGTCCCCTCTCTTCACTTACCGTCGATGTAGTAATACCATATTCCTTGTGTCTGTCGCTCTTTTATGTTGTCAGAATGCCTCACTAAGTTGAGCAGCCCAGGTGTCTGCTGAGAGTGAGGGAGGCTTCATTGCGTGCAGTTTTTAGACAGCCGATAGTGGGAACCTCTCCGGGGGATTGTGTTGTCATCCTTCGCACCAACTCCCTGTGTCTCGAGTGAGCATGCAGAGCCAGAGCACGCGTCGAAGAGCAGCGAGCGCGTTCCAATAGCCACTCGTTCAAAAGAGGCGCCCTGCCGTTCTCACTTTGACGGCGGTTGTAGCCGACACCCCATTGCGCACGTGCACAATCATCCACACAGACAAACTTGCATGCCGTACGACTTGACCTCGGAAAGCTTGTGGCGAGGAATCCGAAGAACTGAATTTTTGGTTACGGCGTGCGGGGGGGGGGGGGGGGGGGGTTGTCATAGACAGAGTAAGGATCAAGCATGGAAGCGGAATCAAGAACAGAAGCGAAAATGGTGCAAACATTCTTGGAATTGTGCTCGGGAGGAGGCACAGAAATACCGCCACCACAATGATAGCGATTTATGCGAGTGCCAAGCTTTCGTTGCCCTCACGCATCACGCGACAGTGTGCATACACTTTGATCCTTTTCTTTCTCTATTGCATGAATTTTCATACTGGGCTCAGGCACACGAGGCTTCCTTAGGAGTTTTCCCTCATGTGTGCTTTTTGTTATATGTAGCGCCTCAATTATTTTGTTTCAAAGATAACATGTTGGAAGGGCTTCTGGGCAGTCACTCGAGTTTGATTGACAGCCGAGTTTTGATGCCTCATTCTTCTTATAGAAAAACCCATGCACTAGATTCAGAATGTCTAAACTGGCTCAAATCAAAGCTATAAGGGGAAAAAGGACAGCTTTTTTGTTCTACCTCTTTACATAAAGAAAGTGGAGGGCAGGTCGTTTCAACATAGCTGCCAGCTACACTTCCACACGTGTGCACCCAAGGTACTTGCGACACACCACGCAACTTTCTTCCGATCTTAGATTGGCCCTCGGTAACATCCATTTCGGAATTATGATGAGTGTCGTCTACAGTGAGCTTTACTCCCTACAAAAGCGAGTGAGAATAGAGAGCGGAGACGATACAGAAAACCTTATTCTTAGAAACGTGTTCTTGATACCACCATTTTAACAGGAATGTGTGGTCAACACAAACCATTTCCCTTTCTTTGTTCTTTTGTTTCTGCAAGGATGTGGTGAGAATATATATAGAGTTAGATGCAGTAGCTGCCTCCACTGTGAAACAGTCTGCTCTTTTAAGATTGCTTACCTTCATTTGCTTTACTCTCGATCGAGCAATTTGTAGAGGTGCTGCTAGTGTTTTCACCAGGGAAATTTCACTGTTCTCTTGTGGGCCAGCACTCGCTTCGTAACATGTTTCGCTTGTCTTGAGCTTTGAATGTTTCTGGTGCACGCCTTGGTTTCCGTCGGCTTCAGGTCCTGAAGTCGAGGTCAGTCGGACGTACAACTGATGCTCATTCTTGCGTTCTTTCTCCACGCTCTGTTGTAGGTTACGTGCGCAACGTCGTGACCGGAGAGCACTACCGCTTCATCAGCATGTGGACAAGTCGCTCGTCGTACATTGCAGCCGCCTTCATCATGGTCGTCTTTGTGAGTATCTCTCGCACCCACCAACTCCAGCCACGTCACCTCGAAAGCACCCCGACGACGAGGTGCACCAGGGCGGTGTGTTTGCACGCAACGAAAGAGCGATCGGTTAGAGATTTGGTGCTACAAACAGTTCCAAGCCTTCTTTTAACCCTCTGATGGTCGAGCGTTTCGCACAAACGACGTTTTGCGGCGTTCAAGTTTCGTTTACAAAGGAACAATTTAAAGAAAGGGTCAATCTGCACGTCATTTCTTAATTATTTGGCGGATACACGTACGGTGCTTGCAAGCTGTTCAGTTTTAGGCAGACCGAATAGAAATATTGAAGGCAAAGAGTTGTCGCCTTTCTCCCGTTTGGTTCTGTTTTACCACGTCTGCTTCCCCGGGGTTCCGGTAGTTTCAGATTCTGAACTGGAGGTACTTTGCAGAGCTGTTCCTCCGTCGGACAGGAAGCCCTCATCCTCTGAACTCAATTTGAAGAAGCGTTAGAAGTCTGATTCGGAGGAGAGGGTGCTTTCATCGCCGCCACCGTCGGTGCAACGGACATGCGAAACGACATTTCTATAAATAGCCCCAGCAAAGCGAAACACCATGTGGAGATGACGTTCATAGTTTTTCGAAGACATAACAAATAGCAACACCTCCCGCAACGCATGCGGTTTCGTGTTTGGGTGGTGGTTGCACTTTCAAATGTGCAACTGCCATGGCAATGACTGTCAGAGAATTAAGAGAAGGTTTATTAATTCTTTTTTTAAGTATGTTGTTGTTATAGGGTTGGCTCCTAGTGCTTTTGTTTTCGAGCCTGGGAAGTATCGTATTTACATGATTGTAAGTCGACCCCCCCCCCCCCCCCCCCCCCCCCCCCACATTGCACATCAGCAAAAAAAAAGAAATCTTTCGATGCGCATTTTACTGCAAACACGTGAGAACGGCAAAGTACTATCTGTTTCGAAAGCAGAGCCTCCAACACACGATCGACGCCTTCTGGCGTGCTTTGGCTGCGCATGCACGCGTGAGCTGCATGAGATGCCCAAGCGTTATCGAAACTAAAAAGTTCACGCTGCAGGCGGGACAACTGAAGCTGCTCACTGTCGTTCTCACTCCGCCCGCGACTAGACTACGACTCGTTCGCACTAGTGATGTCAGTCCCATCATAATCACTGCCACATTCTCGAAGCCCGTCATCGGAGTCGTCCAACGAAATCTTGCACTTCGCAAATGGCAGGATCAGCCGCATCCTCCGCGCTTGCTCGGCGATCGCGTTGGACGTCACGGGTAGGGACTGATTGCACACTTTTGCGCCGTAGGTTGCAAGCCTGACCTCTAACTCCGGAAGGCATCCCCACCTATCTAGTCCTTGGCCTGAAAGCTGTTTGTCGGCACAGTTTAAGATCCCACACCATTGCAGACTCCACTGGAGCATCACCCGCTCCGACAGGTCGAACTTGCGTCCACCAGCGCACTTGTTGGTTGCTTCTGAGTGAAGAATGGCCATAAACGGGCACCGAAAACCTGAACTGCCCGGATTACGCGTGTCGATACAAAATAAACATAGTTAGCGCCCCAGCATGATCTCGACACTCGATCAAACGATGTGCGACTGTGAATCGCGCAAAAAACTGCGAAGTTGTGAGCTTATTCATTGTGGTCGTGAGTAGCTCTGGAGTGGCTCTTACAAGAAGTGCCGCCACCCCCCCTGGAGTCGGGCGCACCGTGCGCTGTTCACCGCTGTATATTCGGGTTAATTTGCGAATCGCTATCAATAATACTCGTTCGCGCAAATAAAAAAAAATAATTAATTTGTAAAATGAGCGCAAAGAATAGTGCAATGCTAGAGGTACAGCCGGCTTAACTCGTAACAAGCCGAGGTGTTTATGATATTGCGATTGTTTCGTTTTTGCCCACCATGGAATGCTTTGGTTTGATTATAAGTCGACCCCCCGCTTCAGATTTTCATAAATTAAAAAAAGGGTCGACCTACATTTGTGTAAATATGGTATCCTTGATGGGGCGTGCAGTTCAAAGCATGCCGTCGGCATTTGATCTTTGAGTGGAGACTTTTCTCAGTGTGGAGTGGAGACTTTTCTCAGTGTGTTTGGCAACAGCCAAGGAGACTACCCATGCCAAAAAGGCTCTCGCTTGCGGTCCTTGTGTTGGTCCTCACGTTGCCGTTGTTGACAACGCTGGGCGCAGTTAGGTCGAGGGTTGAAAGGCAAGGGACCTGGTTGCCTAGACGCAGCGGTCGACCGACAGTTCGAGTGCCAGTTCACAAAAAACGTGTTCGGTGCGGTGTGTGCCACGCGCAGACGAGCAGTTTTGGGGCGGACACAAGCAAAGGCATTACTAGTGCTATGCATTCAGAATTCCTTCAAGAAAACTAGAGACAATTGGCCGATTTTTTTTTTTTTTGAAATACGGCGTGCGAGTTTAGCGGCAACCGCAACTTTCATTGAGCATCTGAGAGAGAGTGGTTGAAGATTTGTCTGCATCGGTCGGCGTGTTCTTCCTGCACCCAGTTCGAGGTCGTGCTTGGCTGGGAAGAACAGCCTACAAAGCATAGTGTGGAGATGCAAAAAAAAAAAAAAAAAAAAAAAAAAAAGACAGCGATGAAAGACAGACTTGGCTGCACTGAGGCAGCCCCGTGCACTGCGTCAGCAGTATTTATTATTTATTTATTTATTTAACAATACTGCAGGCCCCGCTAGGGCCCCGGCAGGGGTGGACGTGTAATACATAGTTCAGGACATAATGAAAAAGGGAAAACTTCAATACAATGAAACAACACTCTACACCAAAAAATAGCAAAAAAAAAAAATAGCGATTTTCGACGTAACATTTGAGAAAGCAGACTTACGAAAAGTTAATACACATGTCACTATAGGCATTCAACGGACTTCGGGAATTCAGGAACGTAACAGCCGGGAAAACGTATCAACAGAGAGCGTGTCAACAAGGTTCTGCTGTACTAACGTTCTAAGGAAACACCTCATCCTCATGTTACATTCTCATGATTGAACTCGCCTCACTTTCTTGCAGATGGCATCGCTGTACAGTCGTAAACAACATACCGTAAATATGCGTGTAATAGCCGCAAATTTTTTTTTTTTTGAGTTTTAAAGTGAAAGTTAGGGATGCGACCATTGCACGGAGAAAAAAAAAAAAAAAAAAAGATTTTTGTTTGCAAAATATTTTTTGAAATAAAATATAAAATTACTTCCATATGTCGCAAGAAAAAAAAAAAGTTTTTATTGCTTTTACGAACACATCAGCAGTTTAAGTCTGCGCTACGGTCAGTATAATCCGTACAATCCTCCACGGGTTGGCTCCGCACCTTCAGAAATCGTCTCCACATCGCCATCTTAATCTTCCTGACCTTTTCCCTCGTGTAACATGCTCTTCTTCCCTCGGAGAGCTAGCTTTGTTTGCTTCGTCTTCCTTAGGGCGTCTCCTTTGAGGCACCGACAAAATACACATTTTTCGTTAACTTCGAATTTCTGTCAGGCTGCTCTTTTGCCACTATGTTTAGCAAACAAAACAACCTTCAGCTTAAAATGGTCTTTGTGTAGCTCACATACTTGCTGCCCGTGGAGAGAGCCGCTGGCGGGAAGACTAAAACCGACCGTACCCTCAGTCATTACGCTAGCTCTGAGCCCAAGAGGGCGCATAAGAACAAATGGCGCAAGCTGCTGACAGAGCATTCTGAGGTTGCTTGTTTTAGTGCCAAAAAGCAGATGGCGCTTCCAAACTTCTTCAAATCACTAATACAAATAAGTAATTAAAAAAAATAGATTTTTTTTTTTTTTTAGGTGTTATGGGTGTGGTTACTACGTGAGTACAGCCATTACATGCGTGTATGCAGCAAGCTGAAACGACTGAATGACGACCGAAAGATACCGGTAGCGCTGCCTCGATGCGAGAAGTTGTACGAGCAAATGGGAGGTATTGTGTGGACGAGTGTGCGGCGGCCACGGCTGTCTGACTAAGCCTTTTCATCTTCCGTCATTATCTAGTTGGTGTTGGTTAAATCATTGATCAAACATGTAAATGAGCAAAAGTGACAATACGTAACTGCAAACGTGCATGGTAGTGCAATTGAATCTCGATTTAACGAAGTCGTCTTTTGAGGCGAAAATTTCGTTAAATTGCGAATTTCATTGTAAAGAGGTTTTTGTTTTAGCATCGCAATCGGTCTTCCAGGCCCCCAAAACCCTCCGATTGCCTCCCATCTTGCGAGAGAGCATTTACAAAAAATTGCACTACAAAATGTGGCCGTAATAGAAGAATGCAGTTCGTCAACCCTCATTTTGTATGGTTATGGGTGCAGTGCCTAGCATTGCAGCAGAGCGTGTAGTTGGGAAAGCAAAACAAAGCCAATGCACCACGGCGATTATTTTCACCTTGATGTCGAGCGACAGAACTTTCCTTTTGCTCAGTGCACCACTCATTGTTCCAAGAAGAGCACAACCACTTCCAGCGCAACACTCAAAGAACGAAAGGATTTTCGTTGTTGCAGACGCGTGAGAGCTCTAGGTCATTGAGCGTAGGTGGATGTACAGTCGCCGACCGACTTTTTGGACTTCGCAGGGACCGAAAAAATGCCCAAATAATAGAGCGGTCCGAAAAATCTGCAGATTAAAAAACCTGCCTTTATTACGTCTAAGCGGGCTTAAAAAAGCCGTAAATAGTGCCTTGCTTCAGGTTACGCCTACGCACCTTGTTTTAGGTTACGCCTCTGTTTTCGTTTGGCAACTTTCTGTTAGCTTGAGAATCGCTGCCTTCTTTTGTAGCGTTAGGGTTGAGTGCTTTCTGCGCTTCTTAGCGACACATTGCGGCAGTGGAGGAACAGATGGGGCAATGACGTCCAAGCCAGCGTAGTTTGAAAACACGATTTACCGAGACGAGATCAGAGTTGCAAGTCCATGACTGCAATGGCGAATGAACAAAGCAAAATGGAAATAACAACAATGATGATAATAACGCACCGTTTCCATCTGGGAGGCTTCCGAAGTTTTGTTTGTTATGTGCTTACCGCGCCTGTGAGGGGACTGTACAGGCGGGAAATGGAAAGATGACGAAATGCGCTTTTCATCAATACCAAGATGCCCGATAGCGCCGTCGCGGAAAAGTGGAGGTTTGAAAAACATTGATTTTTTTGCGGATTTGAAGCAACATTCTGCTACCTGACCTCATATAAGTGATTATTTAGAGCACTTGGAGATAGTTTTCAACGAAAAAATCTTTGATAGGGCATAGTGAAAGACCCACGATGTGAAATATTCAACTTTCTAAAAATCAACTTTTTTGACATTTTTCGTGAGTTGATTTTCGCGTCCTCCCTCAAGTAGCGCTGGCAAACCAAGCCAATCCATGTGCAGCCAACATAGAATTCAAAATGGCCGCTTCTCGGTGGTATTTCCCGCTAATCGCTCGCGACGATTTTGTCCGAAAAATTAAACTTTCGGACTTCAAGTTGTCCGAAACATTGGTCGTGAATATGCACTATTTCTATTGTTTAGGTCACGGTTCCTCTTTTAGGTCCGAAATATCGAACAAGTCCAAATTATTGGCGTCCGAAAAATCGGTCAGTTACTGTAATGGCGGACTTTCTTTTTTTCCTACAAGAGGCAGAGGCTATAAGCCTACCCATCATCTTCATCACCACCACCACCACCACTGGTGTTTATTTTCTTTTATTTTGTGAAAAATATGATTGCACATTTTTATGCTTAGTTTTCAACGGTAAAGTTTGTTTCTGTTAATTCTTTTTTTTTTCTCGCAGAGGCTGCCGACTTGTGTAGATGTGACTTCCAAAGACTTCATTATATCTAAACTGCGGTGCAAAAGTATTGAGCTAAATTGAGAGATAAAATGCATTGTCTTCCATGGGAACAAAATAGGGAGACCAAAAAAAATTTTGTTAAATCATGAATTTTGTTGGATAGGGGTTCGTTAGATCAAGGTTTAACTGTAGCACGTATGTAGCACCAATGCACAGTTTTCAAGCATGATTAAGCTCAGTCAGGTAACTGTAACCACTGCAATCTCGTCCGCATGCTCTATGTCGTTGATACCTCAACTTGCGTTGGGGCAACACTACCGCTATGTTTCGGTCATTGCTCGTCCGTTTCGGCTCACATTATTTCTGAGTGTACATTTTGTGTTTGGATTTATTAAGTACCAAGTGTATCTTGTTGCGAGTGTTTCGTGGCTTCGCTACATTTATGGAAAATTTTCTAGAATGTTGCGAGTGCTGCTTTTTCTGGCATCATTTGCCGACCGAACAACATCTTGACCTCTCCAAAGTATTGCTGTAAGAAATCTCTCACACACAGGGTACACATATTGCATTTCAGCATTCGTTCTGGCACGTCGTTCCCTACTTTTGGGCGAAAAAGCTGCATTCTTCCACATATGTATAGTGTACACATTATCCGATGCCTGAGGAATGCCGCAGCTCAGCTATGTGACACCCTGTGTCTACGGTTTTGTGCCGTATAGAATATTTCAAAAGCTAGATCTGTCTTCTCGACGAGCCACGACTGAATCTGCAGCCTCAACGAAACGGAATGTCCCAAGAGAAGTGTGGAATCGTCAGACTACCAAAGTGCAGTGTCACATGACGCAAATTCGATCCTCAAGGCTAATAAAACTCCCGGAGAGCATGCAACGGAACGCGGAATATGCACTCCCTGTTTGAGCAGTCTCTAGCCGAGTTTAGATGCTGCGAACCCTTTGGAGGTGTCAAAAGGAAACTATCGGGATTACAGACAGCGGACTTCGGAACATCGTGCGATTGGCAACGACCATTTACAAGATGGGATCGAAAAGTTCCGAGACTGTTTCTCTATTTTAAAAAGAGGGGGCAGCACATCGCTGCGTGCACAGCAGTCGAAGGAAGGGACCTTTGTGTCTCATTATGCTGAAAGATATCGTTCTGTGAAGATCCGGAGCCGTAGAATATGAGTTTTTGTTACCTTGTGCTCGAGTGCAATGACGATTTCGCTATAGACCTTTTTACTGTTTACAAACATGAACCCCTGCTTGCGTCCCAAGCAAGTTCCGGTCGCTCCGTCTTTGCTAGTCTGTCGAGCTTGTTTATGTCACCAGTGCTAGAAAGTATAAATGTTAGACAGACAACAAAGTTGAAGATTTAGTGATGGCCTTCGGCTGTACGATTTAAGGTCTTGGAGAAGACGGGTTGGTTTTCAAGAATATTGAAAAAATTGAACATATCTCGTGCTTCCCGATTTCTAAGGCATTCGCCTGGAGAATTGGTGGTCAAATGTTTTATTGAGGTTTCAAGCAGCAGTGTTAAGGTGGACTTTGTTCATTCTTTTTACAAATTGGAAGTTCGCTGGGACGTGAAAGACTGAAGCACCGCCTGGTGGCGTTTGCAGAGAAAAGGGTCTATACACTGAAACCCGGAACCAGTGCTTAAAGTCTGGGGGGTCTTGGGGGGGGGGGGGGTCCAGGACCCCCCCCCCAATTTTGGCGGGGGGTCAGCGACCCCCCACTGTACCCAAGGTCTCTTTGCCTTAGTCCTGTGCTTGGGGAACAGAGATGAGAACTCCCGGATAAATTGAAAGAATGCATAGCTGTAGAAGTGTCGGTTTAGTGTTATTGAGGAAGCACAAATAGAGCCCCCCTCCCTTCCTTTTTACGGGGGCCTCTACCTGTGCCCGAGCTAGGAGAGACCCCCGCCAGATTGGAGGGAGACATTAAGCTTTGCTCGGAGCGAGAACGAACATCGATTTTGTGGCGAACTCTGCAAATCTAAACCGGAGATCTTCGAAATGATTCTGCAGGCTAATGTCAAAAAGCAGTAAAGTGTGCAAAGTGTTTTGAGTGGCACTCACGCTTCAAGAATGGCAGGACATCACTGGAAGACAAATTGGGGTTGGAGAAGGTCGCCGTACCTCTCTTCGTCTGCCTGCGATGTTTTGCCATTCTTAAAGTCTGAGTGCCACTCAAAACACTTTGCACGCTTCACTGCTTTTCGACATAAGCCTGCCGAATCATTTCAGATAGCTTTGTTTTAGATTTGCCGAGTTTGATGCAGAACTGATGTTCGCTCTCGCTCTGGCTTGCAGTCTATGGCAAAATCACCACTGTGCTCACACACGTGGTAACAAAGACTTGTATCGAGCAGCTTCAAATCTTCACGTAACGACACCCTTTGGCATAATGTGGTACGAGGGTCCTGCCTTGGACTGCTGCACGCACATCACCGTGCTGCCCTCTTTTTACGCTACAAAATCGACCTCGGAACTTTTTGATCGTACCTCGTATTTATGTCACAGTGGGAACTGACAGATGACAGTAGTGGGCCACGAGGCAAAATGAAGCTCCTCTAGCCTCTAAGCCTCGGCCAAAGCTGACAACGTTTTTTTAGCAGCCGAGCGACCTAATTCTCGAACAAAGTGGAAACGTAACGTGCCACAAAAGACAGGAGCATGAAAAGTTTGGCTGTCTCGCCGTCATTTCCCAGAGGTGTTCCAAACACCATGCATTTAGGACGCCTTTGCTTACGTCCGCCCGAAACCTCTACCTGTTGAACACATTACACCACACTAGACTGATTTTTCGTGAACTTGCAGTCGAACTGCCGGCCGATTGCTGCATAATGGCGACTGGCTTCCTATCGCATATGAGCCCAGTGCTTTCGTCTTGCAGCTGCGTTTCTTGTTCCTCCCTCTTTACGTTACTGCAACTCCCACTGTGGCTCCGGTGCCACTTTGGGGTACACAAAGACTGCCTAGCAAGAGCCTTTGTAGTATATGAAAGTGTGCACTCTGCTGTTGCTGAGAGCGCACTGACAAAAGTCCCCGCTCCAAGAATATACTAATTACCGATTGCACGCAGAGTGTGCAATCATGACTGCACGCCCTGCGCTGCACGCTCCATCGAGGCTACATAGGCCAACAACAAAGTGCCAAAGGCTGGCCTCATGAAATCACTACATCGTGGCTGAACGCCCTTTGTCGACCGCTGGCACCATCCATCTGCTGTCGCTCCAATTGGACGTGTGTTGTGCGCAGACGGATGCCGTAAAAAACTGTCCTCTGCTAGACAATGTAAGGTCTTTGTAATTTTAGAGTGCAGCTCTTAGACGCCTGTTTCGGACTGGAGCGGCGTCGCCATCGGCGTAACCGTGAGGTCACGTGACCCCGGTGACGTCACGTGACCCTAGTTACGTCACGTGACCCCCGTGAGGCCACGTGACTCCGTGAGGCCACGTGACCCTTGTGAGGCTACGTGACTCTGTGAGGCCACGTGACCCCGGTGACGTCACGTAATCGCTGTGAGGTCACGTGATTCCGGTGACGTCGCATAACCTCAGTGAGGTCACATGACCCCGGTGACATCACGTGACCCCTGTGAGGTCACAAGGGTTGCGTGACCTCACGGTTACGCCGACGGGGACGGGGACGCCGCTCGGAGGTAGGAGTAGCAGACAGGATGAGGAGGAGGAGGAGGAGGAGTCTACCCTCCCCTCGGTACCCTTCCCTCCTCCTCCTCAAGAGCTGTGCTCTAATTCGGTGTTACAGGGGGCTGTAAGCGACTTTAATTGTTTTTGTCTCTGTTTGTTCTCCACTTTCAGACATTGTCCATCTCGATGCTGCTGCGCTATTCACATCACCAGATATTCGTCTTCATCGGTGAGTGTCTCTGTCTCTCTGCTTGTCTTGGGCCAAGGGGTGACGTCTTGAGTGGCTGCACTGACCAGACTCGCAGGAACTCACGCTGGATTTCTGATAACGATAACTGTATACAGGGTGTCACAAAAGAAAATTTACACGGTCTTTTTTACCGCAAAAATAAACTAGGCATCGCCGAACGCTCATTCTCTGCCCATAGGTAGAGCTAGAGGTCACAAACAGGTGCCAAAGTTTCAGCCCGATCCGATAACTTAATCAAAAGTTATAAGTGATTTTCTGAAAAGTTCAATGGGAAAATGAAGCCCATTTTTGCCCGTTTTCGGTTTCTGGTGTCATAGAGCCCCATGTGTTCGAAAACTCTGTCGGCCGCCATTTTCCCATTGAAGTTTTCAGAAAATCATTTATAACTTTTGATTAAGTTATCGGATCGGGCTGAAACTTTGGCATCTGGTTGTGACCTCTAGCTCTACCTATGGGCGGAGAATGAGCGTTTGGCGATGCCTAGTTTATTTTTGCGGTAAAAAAGACTGCATAAATTTTCTTTTGTGACACCCTGTAGATACTGGCTGTCGTTTCTGATTCCTTTCTGGAATTGCTGTTAGTCCTTTGTGCCTCTGAAAGGCGATAGAGTCACAACAACGCCTATTATGGTGACAAGTCCCGGAAGTCGTTTTATGAGAAGCGGCCACACGTGCGCCGGTACTGGCCCTGTGCGAGTTGCATTTAGTGGCATTCAGTGAAACTGATATGTCTGAATGGGATTCAGTTGTTAACAGACTGAATGGGATTCAGTCTGTTAACATGATAGTTAGAAACATAGAAAGAAAGCTACAAATTTGGGACTGCAGGGGTCCTATATGCTACACGGCGGGACCAAGTGGATCCAAGGGGTTGGGGCAACGTCGTCTGCAGCAGTTGGTCAGCTCCGCGCCGCTGACCAATAGCAACAAACCGCGTTGTTCCGGTCCCTTGGTCCCACTGTGTAGTATAGGGCCCCAAATCTCGAGAGTATGATGAACATGTCCACACTCTTTGGCATCCCCACAGTCAGGAGTTTCTTCGCATAAAACCACTAGCTTAATTCTTTTATTGGTACTAGTTGAGTGGTGACAGGATCCTTTTGTACATCTGGGCATGCAAACATGTTAGTTTAGTAGCCATTAATGGAGTTTCACATGACTCGAGCAGATGGTTTCAGTGTCTCTTGGCAACAGCAGCAACATAAACACTGGACTACAGTCTGGTGCAACATAAGAACCCCAAGAGAAGCTCCGCCCCCAGCACACGCTCGTTACCTTTCGTCACGCTTTGGCTGCAGATGCGCCGAGCTGTCATTGAGGGTAGTCAGCTGACACAGGAGACGGAGCTTGTGCTGTGGGCCTTACATTGCAGCCGACTTTAAAATGAAATTGGCCTAACTTGAACGCCCTTGAGATTGGAGAGTTTCGCACCTTGCGAATACAGGACAAGGTGTTTTCAAGGTCAGGGCTGTCTAATTCTGCTTTGAGATTTTCCTGAAGTAGTTTATGTAGAGGGTCTCTCTCACTATTGCACACCGTAGAACGGCATCTGCTGTTCTCTAAGCCAGCTCTGTCTTCCATAAACTGTAGTCATCCTGAGGATTCTACCAGGACTGTTGTCGGACTGCTGGATTGAGATTGTAATAATTGCTTAACGTCCCTTTGAGATGGGTAAGAGAGAGTAACGGAATGGTGAGGATTTTTTTGCGGCTTCGTGGCACTTTATTTGAGTGCAGAATAGGACATTAGAAGTTAACGTTAAAATAGACGGGGCGATTGTGCGACTCGCTTGCCGTGGATCTCTATTTTTGTACACTTTCTCGTTCGATTATGCTTCTCGGCTTTGCATACTTTCTGCGCGTTCCTGCATCCTTGGATAAGAAGGCTTTCAGGCTATCAGCATTAAAGGGACACTGACACCCCCCCCAAAAATTTTTTTTTATTTTTTCCAGGCGCTTCATTATGGTGTCGGAGGACTACCCAATTAATATTTTGCAACAGAGTAGCGTATTTTTTTAATAAAGCCAAAAGACGCAACTGCTCGAAACCGAAACCGAAACCCGACGGAGGTCGGAGAAGTGGAGAGAAGAGAGTGAGTGGCGGAAGTCACGTGGCTACACCCGACCGTGCGTTTTTTGTTTTTTTTCTCTCCCTTTCTCTGTAGCAGATGACATGACATGCGGCGTGTGAACTGCTCGCCGTGCGATTCTTTTGCAGTTATGTTTCTTCCGCTCGTTTTTCTGTACTCCAAGATGAGTTGTTTTGTACATTGAGGAGTTGGAGATGAATAGTGAGTGCCCGTGGTGAATTTCCATGATCGGCTCCGAAAAGAATACACCCAAAATGTTGCGTGAAGAGCTGGCTCACATGTCCTGCATCCGAAAAAAAGTGGTATTGTGCGACAGAGTTTCCGAAAGATCAACGGGATTGGGACCAATGGCTGGCTGCAATTCCTGTAGAACATATACGGGCACCTCGGAAAGCGGACGCTACCAGATTTATATGCTCCTTGCATTTTGTGGAAAGTGATTACATTGAGTTCGCAGGTGTCAAAACGGAAATCCCATACCATTTAATTCAGCGAAGTATCGTCCACAACATTTGTTTGTTATTTTTTTTTTTTTGTTTGTTCCTTCAATGATGATTGTAAAAAAAAAAAAATATATGTAAACGTCAAAAAATGTTTGAAAAAAAAAAATGAAAAAAAAGAAAAGTTCCACAGGGGATCAAACTTGGTTCCTACCGCGTGTGAACCGGACGTCTTTCCCACTGAGCTACTGGGGCATCTCTTTTGTGGGGGATCTCTTTCCTTAGTAATAATTCAGCCGGTAAACTGTAAGTTGGAAAGTTTGCTCTCGATTTTTCTCTAGCAAAAGCACTCCCGGGTCGAAATCGGGAAGCACCACGCTTTGGGGACATTCGCACCTAGTAAAGAAATCGTACGCGTGCATATTCAACTCGAAGTAGACTCGTCGTGCTTGACGTTTGCGCGAGCGATGTCTTCAGCCACGAGAAGGGAGCGACGGCTCGGCGACGTCTTCGTGCAAATCGGCTTGGTGGCCGGGCGTGTCGTACGGGATGAATACCAATTCTTTTGATCAGTCCCAAATTTCTCTTTTAACGGTAGGCAGAATTCGCCGGTACCGCGAACGACAGTTCTGAGATAGAGGTCCCACGCCCGTCGTCCGCTGCCATCGCCGTCCCCGCGAGTCCCACGATACGCGCGCGAAACGACGAATGCACAGAATGCTTCCGGTTGTCTGTGGAACGTTTTTTTCAATCAACGTATTTACAGCTTTTTAGAAGCCACAAAAAATGGGTTTCATATTTTTTTCTATTTTTAATATTGAGTGTGTGCCTTCAGTGACCCACGACTTTGATTAAATTTGGTGGTCGCATCGATACCTTAGAAAACGGCCCGTGACCGCGAAAAAGAGAGTGAGCGAGACTCGAACCGGCCAGTTCTTGATCGGCGGTTTTCGGGTGGAAAGAAACCGAATTTCGAGCCGCAAATTCTGTTCTGGGTAGTTGAGCTCTCATATGTCGCATACAACTAAAAACCTCGGCGAGCATAAATACCCTGTCAGTGTCCCTTTAAAGGACAACCCAACTCAGTTCGAACAGTTTCGGGGTTGTACGTAATCTTGAATTACTTTTCGTAGTAGGTTTTGTGAAATGTGCGTGTTGAAAGATTCTGTTGCATCAAGTTAATTTTTTGCTGATTGTTGAAGGTCGACTTGCAAGGAAAGTGAAGAAAATCGCCCCCTTTTTTCATCTTCCTGTTTTTTCATTTTTGACTCTTTACCGACTTGCATATCTAAGATTTATTGTGCCGTATCCTAAAGATGGCTAGTGATGCTTTGTGCTTGAGGAACACTCAGAAATGAGGCGTCGACCTCTTTCCGCATGCTGGTGTCGGCTGGCCCGAGCGAGCTTTGCAGCAGACCACTTTGCAAAAAATCCCAAGAGGCTCTGCACAAGATGCAGAACACATCATGGGAAGGTCATACACACTTCTCCTTGCTCGACAGTGGAAGGAGAAAGAGATTTCTACCAAGAGAGAGCAAAGGCGTTATTCAGTGGATTTTATGGTGTTTGCATGCATTCTCTTCACAATATCGCCTCATGCATACCAGTACATTCGTGGCTGTGGAAGCATTGTTCTGCTGCACCCTAAGACCATCCGATCAATATGCACATCGTTTGGAGTGAATCCTCAAGAAGAACAGCAAAGTTCAAGTTTCCTCAGCTACATGGCAAAGAGGATTTCTGACTTGAACAATGACCAATGTTATGTGACCTTGATGGTGGACAAGGTCCATATAAGGCCCTTTTTCGATTATAAAGGAGGCAACATTGTGGGTGCCGCACTTACAATTCCGCAGAAGTAGCGAATAGTGCGTTTGGGTTTATGGTGCAAAGCATAAAGTGCCCATTTAAGGACATCGCTCACATCGTACCCAAGCACGGAGCCAACGCAGAGTTTGTCCACAAGTTGCTTAGAGACATGATTTGCAGGCTCGAGAAAATCGGCTACCGGGGGATGTGCGCCGTAACGGATAACAACGCAGTGAATCGAAAGGCTATGGCTCTCTTTAGGACGACCACGACACACCTGGTATCAACAACGCGTCGTTCAAACAAGTTTTTCTATCCACATTTGTCTCATCCCAACAGGCCACTGTTTTTTGTGATAATCATGTGCATACGCACAGATAATCATGTTCAGATAATCATGTGCATGCGCAATAATTGGCTGAAGCAAGACAATAAATTCATCTGGTTCCCTGAGGTTCAGGCTGACACAGAGGGCCAGCGGCTCATGCTGTGTGCATCGTTCAAAACCATCAAGCCGCCTATGACTTGGAATGCGACCAACTGCTGCGCTATGGATACAAAGGGTCAAGGAAAGCCCTTTGCCTGTCAAGCATTGAGAAGTAAAATGTGAAACTTGCTCTCCAGATATTCAACAGCTCTCTCCCCAGTGCCCTTCGTGCCATTGGAGAGAAGCACAACCTGAAAGTTTTCAAGGAGATCGCCACTTTCATTGAGATTATAGTAACGTGGTAAAAAATTTGTGAATGTGAAGTCACTCAGTAAAAGAAGCGGGAAGGAAGATCAGTTCCAAAAACCTGTGCTCTCGGCTCCAGACCACGAGAAGGTGCATTTTCTCCACAACATTTTAGACTGGTTAAATGTATGGGAGAAAAATGCCAACAACTGCAAATTGACCGACAAACCTCATGTCGCACCACACCAGTCAACTTATGCGCTTCTCGAAATATGCAGATACTGCTTCGAAGAGCTCAAGCTGTCCTATGTCCTCCTCAAGAAATTTCAGACGGACGGTTTAGAGGACCGCTTAGGAAGGTACCGGCGGCTGGCAGGCTTCCAGTACCATGTGGTTATACAGCTGCTTCATGAAGGGGAAAACAAGCTGCAGCTGCAAAACCCACTTGCATCGATTGGTAAAGCTTCTGGAACAGAGAGATGACAAATGGGAGGAAACACAAAAGCGAGGAGATGCGCCGCACCCTATCTACAACATAATGGAAACAGAAGATGCCCTTTAAAAAATAAGACATTATCCCCGTTCTAGCCTATGTGGCCGGGTATGAGGTGTACGCGACGGTGAAGAAGCTAAAGTGGGAGAACTGCATAAATGCCCTGACACCAGACAGACCTCATGATCGCAGCTTCCACCGGCCGTGAGTACTGCCATCTTATTAAAGACATTGACAGAGGAGGCCTTTTGTACCCAGCAATGACCGCAGTCAATGCTGTCGCACACTACTATGTTGTTGTTGAGGAAATTTCGAAGCGGGTGGACTTCTTAAAGGGGTACTCCGGCCGTTTTTTGAGCTACCTAAACAAATTGCATTTTCCTACTACCCGGACTTCAGTCGTCATGGTATGCTATTTATTTTCTCGAAATTCAAAATATCAATTGAGAAAACCGTAAATGAAGATGATGCTGAAACCAGCATTCAAATTTTCGCGCGATGTTCAGTGGTGTGACGTCACATATGGCAGAGACTTTCAGGTTGTACATGAGGGGGAAAAAACAGCTAAAAAAACACGGACTACGAAGAGGAACACACACGACAGGACTGTGTGTGTGTTCCTGTCGTGTGTGTTCTTCTTTGTAGTCCGTGTTTTCTGAGCTGTTTTTCCCCATCATGTATAACGTCAACCAACTGGCCCAGTTCTCCACCTTATTACTTTCAGGTTGTGCATGTAGTCTTAAACAGAGTATGTCGAGTGTTTTTTGCGTGCTTCTCAGTGAATCAGTTACCAAACATTCTTTTCCCACCATCAAACGTCTTGAAATTGGGAACATGGCTTACTGCCCACTTTATACCATTTCTGTCGTCACACTTCAATGTTGCCAGTAGGGGCTCCCGGTTTGAGAAACATGATGAAAATGAAATTCGAAAATTCAATAACTTCGCGAATTTTTTTCTTTTCACACAATATTTGGGGAACTCGTAGAGCCATGTCTATCGGTCCGTTGAGCCAATTTTGAGGTAAATCGGCGACCAAGGAAAAATCGCCGGAGTACCCCTTGAGTATCCAACGCTAGCTGATCACGGACCTCACACTGGACTTGCTGTTCGACGAGGATTGCTCCGACTTCGATGTGTGTGAACAAGGACACACGAGTGAGGTCGTGCTGAAGCATGTGTTGTGATGCTCTACAAACATTCTACTTTAAACCTTTGCCGCAAGCTCAATGACAAAGGTGTAGAAACAAACAACAAATCTAAGAAAACTGGCTACATTAAGAGAAAATTATGTGAATATCTTAGCATGCACAGTGACCATCGCTTTGTTCAATATATTTAATGAGCGAGTCAATAAACGCACGTTTGTGCCAAAAAAGTCTGAAGACATCTAAGCACCTCTTATGGGTTGTGAATGCGAAAGCACGAATGTTCGACGATGTGGATGCTAGAGTCGGCGCCATGTTCATCGGCAGCGAGACGAGCAGAAGCCCCGCCGACAATGTGAATGATGGAGGCGACGGCATGTTGGTCGGCGGTGAGGCGAGCAGAAGCCTCCGATCGCGCGCCAACGTGTCCGTTCTAACCGGCGCGGGGCCCGTAGTGTCGTGGAGTTGCGGTTAGTTTTATCGGCGCGCTGGCGGCACGGACACGCAGCGCCATCTGGCGGCGGTCGTTGAAACTGACGCGCGCTCCAACCAATGGGACCTTTGGGATCAGGGAAACAAGGTGCCATTTTCGCGCTTCAAACTGATGACGTCGGCTCGCTGCATGGGACAGTTAATGCTTTCGCATTAAAGGGATACTTCAACGAAATTTGAAATATTCCCGTCGTGTTCAAAAATAGGTTGAATATGATCCACAATATCGGTAAATGACAATCGCACGTTTGTATTTTGAGCCTGGTGGCTGTGTTTTTCGTTATAAACGGCCCACTCCGGAAAGCGCTGGGAGAAGGCCCAGCGGAGACCACGTGACATCCAACGCAATCGTGACGTAGGTCGTCTCAAGACGAGCAGAGCTACGGCGAGGCTGACGTCGAGAGGATGGCCTAGTCGTTCCAGCCACCGAAGCGGCTGCTTTTGTACGAATTTTGAGCGACGGGTTAATCTTCTATAATCTTGTAAGGGGACAATAGCGACTTCTGCGACACACAAAAGGCATTCTCGGAAAGAGGGGAGTTCCTCCTGCCCCTCTTCTCTCGTCATGGCCGGAGGCGAGACAACCTCCGTCACTATCTGTCAAGGTTCCTAGACGGGCATTGAAAGCGAGGCGTTAGCGACATCCACCAGGTGCTCTTTGCTAATCATTTAATTCGTTTTAAAAATTTTCGTGACTTTTTTTAACAAGATATTGGTATGTTGGATCTAATGCTGCTTCTTTGACCAAAAAATGAGCGACGAAATTTCGTTGTAGTATCCCTTTAAAAACTGGAGTAATTGCTACCTTTGAGTGCTGCTCCGCGGCTCGTTTCGGCTTCGCCTAGGCCGACTAGCGTGACGTCACGCGCGGAGCCCCCCGGCCTTCCGTTCTAGGTAGCTTTGATTGTACCATTTGCTCACCTGCCCTCAACCCTTCGTCTCCGTGGCCTCCGTCATCTGCTACAGCCGCCGGTTTCATACAGCCGATTCCCAGGATACATTTCGGCACCAGCGGGGAGCACTGCACGTTTTGAGAATGGTCCGTTAGCTTGTCTTGCCAGTGGTCTCGATCTTTGACCGCAGTTTGGAAAAAGAGTTCTCGTCCAAGAGATTGTGAATGAAGCCGTTCTTTCGTCAGAGGAGAACTCTGTCTTAGTAAAAAGGAAGAATTGACACTGGCAAAACCGCAATAAAAATGAGAGGAAAGAGAAAACCACTAACATTTCAAATTTATGAAGTGTGAGAGCCTGTGGACTGACCAACATCTATATATCTGTGACATGAACGATACCGGTCGGCCTTTCGTATCAAGACACTGCCGTTTTACGCTGTGGACCAGTGACATGTAGGTCTCTTCAGCTCAGGATAAGGATCAATAAAGTCGCAATTAAAACCTATTTAAGCGTTGAACCTTTATTCCAGGACCAATACTGACAACTCTGATACCACAGTTACAGAGGTAACCACAACTAGGCTGGCTGAGGTCAGACATAACTACAGTTAAGGGTGCTTGACGGGCGTTTTACAACGGGACGCGCTGCATGTAGGAATGCGCTGCGTGTAAGAATGCATTGAAAAAAACAGTGAGTGCGCAGGCGAGCTGGTGGATGTTGATCATGATGTAGAAAACCCGAGACTGTAGTAAAAGCGGGGAAACTTGATCGAAGAAGAAAGACAGGGAAAAAGACGTTCTTTTTCCCTGTCTTTCTTCTTTGACCAAGTTTCCCTGCTTTTACCAGTTTCGGGTTTTCTACATCGTGATGTAAGAATGCATGCTTTCGCATCTGCAATTTTTAATTGAACATTGTCGTTACCAGCATTGCCGTTCGTAGTTCCCTTCATGTCTGTGTAACTGTAGGTTAAAGTAATTCCATTGCGTTGTTGTGTACATTGCCTGTGTCGCAACTGTTACGTATTGTCAGCGTTCGCTTAATCATTTTAATTAGCCTTTTGTTGCACTGCGCGAATGTGCCGAAGTTTCCATGCGCTTTGGTTAATGCCTGGGGGGGTTTCTTGGCCACGCGTGTTATGTAATGTCGTAATTCCCTAAATACTGTAAACGACTTAATTTTCCCGAAGACCTAATTTTTGCGAGAGCTGAATTTTCGCGAATCAAAATACGTCCCGCGAACGATTCCTGTAAAATGTAAACACATTGGAATCTACATTGAAATCCCGCCGTGTCGCGAATCAAAACTTCAGCTTTTACCTAAATCGCGAAATATAAGTCGTTCACAGTATTGAATTTTGCATTCAAGGATGTGTATTATTGCAATTAGATTTTTTTTTTAAAATATTTACTCTAACGTTAGTTTCTGTGTTTAAATGCTTACCTGGGTTTATTTATTTAGTTTTTCTTCTTTTATGATTACTACTCTTTTCTCTTTTTTCCCCGGCTCCCGAGATTGCGACAGATCGATAATCCGGCCCTTTATCCAAAACGTTTGGAGACCGCTGAAATAGGGTGTTAGAAGTTCCGTGGCTGGCTTTAAAATCGATCGGAAAAATCGGCCCTCGCACTTAGCGATCCCAAAATTTTATCAAAGGTGTATTTTTGTGGTGCAGTTTACCCTGTAAAATTTCAAAGCGTAGTTCCCGTCCTGTCCAACAAACTTGCCAGGGTGAACGGTGGACGACGACCGAGTTAGCGAGATTCAGCAATTCCGAGCCTTGTGGCGCCATCTCCCGATAAGTGCAACAAACAGACGACGCACTCGGCGAACTCAGCCTGGCCGTCTGCTGGCTGCACCTATCCAAAGATGGCGCCACGGGCCTAACCAACTCGAGAAGCAGTGCCTTGAATTGTTTCGTGGCATTGCTTCTCGCGAAGTAGAAGATGAAACAAGAAAGTGTTCCAGATGTTGAGAGTTCACCAGCTGGCCCGCATGTAAGCCAGTACAGCTTGTTTGTCTTTCTGTGTGTGTCTTCTCCGTACTGGTCTTTTTTTTCTAGCGCTGTTGCTGCCAGCAATAAATGTATTCGGACAGTGAGTGGCCAGAAATCATAATATGAGAGATTTCGGGAATGTTACCAATCGAACCTTAAGTTACTGACAATCTATGAAACTCACTGTATTACCCTCTCTGCTATGACCCTAATGGAACGGAGCGAACACAAGCGTCGCTGCGGTCGCCTTGCCCTGATTGGGTGAGGTGTACCATGACGTCAGGGGGAGGACTCCGCTCTGCGATCTCGCATCGGCTTCCTGGTTTGGCGTTGTGTGCCGCAAGCTCTTCGAGGAGCTGGACTTCGTTTACCCGGTGTACAAAACGTTGAGTTAGGCCGATATTGGCGTGCTTTCGTACATTTTATCAGTCCGCTTGTCCCTTTTACCTTTAAAATTGGGTTACAAATCCCGAAAGCGATCGGCGGAGGCAATTCTGCCGATGAACCTCCCCGTCTGTCCACACGACACAAGGCAATCTTGCGAAGGGTCGGTGAAGCGGTGGCGCAAGTGTTTCAGACGCTGGAATTCTGTTCCTTGCATGTTCATGATTTAGGACGATATTACATTCCGCTTTCGAGGCATTTGAAGTGGCATTTATATCATGGGCCTTTGGGTGGTCGGCAAATTAGCTCGCGACCCCGACATTGCGCTGCCATGGACTCTGCCTGCGCTAATTCGCAGCCCTGCGTCTGATGATCTTGGAAGTGCTCGTGGAACAGGATTGTTTTACATACATGTAGCTTCTTCCTGAATTAATTATATAGTTTATACACGTGTACATGCATATTTCTTAGAAGATACACAATTACTGGAAATCAGTTTGTATGGTAGCAGCAAAGACGGTCGAATTGCCCCCAGTTGCCTGTATGATATGTATTGAACTGCCCAAAATATGCACAGCAATAGTGCCGTAATTTGGAATGTTTATGCTTTTTCCTGACATTCTTTATTCCAGCCTTGGGTATTCGAAAAATAAGTCTGAATTGTCATTTCCAATTAAAAGAGACACTGCTGCAGGTCCCCAAGCTAATACATTGGCAGAGAAAGAGCGAAAACTTTCCCCGGGCAAAGAAAACCTCAAACGTACCAGTCACAAGAAAGTGAGAAATGTCCCCCTCTCCGCAAAGAATAGTGTAATCATGATTCCAAAAAAAAAAAAAAAAAAAAAAAAAAATAGAGGTGTTTCGACATCCTTTTTGTCGGCTTCTCCTAGGCAGAGTGTCGCGGATTGCTAGGACGATCACTTAACTAAGATCATCTTTTTTTCGACGCGCAGTGTCTCGGGAAGGCTGATCGCTTTTAATACAAGTACGATAAAACTGACAATGATAAAATGACATCCCCTTTGAATGGTGTCCCGAAGATTTCTTTGTACAAAGATAAGCGAAGAGCTTAAAAATTGCTCTTCGAAGATATTTTATTGCCTAGATTGTGAGTCGGATCTGGTTCCACATTTTGCGGATGCGGTTCGGATACGGATACAAACGGTATGCGGATGCGGATCGGATACGGATACAGTGATGTAAAAAGTTTGCGGATGCGGTTCGGATGCGGATATAAAGTCTGCGGATGTGAATCGGATGCGGATATTCAATTTGTTATCCGCGCAGGGCTCTCTACACGAAAACTGTCTAATGTCCGACTATGATAGTGACCTGAGCGAAATTAACGTCTCTCAAGCTCGAGCGAGCGATAGTGAAAATCGCAAGCAGAATCGGGAATCAGGCATAACAAGTCGGTGATGACCACTGTTAACAATGATCAACACCTCCTTGTATTTACTGTTTACGCCGAGCTGATCCCCAACAAACTGCAAAGTTTGTCGCACTGTTTGATCTACTGGGCGCTGACGAGCAGACGACAGTTTAAACTATCAGGCGGCCGTTTGAACGTGAAGACGCACTGAACCTGGTCCACGCGCGTGGTCCGCGATCATGTTGGAACAAAACAAAACGGTTTTCCCGCGTTCATGTTGGAACGACCAGCCATGCGTACTTGCGAAATTTGGCGGAAAGTTTCGTAGTGATGTTCATAATTTACTTAACGAATACTGGGGCGTTTTTTAATGAAGTAAATATCGTGCATCACTATATTTATGCCCTTTCTACTTGTCCAGAACAAAAACTTGTAACGACACACACACTCAAAATACTTTTGAGTCTGTGTGTTGTTACCTGCTGTCTCGGGGTTTTGCAATCATGTTTAATGTATACTGTATAACGACCAGCTCGTTTGCGCCCTTACATTTATTTCCTTAATCCTTCTAACCTGTCATGGGCTATATGGGTGGCACCACTGCGAGCTAAATTTTATTAAACTTCGGCGGTACCGACAAAGTCGCAACATAAGGGAGGTTTTAGAAGATAATACTTTTTTCCTTCTTTTTCGATAACGGTACCCGGTACTCCGCCACCTATCAGAGAAAAAGCTCAATCGAACGGCGTTGGTGTTGACGTTAGCAGGCGGCGCGAGAAATAAAAGGAAAAAAAAAAAAAAAAGAAGAGAAAAGCGGACGATGCTTTGCTAGATCGACGGACAGATGGCGCGACAGGCGCGGTCGTTGCTTCGTTGGCCCGGTTGACTCGAGGAGCAGCCGCTTGGCGGCGGACCGTGGCATCGATGGCGGGAGCTCTACTTCCGGTTCTGACTTCCGGTTGCGGGCTTTTCGAAAGGATCACGGGGGGGCGAAGGGGCCCGAGCCTCGGTGGCCGGGGCAGGAAATTAAGATGGCGGATGAGGAGGAGGAGGACCGAGGAAAAAGGCTCAGCGACGGAAATGCCCGGATTGTATTGGCCGGGCGGACAGATTTTTCGGGTTTCTAGCCTGGCTGGGGCTGGCTGACTGGTTTGGCTGCGTGTTCCTCCGTGCCGCGTTATGCGACGTAGCGCTCGGACTTTTCGCTCTGTTCTTGCTTTCTCGCGTCTGAAGAAGCCTTTGCGCGTCAGGACTGGACACGAGGCTAATCGAACATCCTGCACAAGCGTGGCTTCCGGAAATCAAGTGTCACCTTTTTCTCTCTTTTAGTGATTGAGTAAGCTAAAACAAAACAAAACTATATATATATATTTTTTTTTTGTCACACAGAATTTGCATGAAGGCGACTTCACACACTGACGACTGCTGAAGACCGTATGCCCTCAAAACATCGCAAAATCTCCTACGGCGATAGCAGAGTTATATTTATGCAAAGAGTTCGGCCAACGGGCGTGGCCTGCGTGACAGCTTCCTCAACTACGTCACGCGAACGCCATGGCCAGGGGGATTGGTAGCCGAGTGGGCTAGCGCGCACCAGCTCGGAGCACTTGGGGCGAAAGCTCGCGCTGCAGGATCCTGGGCTCACACCTCACCCCTGCCCATTTCGATCTGGATGTGCATCGTACCGGTGTGCGGTCGTGTATCACTACCGCGTGGTGCGGGTTTAGAGACCCCAGGCTAGCGGTTGTACTGCACTCGCTAAATTTCTCATCTACAGCCGAGACACCAGACGCCTACTGAGGCAGACTAAGTTCCTGCTGTAAGAACAAGCTCACACCAATTTTTTTTTTAATGCCACAGTCACGTTTTCGTTTGCCATAATCGAACTCAACCGACGTCGGGGACATAGTATTGCACCGACGTCACATCGCATACTTTTGACCACCATGTAAGAGGTGGAGAGGGAAGCTCCTTTTGTAAGAATTTGTGTGACGGGTTAATCTTCTTTAATCTTCTGGAAGGAGAATAGCGACGTGTGTACAAATCTGGGAGGCACGAGAGGATCTTGATAAGAAGGGAGCCCCTTCTTGCCTTCTTCTCTGGTGGTCATCGAAGCTCTCTCTGAATGACGTCGCGTGCAACCCATGTTTTCGTGTGCTTGGCATTCGGTTTCCTTCAACGCACGACTGTTTTATTCTATTTGAAAGGGACCATCGATTTAATTTGGGACCGGTATAAATTGGGATTTTGCTCATCGGATATTGGTTGGTGCGCTCAAAGAAAACTGGTACACGAGAGTAGAAGGCCAAAAGTGCCGCGTCATTCGTAACCTTCACAGTGGCATGCCAGCTCTTTTTGCAGTGTTCAAGCTATACTCTTAGAAATAGGGAGTGTGGTACTTATGCCCCTTGTTCCATATATAACACTGTAAAAAACTGCAATTCGACGTTCTGTCCGTTCACGTCGAACCGCTGATATAAACTTTCACCAGTGGCCTGATAATTGAAATACAACTTGTTAAAAAAGAAAAAAACAAAACAAACAAGAGCTAATGCACGCATTAAAGACTACAGGAAGACAGTGAAGGTTTTGTTGGGCCTGCTGCGAAAACTCGGTTGTCTTTTTTTCTTTCTGCAGTGTTTCATACGTACATTAACTATTTAGCAGAAATGTACACGTAACCCCCCCAAAATTAAATCAATACCGTTACTTGTTACTCGCTCAAAAACTAACCAAATACTTTACTCGTTACCGATTCTCGAAAGGAACGTGTTACTTTCGAGTTCCTTTTCTCGGTACTTTGACGACCAAATACCCAACTGCTTTTGCTTCATGGTTTAATGTTTTCTTTTCAGTAATCGTTGCGCTTAAGCAGTAGCTGACTCTCGAAATTTTCATCTGTTACGTTTCCCCGCTTGCTTGAGAATACATCTCCGGCGACGCTGAAGAGTCGTTCTACCGACGCGCTCCAACGAACGGCAGTATTGTGCTTCGGGCAGAGCTGGTGTATCGGGGATTCTCCTCTTTGGTTTTCCCTGCTTCTAAATTTCCCAGTTGACAATGGGCTTTGTGCATTCCCGCGTTGGCAACCTCCGCGTTTGCATGCGATCTGTGCACGATTCTGGGAGGTTCGACGAACGAACCTTCTTGTGTTCTCTGGGTGAAGGATATTCCCAGTTGCAGAGTTCGACTGACGTATTCAGTGACGAACGTTGATACACTTTTCCTACTGTTCAGTTGTTTTTCGGGTCGCCCATGTGCCTTGGTCGCAAGAGACGCATACTCCGGTTAGAATTAAATTGAGGCCGTTTAAACGGTGATGTACACGTTACTGCTCAAAAGTAACAAGACACCGTTACTCGTAACTTGGCCTGAAAAGAAACTAAGTGCGTTACTTGTTTAACAAGTAACTGAATACTTTACTCGTTATCGGCAAAAGCAACAAAAACTAGGTAGAAGTAACTCGTTACTAGTGACGCGTTACGTATATGTCTGCTATTTAATAAGTTATATCTAGGATTCCGTGTTTTCGGATTTTATTTTTCGTCAAAATCGAAAAATGTTTTCCAAAATTTTTTTTTTTCCTGAAACTTTGGAGTTTATCGGAGTTCGTTTGACTTCTGATTCTGCGAATTTCGGAGTTTAATTTCGCGGTGTTTTCTATTAAAAATCAATAAGTAATATTTGGATGTGAACGTATGCTAGATATATAAGAAAAATTGAACACGTTTGATTTAATTAATATTTCTTCAGGTGGATTCGTCTTTGGTGCTATTGCCATTGGCAATACAAACTTGTCCCACGAGAAAAGTAGCACGCAAGCAGGGTTGTAAAAGTTACTTCAAAGATGTACCTAAGATACAGTTTTGAAAGATGTTCTGTTGTCCCAGTTTTAATTGTTTATTCTTTCTTCATTCATCACCTGAACCAACACGCTCTTCTCCCAAGCATACAGTTACAGTTACTCATACGAAAAGGTACCTAGGCACTCGCTTAAAAATGTACCTAGATACAGCTACAGTTACTTCAAAGATACTTTATTTATTTTCCCAGATTTGTCAGAATATATTGGAAGTAAAGCCTTTTATACTAAGGATACACAAAAACGAGTTGGATAAATGTTCTTTATTGGTGTTAATGCGATCTCCACATCGAAGTTGAATCCTCACGTGCCTTGTCCTCTTTCTGGAGTTGGTTCACCGAGGCCACAGCTTCCACTGTCTACCATGTCACGCCGAAACCGTCGAAACTCGCTTGTTGACGTTTGCCCTCAGAGCCGGTGGTTTTTGTCGAGACCCGAAAGTACAATGACCTGTTGTCCTAAATGAACCTTGACAAGATAACTGTTAAGACACCTCCTAACAGTGGTCCGAGGTTTGAAAGATAACTGTGGTGGCACTATTTACCCTGAGCTCAGATCAAAGTTAACTGTAGAATACCGTCTTTTTTTGCTCTTTTTTCTTTCTGTGTGTGTGTGTGTGCGTGGCCGGGGGGGGGGGGGGGGTATAGACACATCTAAATTCGGAGTTTATCGGATAAATACGAATGCCCCAAAATTTTTCCGGCGGGTGTGTTTCGGAGTTGATCGGATTTATCCGAAAACGTACAGAACCCTAGTTATATCACACAGCTATCAAGCCGCTCGTCAAAGTTGGTATCGTCAGTCGCGGACTGGACGTCGAAATGTAGTTTTGGGCTATTATAAATCGGACAAGGGGTGTAAGTACTACACCCCTTGTCCGTCTTTGTTTTTAGAGTGTATGGATGACGCCGCATTATCCCATTTGAAGCAATATTAGCACACTTTTACTATGCTCTGGTTGCAGGACTAGAATAGCGTGGCAAATGGCCCCTCCCACATAACTGTGCTTTCCACGATTGGTTGTTTCCACGCATCTCATCTCCAGAGTTCGCTCCGCTAAAGTGGAGGGAGGTTGGAGGCTTTGTGGAAAAACCGGTTCGACCCCTAGAACCGAACCCCTACGGGGTCGACCCCTAGGCTTTCGACCCCGGGGAGGGGGGGGGGGGGGTCGAACCGAAAACAGGGTTAAAATCGTTATTTCTGACCGAACCGGAACTAAACCGTTACCGACATCAGACATTTCGTATCAAACCCGAACCGTAACTAAATCGTAATCGACATCAGACATTTCGTATCGAACCCGAACCGTAACTAAACCGTTACCGACATCAGACATTTCGTATCGAACCCGAACCGTAACTAAACCGTTACCGACATCAGACATTTCGTATCGAACCCGAACCGTAACTAAATCGTAATCGACATCAGACATTTCGTATCGAACCCGAACCGTAACTAAATCGTAATCGACATCAGACATTTCGTATCGAACCCGAACCGGAACGGCGCCGTCATTTTGTGTCTCGGTTACTGGTTCATTGAAGAACAGTTCGGGGCAATGAAATCTGAGCCGCGCCTTCTTGCGGGTGTCGGCGCGAAGTCAGATAAACATCCACGATTGTGGCGTCGTCAGCGAAGGTTTGGCTAAACAGCCGACCGTGACGCGTAGAGAACTCAGTATTAATGAAACAAATAAATATTTTACATCTGTGTGTCCGGGATTGATAGCCAGTTGCCTGCGGGCCGCGTCTCACCGAGACGCGGGCCGCGTGTTCGAGACTCCTGGTCTAAAAGAATAACTAAAAATTAAACGGCCCGTGTTGGCGCACAAAAAAGTTCTTACGAGACCTACATGGTCTGGACATCGCATACTGACCACATCCTACTTCTCCTTTTAATAAAGTTTTCACTCACTCACTTATAGAGCGCATGACATTCTGTCACATCACCGTTGAACACATTCAGTTTCTCCGCTAGATTTAGCGGAAAAAGTGACGTCACGTGACCTCAACACTAATTCAGGTTCTCCGCTAAATTTAGCGGGGAGAACGACGTGACATGACTTGGTGTCACGTCACCTATGAACAGATTCAGTTTCTCCGCTAGAGCAGGGGTGGAACGGCTGCGCCATGTGCGCCATTTTGCGCCAGACCCACGTGTCTGCGCCATCCTGCGCCATGTTGCTGAAACTGCACCACAGCCAATACCTCGCGCCATTATGGGCCAGATCACAAAACGTGCGCCAAAATCTTTTTATTTTGTCTTGGTTTCGGTTTCATTGACTCGATTGGCTGTTTGCCTGGTCGGCTGTACAATCCTTCTGTTTATTCTCCCTGTGTATCCCAAGTCGGAAGCGCGCGAAAAAACTCTGATTCTAAGCTCTACACCACCTGCGACTGGATAGTTATTCTTCAACCATAAGCAGTTAGGCAAGTCGGCTGAGGTGAGGTCGAGTCGTCAAGCGTGAGATTGCCTGAGGTTCTGCGGCCCGGGATCCGGGACCCTGATGTCAGCTAGTTGAAAACAAATGAGCAAATTATTCCTTTTAGTACTTCATCGTTAGAAGTTGGAACCGCATTCTCGCAAGATAAATCGTGATTTGATAGAACTGAAACGCGGTCCGATCCGAAACCTTGCCGGCCAGCAGCTCTTACGCGAGTGGCATATCTACTCGGCGTACATTAACCTTGCTCCTGCTTATCGCTTCAAATACAATAACTTCGTTAATCGTAGTCTGCTGCTTCGATATCGAGTTGTACAACGGGATAAACTCGAAATTTACTCTGTTCCTCCGTGCAACTGCATGTCCGTTGGTTACGCACGTCACGTGGTTCGCACATGTAATCACTATGTCGAGCACGTGTGGGTTGTGCGATAAGCAGTGCTGGTTTGCATTTTGAGCAGCTGAAAGCCACTGAGAAAATATCAAGGACGCTATCTTCAGAAACATAGGGTACTTGCTTTTTGATTCTCGTTAAGGCTCTCAAAGTTTCAAGTTTTCGCATCTGTTGCACTGTTATCCCATCTACCTAGATCCCTAACCACTCATGTTCATCTGTGCTGCTAAGCACGATTGAAATTGCTCCCGTGCGTGTCTAAGACACAAGCTGAAATGCAATGAAAACTGATCTGAGCTGCTCCTAGCCTGCTCCAGAACGTAGTTTTAGCTGCTCCCAACCTGCTCTAAAACAGCTGTTTCAGCTGCACCCGTGGCTGCTCCCAAGTACAGTGTACTCAACTGTTAAACATAACGCGGGAGCGGTGGCCGGAGAGACTGCATGCGCCATCTACCGGCTCACTGTGGAAGCTTATGCCGCTGTTGTTTTCTGGAGTTAACACTCCCATCGCCGAAACAATCACCGATGCGTGACTCGGCGATAAAAAAAGAATCGCTTTTTGATTGTTTTTGTTGTTAAAGAAGGTGGGCCTTTATTAGAGAAACTGCAAGATCACCGAGATATGGTAGCCCGGCATGGTAAATGCGTAGATGTGACTAAACAGACTGGAAAAACAACAAAACAAGTAAAAATTTAAAGCGTGGGTGATGGTTGTGCGATAATTGTATCGGGGACTGGCGACAATCTCAAGAGCCGGCTTATTCTCTGCCGCATCATTGATTTAATCGCTAGACAGCTCTGCTGTCAGTTTTAACAGTTGAGCACACTGTACATTTCATAAGTTCCACCCCTGCTAGAGTTAGCGGAGAAGTTGAGGTAACGTGACCACAACAGCGATTCAATTCCCCGCTAAATTCAGCCAGAAAATTGACGTCACATGGCCTTTAGTTTCCCCGCTAAATTTAGCGGGGAAAATGACGTCACATGACTCGGTGTCATGTCACCTTTGAACAGATTGAGTTTCTCCGCTAGATTTAGCGGTAAAATTGACATCACATGCGGAGGACGAGGAAGAAAGGAGGATAAACAGGGGAGAGGAGGAGGAGGGCCATACCCTCCCCCTCCTCAAGAGCTGCGCTCTAATTAGTAATTTCGCGTTACAGACATTTGTAAACGTTTTTACTATTTTCACCAGGACAGCGCACCAGGCCACAAATCGACCGTCGCAATGGCAAAACTGCACGAATTCGAACTGGTTCGAACTTAGTGCTCACTGTGCGCCGCATGAAGGCGACGTTGCGTGCTTTCCGCACTGCGAGTGCCACATTTTGGCTGACCTTCGTTCCTTCTGCTCGGTGCGCCGAAACGGAACGATTGAGAACGACAGATCGTTTGCTTCGTACGCCCGACCTCCGTGCACGCTGTCGTCGCCAGCCTTCCGTCGTGCCTCGGCTGCGCACTGGAGGCTCGCAAGACGACGACGCCTTATTTATCGAAGGTGGGAAACCCCCGCCGGAGGAACTGAAGCATCTCCCCGTCGTTCTCGCCCTATATCGGTGACTGTTGTCGTCTCACGTGAGCGATACGTTAAAACCGAACCCTGCGTGATCGTGTCGGAAGAACCATTATTTATCTCGGGATCGGGATCATCCACGAGCTAATTGTCGAACCGCTTTACCGTCATCGCTGCGTGTTTCATGTTGCGAAACGAACATTGTGCATGCTTCGTTGTCCTGTCTCCCCATCCCCCCCCCCCCCCACCCCCCCCCAAAAAAAAAGTCTTTTTTTTTTTTTGATTTATCGTTTGAGGTTAGACGATAGGTTTTGTTCTCCGTTTTTAAGTTCGGCCGCTACAAACGCTTCGAGTCACTATACGGAGTTTCCGTACACCGTTTTCCCAGCTCCGCTACGCTTTTCCGAACGGCGAAGCGATTCCTGCGCATGCGCGGCGCTATAGCCTCGGCCGCAGAGTCCCCGGATCTCGTCGCGTGTTGCGGAGAACGTTGCGGGACAGCCGAAACGGATCTACAAGACCTCTCTAAATGAGGAGTTTGAGCAGGCTGTTCAGTAGACTCCCGATAACGATACCCGATCACTCCGTTGCTGCCTTTGCGCGGTCATCGTACCGTTACGGGGCATGGCTATCGGAGTTATCGCTACGATCGACGAAAGCTCCCTATCGGGGTTGGTGAAGTTTTTGGGAAGCGCTATAGACCACGGAATTTTTTTTTATGGTATTAGGGAGTTTTAGTATATCGTTTAGTCACTCCCGCTAGTGTAACCGCAATCCGCTACGACCTCCGCTATACGTATCGTAGCGGAGCCACGCTTTCGTGATTTAGCAGGACGTTTGCAACGTGCTACAGATTACAGCGTACGAGAGCTGACGCGACGCTACTAGCGACTCATTTACACACTATAGTTTACGTAAAATCTTTTTTTTTATAGCGGAGCTGTTACGGACTAGTTTCCCCAAAACCGTGTCCCCCGCAAAGTAATGTCGACACAAAACTCTGGTTGCCACCGTCGCTCATAGATGGCGGTAGCTGTCCAGAGTGTTGTGTTTGCCGTTGTCCGCTTGCCGCTATCGCTCATAGGTGGCGCAACCTCCAGAGCCTTTCCACTCTGGCTTGCCGACTTGCGGCCGGCCATTACTTCATTCCCACCATAGTATAGCTTCGCTGGTCTTCCTTCTTTATCAAAGTGAAAAGGCTAAACGTTTTTAGCAATTTTTAGAAAATTATTATGAACGCCACTTTAAAGTGTTCACCTTTGTTTCTTTTATAAGTAAATGATTATTCCGTTTGTAATTGCACACAACTGTCGGCCAAGCCGATCAGATTTGAGCCAGGCGTCAAGACGTCGAGGAAACGCTGTCGGGAACAACAACAACCGTAACTCTACTTACGCCATTATGATTGTGCATTTTTTCCCTTCTTTTTTAATGTTCAGAGCAAATTAAACACTGCCCAAAATCTTTCGGTTCCGCTTGCTCTCTTGCCTCTTAGGTTGTTTCTGTCCTCGGGACCGAAGTGGGCGGGCAGGAAGTCGGATCTTTCGCGCACAACATAGATTGATGAAGCTAATCTTTCTTTTTTTTTTTTTTTTTGTGGTCGTATTTAGTACGTTTGTGATAAATCGTCACCTGTCGCATTCCTAGAACGAATTTGTCGCGGCTACCTGTCGCAGCAGCACGCAACCGTCAGCCACGAAGAAGCGCAGTCGCGAAGCGGGAGAAGCATATATCGGCGTGGCGGACATCTCGTCCCTAATGTCGCGAAGTCTCGTTCTCGCGAGACCCACTCTAGAGCACGCCGCGCTACTCTTTCTCGCCATTTTGGTTAAGATAGCGCGCCTCCGCTAGCTTCCGCAGCTCCGCAATTTTTTTTTTCCGTTAGCAGCGCGCATGCGCAGTAGCGACTCCACCTTAGCGCATAGCGGCAGAGCCAAAACGATCTACTAAAACTCTCGACTAGGGAGTTTTAGTAGATCTTTCCGACGACTCCGGTAACGATACCCGATACTCCGTTGATAATAGGGGATTTTCGTAGATCGTTTTCGCCGTCCCGCAAGGCCCTCCGCAACCCGCTACGATAGCGGGAACTCCACAGTGGAGGCCATCGGCGCGCAGGCGCAGTAGCAACTTCTTCGTTGCGGAACGCTTAGCGGAAGGGGCAACGCGGTCTACGAAAACTCCCTACTTTTGCGCGTGCGTCGTACCGTTATGGGGTATCGTTATCGGAGTTATGGCGACGATCTACTAAAGCTCCCTAATGGGGTCCATGAAGTTCTCAGAAAACGCTAGATTACGGCTTTTTTTTATATTTGTCAGGAAACCGCTGACCGATCCTTGCGTTTGTCTGTGTTGCAAGTATATCTCCATGAGTTCGTTCTATATATCTCTCAGTTCAATATAGTGTTGAATTCGTTGTATCATTCGGTTTGTTGTATCAGAGTTTGTTGTATTCGAGTTCGTTGTATCTGAGTCGTTTGTATCATCGAGTTGGGTGTGTCATAGTCCGTTTCACATTGCAAGTCCGAAACCCTGCGATCCGTGTTTTTGTTAATGCAAAAGTGCATTAACGAAAACAATCACGCAGGGGGGGGGGGGGGGGGGGGGGGGAGGGGGGGAGGGGGGGGGAGGGGGGGAGGGGGGAAGCGAGGGATTGTGTGCCGTATTTAGTGCGCATGATTGATTTAGTTTGTGATATGTAGTAAACGCAGGAAGACGACGAGCTGCCTGAATGGCTCCATCTGAATAGTGGCGAAACGGAGGCATTCTGAATCCCGCTCGGACTCGAAATAAAACCGAATATAGTAACTTCTTTTTTTGGTTAGATGTTGGTTTGTGTGCCGTACCTCGTATGACGGAAGTGAGGCGACCGAAAAACTAATTATATAAATATAAAAACGAGTTGGATGGATGGCGTGCAAAATCGATTAGAAGGCAAATCGTGTCAAGACATAATTTATTTGTTTTTTTTTTTTATTCCGCGGCAAAGGCAACAAGCGTTTCCAAAAAAAAAAAAAAAAAAAATTTATTTTTACTTAGTGCTTATCGTAGTAGAAATGACAGAAATTAGTGAACGGGAAGTCAGGGCCTTCCTTAAGGAATTGGAGAGGCTTTCGAAGCTGAAAAGGGTTAGTACAAACTTCTACGTATGTAAGTAAAGTAAAAAGGCGACGGTGGCTTTACTTTGCAACGAAGTTCACGAAAATATATAAAAAAAAGGAAAGTAAGTAAAAAGAAAAAGGAGATAACTAGAGCGAAAGTGTGCGTATTTTCGCTCGTGCTTTCGGGTGCCTCGCTGTGCGTAAGCGTTCGCTGTTCGAGAAGAGGTGGAGATTACAACCGCTGTGGTAGTGGCTTTTCAGATGTTCTCGTGTTCGTCGTCCGTTTTATTTTCTTTTTTTTTTTGTTATTAGTTCTTGTATTTATTTACTTTTTTGTGACGTATGTATTTCTCGGATGACGACGGCGACGTCCGAAGGAGGGTGCCCCTTTTTGGCCTGTGTAAATAAATAAGCGCTCGCCCCTTTCTTCCTCGGCCAGCCGTAATGATTTAGTGCGGCTTTTGATTAAGGCCTTTGCTTTGGGGAAAAATGCTGGACGCCTTTTCTTCCCGCGTACGAAACGAAAAGAAAAAAATGACGTCAAATTCCCCTTTGTTTGTATATTGGCTCGGCTTGGCTTCCCTCGGCTTGGTTCCTCGAACAACTTTTCGGAGAGGGCTAGCAGACGACATGGTTCGTAAGTGTGTGTGCGTGCGGTTGCAGACGACCGTTCGATGGCGCGAGGCAAGGGCAAAGGGGGGAAAAAAAATGGCGACGGGCGGGCGGGCAAAACATCGAAAAGGCTTAAGACGTTGTGTAAACAAAAGAGGCGGGGAAGATAATGCCTTGAAAGGAAAAGCAGATTGGCGAACGATTTGTGGTGTTTGGAGGCTCTGATGTAAAGAAGTGGACCGGGTTGGAGAGGGGAGAGAGAGAGGAACAATCAGCAGTGTGCCGAAGGCAGATCTTGAGCTTATCGAAAGAGGCAGAAATGCCCGAGGTTGCCGCCTCGCGCTTAATATTATTATGTTTTGTTCGTATGTGCTTTGGTTGCCCGTCGCCTTAGTAGGCGACGAAGAAGACGCCTTTCTTCTTCTTGATCTTGCCGCGCTCCGAGCCAACGGCTCTGACTTGTTGCGTTTCGTATACGTCTTGTCTGGATCGGCTTGCTGTCTGCTATGACGGAATGGCGCTTTTGTTTTCTGCCGAATTGATCGGCCTTCGTTCTCCGCGTTTGTTGTTTTGTTTGTTTGTTTCTGTCGGGTTTGCTATATCATTGACTTTGTTATATCACTGAGTTCGTTGTATCATTGAGTTTGATCGGTCGTCGAGTTTGTTGTGTCTTCGAGAATTCATTGCAGTGTTAGATTCGTTATATAGCGTGTTGAAGTCACCAGGCTCAATCTAAAATGGACCGTAAACATCGATGCCTGCAAGAAGCTATCTAAACTTTTTGTCAAAGCTGTTTTTCACAGGTCCGTTTGTTCTTGTAAAATTACAAAGCGTAGCTATTTTTCTATAAGAAAATAGGGCGAAGAAACTTGCCAGAGCCAACGGCGGGTGGCGACGCAGACCACTGAGTCGAGCGGCGGGGCCGCGTTTGGCGCACGTATTGATAGATGGCGCTACCTCTTTATCGAGGCTGCTCGCGACAAGCGTGATTTACTAAAATGAAGATAATCTTTTTGTAGTGTACCTTTGGTTTAAAAATAACAGACTTGCTCGCACACGATGCAAAAGACACGGTTTCTGCGGACCTGACGCCCGAATTATGTGCGGAGACGTCTTGGGCTTGTTTTTCAAGCATGTTCTGCTTAGTGCGTTAGTGTATATATGTGCTGCGAAACATGTCTGCAAGGATAGTTTTTGCGCGACCTAGGTGACGCGACATAACCGTCGTACGAGCAACCGTCACACGTCTCTAACAATCTCCGCAGGCTGTTTTAGAGCGCAGCTCTTAGGCGCCCGTTTCCGGCTTGAGCGGCGTCGCCGTCGGAGTAACCGTAAGGTCACGTGACCCCCCCCCCCCTTCCAGGTCACGTGACTACCCCCAGGTCACGTGACTTCCGCCCTCCGAGGTCACATGACCTCAGGGAGTGACCTATCCCTCAATACGCTTCCATCCACCTCCCCAAGAGCTGCGCTCTAATCCGTCGTTATTCTGAGTTGTAAACGGCTTTCATTTTTTTTTTTTTTTTGTAATGTACAGCGGGATTGTGGATTACAATTGCAATTGGTGTGTCTCGGGGCGTAAATAGCTTATACACGAACTCATCTCTGCTACGTCACGCCGCGGTGGTGGCGCGTCGGACGCACTTCCGGTCCGGGGCTGTGGGCGGAAGTGCCCATGTGAGACGTGTATTCCTGCGTTGTTTTGAAAGGAACCAGACAAAAACCTGCCTTCTCGTCAAAATGCTGCGACTGGGGCTGTACCAAAAGTGTCGAGAAAGATTTGAAGGTCAGTTTTCATGCGCTTGGTTCGTCCGAGAACGCGGATATGTGGCGTGAAAAGGGAAAACCAGACGCCGTCGGACCACGATTGCTTGGGCGGGAAGCATTTTGGGTTGAATTCACGGATACTTCTGGTCATCAAATCTATTTGTTTTGTTCCAAAATGAGCGCCGGAAAATCGTCAACTTGTACGGACCACCTGCGGACTACGTTCAGTGCGCCTTCAAGTTCAAATGGCCGCCTGATCGTTCGAACTGTCGTCTGCTCTTTTAAACGTTTTTGCTTGTCGTCTGCTCTTTTAGAGGACACCGGCCCGTAGACCATACGTGGGACTGTTACTTGCGATAAGAAGTACAGGCCATAAATACTTAAGTTTGAAGGTTGGTAAGCAGGCTGGACGTAAACAGTAGATACAAGGAGATGTTGATCATTGTTACCAGAGGCCGTCACCGACTTGTTATGCCTGATTAACTTTGTTAGATTCTGCTTGCGATTTTCAGTATCGACGTCGACCATCTCAGCTACGGTTCACGCTTTTTCAGTCCGAGCGACGTCGCTACTGAAAATTGCGAGCGAAATCTCATCATGTGAATCAGGCTTTAGCGTACATTCTGCGGCGTCCACGCGGAATGAATCGCCGCATGTCAGATGATTCACGCGAAGTTTTACGGTGTAACGAGCCTCGGTAATTTCGCTGACGCCGCTCAAGTAGTCAGACATCGTTAGGAGGACGTAGAATCAACAATTTCAACGTCAAAAAGAGCGTGGGGACTGACGCCGACAACATCGCATTTCAATGGTTTGTTTATGGGCGACGGCGAGCTTCTTGCCCACACCCCCATCGCGCATGCGCGGCGCCGGTGGCGTCCGCTAGGGGCGCTCCGGTTTGTTTGTAAACATGAGTTGGTGTATAGTAGAGTTTGGCGCGCTGGGGGAAAGCATCACGATCATTTGGCACAATGAAATTGGGCAGTTCGTTTCAGTCCGGTATATTTCTCTCGAACACACACACGCACGCAAACACGCGCGCGTACTCACACGCATGCACACGCGCACGCGCGCACGCGCGCACGCACGCACGCACGCACGCACACAAACTCAAACACAAAACAATACAAAACAACAAAAGGTTGTGTGCAGTGGTAGGTAACGATAACGTTGGTAGCACACCACGGTTTTTATACTCATGATATCAGTCAATGGCCTCTTCAAATCGTCTTTTTTTTTCTTTTTTTTTTAAAGTGTTGTAGCAAGGTATGAAGTACCACTCTCTTGAGAGGTTTCCGTTCGCTAATTTTCTCGGCTTAAGAACGGGAGATTTTTAATTCATTAAATAATGAAAAACAAAAGACTATATAATTTTTTTTTGTTTTATATACTAACGTCTTTTATATTTGATTGGCACGGAAAAAAAAAACGAAAAGAAAATAGACCGTTGAGGGCGTTAATATGTTGCGTCGACCTCGTAAAGGTTTAATAAACAGTGAGGATTTTTTTTTCATATATCAATTTTATTTGATATATTCTTATTCTAGTTTTAGTATGGTTGTTACTCGAAACCCGGCGTTTCCTTCGAGACGAGCATTTTATTATTTCCGTCTTTCTGTTTTTGTTTAATATCCAGTCCGCTATTCACGACTTTCTTTGGCGAGCAATGTTCGTTCAATCTACATCTTTCGCTCTTTCGATGGTCTGACTTAGGTTGAGACGTAAGTTTTCATTCACTGGAAGCCAGGTTTGAGTGCGCTGTTCAGGGCACGCGCTCAGATTGAGCTCACACTTGTAGACACTCGTCTTAATTAAAATAAAAAAGCACGTTAAAAAAAAAAGAGCATTTGTCGAAGCTTGCGACCAGAAGCGTCGTTGTGGTCGGCCTTCCGCGATTGGCCAAGCGTTCACTGTGACGTCACGATTACGCGACGAATCCTATACTTTTGTCAACGGAAGTAAGAGGTATGCAGGTCGTTGAACGTTGACGCTTTAATTAATACGAGCTTTCACTGCGCCTTCTGAACACGCCGTCGTAATTGTCGCTGGCAGTCGACGTCAGAGACGCCAAAAACCACCTTTCCCCGTCGTTGAAAGACGGGGAAAGCCAGGCTTTTCCTCGGTCAAGGTCATCACTGTACACTGACCAACACCTTCTATACATAAGAAAGCCCAAGGGCCAAGGGCCCAAGGGTGTAAGCCGCAGATTGGACTCGACCGTGGCGTCACTGTTCGGCTAAAATCCGCGTTCTCATCTGATTGGACGGGAGTCCCAGCCGAGCGCTCGCGCCGTAGTCGTGTCCAATCTCTGGCCACAGGTGGCCTTCTCTGGTGAGCAAAGGTTGGCATTGCGCATGCGCGGAGCCGACATTGCAGCTCCACCGCACTGGCGTGACGTCAGAGAGTTGGGGGCGTGGCTTGTTACGAAGACTGTCATCGCTTCTTCGTGAATCGTCCTTAGGCGCCCTTATTGGAGAATGCTGCGACCTCATTGGCCGAGGAGCGCTAATGAGATGATCGGGACTGATCACGCCCGCTGTACACGGCTTTGCCCGGGACGTCATCCCACCGCAGCGACGGTTGCTCCTACCTGTTGGGGACTTTTAGCAAACCGTTACCGCGTACCGCTCTACCGTAGCCTTTGAAGCGTGCGCTTAAAAGCATGCCTCAAAGGTACGCGGAACAAGGTAGCGGTTTGCTAAAAGTCCCCATTCGTGCCGGAAAACAAGTTCGGTGCCCTCGAGAGATACGCGACGGAACTATGAGGCCCGTTCACACAGTGCAGTTTTCATGCATAACGTACGGGAGATCTCCTGTACGGTGCAAATCGAGCAGGCCATCAATAAAAAACTAATTTTGCGCATGTCTTTTTTTTTTTTTTTTTTTTTTTTTTTTAATTTTTGGCGTGGGCTTTAGTATTAGAAAAATGTAGCTCCAAGCAAATCTTGAAAGGAAACCCGACGTTTCAAAACCAGCTTGTTTTCTGCTTCGAGGGTAGCTCTAGGCGCGTGGAGCAGCAGCAACTCCTCCTGTACACAAAGGGCAAGGCGCCCATGGGGACCTGTTCAGGTTTCCTGGCTTGTGCTCGATTTGCCTCGACCCCAGAAAAGGCTTCTTCGGATATTTGGCTCTGTGTCAATCAGGTGCGCGTTCCCCAAATCGATGCGATGGTCTACGGCAGGGGTTCCCAAACTCTTTGACTAACGGGCCGAATTAAAAAAAAAATTCGCAGGCACAAAGAAACAAAACAAACAACAGCAAAGTAATGAAAAACGAATAAAATCAAATAAATTAACCTAGATAAGCATTTAAGCAGAAAAATGAATGCTAGAGTAAGTGTTAAAAGCCCTAAAGTGGATAAGCACGCATACTTCCATTTTAAAAGAGATATCTGATTATGACTGCACTACAATCGTGAACGAAAAAGCTCCCTGGAGCTAAATCAAAGCTCGTGGGAACTTTGGCACGCTCGCGCAGTGCAGAAGACTAATGAAAGGATAAAACTGACGCCGACATTAGTGAGCACAATGCACATGAGAACACGAGGGAATTTAACATAGTTACGCATGGCATGAAGCGAAAGACTAAGAATGGTGACTGGTAATGATAACGTTCAATAAAAAAATAAAAAAAAATAACGACGAGACGACCCGTGTTAGGATGTAGTTCTTTGTCGTTCTCTCTGGTATCTTTGTTTTGCCCATTTGAAGCGCGTCGCTGCGCAGTTTCTTTTTTTACGCGCACTTTTTGCGTCGCTAGCAGCGAGTCTGCTTGAAGCGGGCCGCGGGTCGGTCAGGAAACTTCCGGAGGCCGAGTATGGCCCTCGGGCCGGGGTTCGGAGACCCTTTCCTTGTCTAGGGTGTCGCAATGTTCGCCGATGGCGCTGCGCTCACCGTCGAACTTCCGCGCGATCGTTCCTGTGTTGACGGACTCGCTCGGGAAAGTTCTCCGTCTCGTCGATGTATGCGCGCATGGCCTCCGTGACCGGACGAGAAAGCTGAAGAGATGACCGTCTCCATAACTAAAATGTTTCAATTACCATAATTTTTTTTTTTTTTTTTTTGAAGGCGAAGAGGTTGGGAGCTGCTGTTGCTCCGCGTCGTTTCAGTCACCCTTGAAGAAGACACCGAGCTACTTTCGAAACGTCGGGTTTCCTTTCGAGATTTGGTTGCAGCTACTTTTTTTTTAAACTAATTTTCATTAGATCAGGCAGATTTCTGCCGAATATGTTTAGTTTCAAGTTTTTCCCAGTGTTCATTTCACACCATCATGCTTCTCGTTACACGTCGTGATCAAGCTGTATGCGGCTGCAATATTGCCCCATATTACATCTGACGTCACGTTTTCAGTGTTCATCACTACAGCCCCTCAGACCAAATTTAAAACTCCTATAGCTTCTAAAAATATATATATTTTGACTTACAATATGGGTTACTCGTTGAAATGTGTCTCATGAACATGCGTTGAACCAAGTTTGGGGCAAAGCAGTGACTATCGAAGTTTCGCCGTTATTACCTCTCACGTCCAGAAATCAGTTAAAGGGGCCCTGCAAGCACTTTTTTACTGGTTCTTAATTTGCACCAAACCTGAGCGCACTGACCGTAGTAACTTAACGTAAATTTTCTTTTTTCGAATTTCGCTTTATTTTAGAAGTTATAGCCTAATTAAAATTACAAAAACAAGCAAAAAATAACCTCCCTCATGACGTCGTTGGTTGCTTGAGTGGCCGTGAACTAGAGGAGGGATAGTGAGCTCAGCGAGTGCTCATGGCCGCCGCACTCTGTGTCGACGGCGCCAGAGGGCGCCACTAAAGCAAGTTCTGGATAGGCTTATACAGCGGGCAGCCAGAGCGGCTCTCATTGCATTTGCTGCGTGATTAAACACTAATTCGGCATGACACTTCATTGGCCACAAACGACAGCAAACACGGGGTAAAGATCAGTTCAGAATGGGAGTCACTTCGTGCTGCCGTACCGCGAAATGGCCAAAACGCAAGACAAAGCTACTCGCCGAAGGCCTTCGGAACGCTCGGAGCCGGTCGGATCCTCCAGTCCGTAATAGCCGATTCACACGACGGACTGATCCGCGGACGGATTGATCACGTGACGACATATCCGCGGTTCGTCCGTCTCCCAAGCGCATCCACACGAGGGAGACGACGAGCAGACGCCAGTGAGGACGGACCGAACCTGTTCGCAGCCCACAGTGCCGCGAAACTCCAACATCGCACAGTAGCACCGTTGTCCAAGAGAGAAATCGACGGTTTCTACCGCGATAAAGAATCGTACGCCGCTGCTACGTACAGATCGAGAACAAAACACCGGGACAGGCTTCGCGCGAAGCGCCACTAACTTTACTAACCCAAAGCATGACAGTGACACAGGCATGATCCTGCCCGAGAAAGCTTCGGCGTAGACGCGACGAACTTCTGGGCTCGCGGAGGGGCGTTTGGAGATGCCTTCACGCACTCCGCGCTCGTGCACAACACTCAAGCTCACCACATCCACAAGAGAGGGCTTGCTCGGTGAAATCCTGATTGGACGTGCAAGAATTATCGCGGCGTGCTAAACCGAGTTTTGACGGGAGCTTCTTGACACGGACCCGGAGGAGCACCGGAACCTGCATCGCGTCAGCCGGACAAAGTTTCTGGAGTTTCTCTCACGCGTGGAACCAAGAATCGTACGACAAAATGAACCAACAAACGCACAAAACGCAACGACGCGCCATTTTTGTTTTGAACGACCAGAAGCAAAATACCAAGAAAACCATGTACCGTTGCCAGACTAAATGCTTTCCAAGTCAGTCTGCCGCCAAACGTCCGCGAGTGAAAAAGGCGCTCGACTTTATCAGTCCGCGCCTCCGCGGAGGAGGCGCGGATCGCAGGAATCGGTGACGTGCCGGTCACGTGGTACACGGTCCGCGGACGAAAATCGCGATTTGGTCCGTCGTGTGAATCGGCTATAAACGACCGCAGCGTCGCCGCGTACATCCGGGACCTTTGCGTGTCGGCTCCTGGTACCACTACTCTTTTCTAGTATGCGCCGCCTTTTCCACCGCTTGGTGGCGGGTACGTCGACGCGTCATTTCTTGTTTCCGTACTTTATAAACTGCATTTCTTTCTTTTCTGATCTAAAATACCGAACAAAAACTATGTTTATAAATAATTGAAACGGTTCGCGCCACTTATATTTTGTAATTCGACTAAAAAAAAAAGCTTTGAGCGGCTCTGACCAGTAGTAAGCCAAGGACCAAAGACGTCACATTTTGCGCGCTTTCGGTACTGCGGGTCGCCCTCGTCGGCGGAGGAGGTTTCCGCGTCGTCCAAGTTAAAATATGACGCACTGATATTTAGTTACTCGCTCCGTGCCCGCTGGCTTGCCCGAACCCCAAGAGACGTGGAAACCGCAAAAAAGGTCGACGCTTATTTATGATTGCAGGGCCCCTTTAAGCATGAATCAACAAAATCTGCCGATGACAATCGCACGTTTGTATTTTGAACGGATGGCTATACTTTTCTTTCCAAGCGGCCGATTATGTTTCGGTGTCTTTTCAACAAAAAAAAAAAAAAAGTGGGTGTGTCTGTGGTGTGACCAAAAGGTGGTTGACGGTAAGACAATGAAATGGGCGCTAGAATTTCGTTGCAAAGCTCTTGAATAGCTTCGTCTTTCCTTGCAGTGGAGCTCCTACACATGCTGGAGTTCAACTCGACCATCAATTTCCCGGCGGGTCCCCTGCTCACGGTCATCCTGGCTCTAGTCGGTAAGATACAAAGAACGCCTTTCTCCTCCGTTCACTGTCGCAGCCGCCGCCAGGTTGGCGCTCGTTTCGCCTTATCGAGTTTTCGAGTTCTCGGATCTCTTTGCTGCACGCGTCTTCGCGGGCTCTGCTACCCTTTTCGAGTCGACGTTTACGTGTGACTGTCCGCTCCGCGTTCCTTTCTTTTTTTCTTTTTTTAAGATATATTTTTATTTGTCCTTGCTTGAATCGAGCGTCGTCTCAATCTCGTTTGCGTATTAGTTTTCAAATGAGGTTTCGTTCCGTCCCGTTTCACCTTTTGAGCGGCCGCCCTCCGCTTGCGCGTTCGAGAAAAGTCGTCTGCTAACATTTTGTTTGATCTTCTTTCTTCGTCTGCTTTCACTTCTGCCTTTGCCGCTCACTTGGTACCCACGAATGAAGGGAATATTAAATAAATAACAGACGCACAGACGGAAGCACGAACTTAGAAAACACCACGCAGAAAAAAGAAAGTGTAAAAAAAAGAAGAGGATGTAAAGGCAATCAACAAAAATCCGAAGCGTCCATGAATGTTTAAGGAGTAAGCCAAACACGCTGCCTTTTCTTTTTTGTTCATATCTGCATTTTATTTTTATTGTTTTTATTTCTCGCGCAAGTTCCCGTAACCTGCTTTGCGTATCGCGCGCAGGTAGTTAATTCGGCGCTCCATTTCTTCTTTTTGATGCAAAGTGTCTTTGACCAATTTCCGCCGTTTTCGTCGCGGCCCTTTGACTGCGTGCATGCATTCCTTTTCAGTTTCTTCAATATATTTTTTTTTGTTCATTTTACCTCATTCGAATTCGTTTTACTCCTACCATTTTTACTTGTGTTCGGTTGTAATTTGTTTCCATCAATTTCCTTTTTTTTAGGCATCGTTTGAAACGTATACGCTTTTGTCGAAGCCGCTTTTTGCGGGGAATAAAAAAAAGAAAAACGAGGCATCGGTTGCGTACGAATACGCGGCGGCTGAGGCGCTGGCTTGATCCCATTTACCGGTTGCTCCCATTTGAATTGGCTTTACCCGTCCCGCTGAAATGGATACTAAAAATAATATATATATATATATATATATATATATATATATATATATATATATATATATATATATATATATTATTTTTACCGATACTATTGTTGTTATATATCTCGATTAATATCGCTATTCAGTCGGTAAATCCCTCTAAGGTCTTAGGTGCGCGTTTCTGACCGCTTGGTTCGCGCCAGTACCCATCCGCCTCCCAACCTTTTTTTATATATGTATATATACAGTTTTGGTAAGATATTTTGAAAAATCAAATGTTGCGTTATTTTCTTCTGATTCCTGGCATTCATCCTTCGTTAGAAATCGGAAGCGCTTTCTGCCATGCTGGGTTTTAATGCCGTCTGACAACGGCTTCGCATAATTTCAGGAGAATGCTTGACAACGATGTTTCTTTTTTTTTTTTTTACAGCTCTTATTTGCGTACGCCGCCATTTTTTTTAGCATTTTTGTTTTATTTTATAGCGTCGCTATTCTCACCTTCCTTTGTTTATCTCTAGCTGTTTTTCTTTTGGCAATTAAGACTTTTTAAATACTCCTCGTTGTAACATTGTCACCTTGGATTCCCATGTTCATGCGTTCCATTTCAACATCATGTTCAGTACCCTTTCGATTAAAAAAAAAGTGTGCCAGTCCTCACAATTGCTATTATTATTATTATCATTACACGAAAGTTTTTTAACTTTGTACTCATGATTTCTTGATTGACGATGTTTACTTTTATGGAAAGTGCGAAATCTTGCCGATTTTTCACCGAACCGATTCTTACGGTTCCTTCAAAACGCTCATGGTCCACTCAAAGGGACGCTGGCAGGGTATTTATGCTCGCCGAGATCTTTAGTTGTACATGACATACGGGAGCCCAACTACCCAGAACCGAATTGGCGGCTCGAAATTCGGTTTCTTTGTGCCTGAAAAAGCGCCGATCGAGAACTGGCCGGTTTGAGTCGCGCTCACTCTATACTTCGCGGTCCCGTGCCTATTTCTATGGTTTAGACAAGACTTGGGAAGTAATCTGTTACATGGAACGGGTTACTTTTAATCCGTCACCTTTTCAAGTAATTTTGTAATTGCTACGTTACTTTTTTACGGCAGTAGTTTGTAATGTAATTTCGTTACGAGATATTGGTAACGGATTACTTTAATTACTCGTTACTTTTTTTTTGTTTGAATATGAATATAATAAAGAAACTGGAGCACTATGAGCAGGCAATTCAGAAACACAGCGTCGGATTGGGGGCACTTCGCGTGCGCGGAAACCGGATTAGGGAGAAACCTCTGCGTGCGCGCGGACGGCAGCGCCACCGAACCGGCGTAGCGTCGATGGGTTAGGCTAGAGTTCCTCGATATGCTCCCCCGAAGGGGGAGCAGAGTTGCGAATTTGTTTTCCCCGCGCCGCCACGCCGCTATTCACCATATCCGTCACGTGAGGAGCAAAGCATCCGGCGCCGTGCAAGAAAGCCACCTTTACGGTCGCTCCGCCGACGTTGCTCGCGCCCCGGCGTATGTTCCCCTGCTTTCGCCCTCCTTCTCCTCCTCTCCTGTTTTCCATGCGCGGCGGGCGCCGCTATTCCTCAAACTTAGTCACGTGAGGAGCAGAGCATCCAGGGCCTGCAGGAAAGCCGGCGCTACGGCCACACGCCGTAGCGCCGGCTACCGTAGGTAGCTATATACAGGAACTCTAGGTTAGGCTGGTCAATTTTTTTTTTTTTTCGGGTTAAGTTTTGCTTATGTGTGTGAACCGGGCTTTGGGCCAGGCATGGAGACCATCATGTCGGAGTTCTTCAACGACACCACGACGGCCTTCTACATCATCCTCATCGTGTGGGTGGCCGACCAGTACGACGCCATCTGCTGCCACACCGCCATCACCAAGCGGCACTGGCTCAGGTGAGCTCTGGCGTCGTGCAGGCGACGTGCGTCGTAGGCTTTTTAGAGCGCAGCTCTTAGGCGCCCGTTTCCGGCTTGAGCGGCGTCGCCGTCGGCGTAACCGCGCGTTGCATTATGGGACGTTTCCCATAATGACGTCACACTTCACTAGGGTTACCCCTACGAGGGTCACCCTCACGAGGGTTACGCTCACGAGCGTCGCGATAGTTACCCTCGCGAGGGTCATGAGGGTTAACGTCACGAAGGTTACTCTCACGAAGGTCACGAGAGTTACCCTGACGAAGGTCACGAGAGTTACCCTGACGAAGGTCACGAGGGTAACGTCGCGACGTTACCCTCGTGACGTCACACGTGACGTCATTATAGGAAACGGGTGACGTATTACCTCACGTGTGACGTCACATGACGTCACTATCTAGCATTGCCAATATTCCCGCTAAATTTAGCGGGGAAATTTGTCCGCTAAATATGGCAAAAATATTCCCGCTGAATTTACCCTCGTGACGCCACGTGTGACGTCACATGGGTAACTTTCCCCCTAAATTTAGCGGAAAACTTTCCCGACTAAATTTAGCAGGGAAGGAAGAGGAGCAAACCCTCCCCTCCCCCTCCTGAAGAGTTGCGCTCTAATGCGGCGACGGAAAATTGTAAACGTCTTTAATTTTTATTCCTTAGTGTTCCTTTCCCGAATGCGGATAGCCCTTATTAGGCAGGTTTAGGAGATTGTTCCAATAATGTCGGTAACCACACCCAGTAACAATAACAGAGCGTTTTAGTATAACGTTCCGACACCTCCGATAACGATACGACGCCCGCGCAAGGGCGTGGGCGGAGTACCGGGTTTCGATATCGGAGTCGTCAAAACGATCTACTGGTTGTTTCGACGCTGGAGCGATAGGCGGCACGCCGCAGAACCCCAAAACATCACTCATACAGCGGTATCTCTAGCGGATGGCCGTATTTCGTGGAAAAGAAATACGCGATTGAACACGGCCGACGAGGCATGTGACGTCACGATTCTCGTTCCCTCTCCTCTTCGCTTCGTCCCCTCGAGCAGGTGAACCGAAGCGAGGAGGAGAGAAGCGAGGCCGCTTCCCCCTCATTCTCAACTGCTCCAGGAGGATCGTGACGTCAAAGTCCTCGCTTGATAGCGCCCTTCTTTTCCAGAAATGCAGCCTTTTGTTTGAGATGCCGATGTACGAGCGATGTTTTGGAGTTACTAGCATCCCGTTCAACGCTTCTGTGGCCTTATTTTGCAAAATACGAATTTCGGTTCGGTACCTCTTTAAATCGTCGCCAGCGATATGGGTCCACCGGGACCATTGACTGGGACCACCGATGTCCGCGTCTATGCCCCCGCCGTCCTGAAGCGGTCCGAATTCGTGGGACCTTTCCCTCTGGATTATTATATTAGCTCTGTGCGCTTAGCAGAGTGCCGCAATGGTCCGCCATTTTATTTCCAGCGGCGCAAGCGCATCTTCGCTGTGCCGTCTGCTTGCCGGAAGTTTTGCGACTGAAGCTCTGAACCGTCACTCATGTTAGAGGGAAAGAGAGAGAGAAAGAAACAAACGAAACAAACAAATGGTTGTTTATTACCCAACTTGTACACGCAACTTCCAAAGGTTTGAGATGCTCACAGCTCGTCGTCAACACTAAGCGAATAATATATGTTCCGTCCAAAGTTTCGGTATACCCTGCAAGTCCGCTTCTCCGCAGGGTTTTCGGGCAGTTTTTGCGTATGTGACTGCACGTCCGCCCATAAACATGTATTTAATAAAAAAAAAAACATAAAAAAACACACACACACGCAGCACGATGGTTTCTTTTTTTATTATTATGAGTTTATCTAGAAGTGGGCTTTTGGTTGCGCCATCTAGGAGTGGATAGCAGAGCCCAGCAAAATCAATATGCTTGCTTTCCCCCCAAGAAAAAAAAAAAAAAAAAAGGGAGGGGGGAGTGTTTTATAAAAAAAAAAGCTTAAAAGAAAACACAGAAAGAATGAACACAAAGTGGACGAGGACAGACGAGTACGTATAAAAAGCCTCATTAATTCGTTAATGCTTGGTTACGCTATTAGACCAGTGCGGTGTATGCTTCCGGTAATTCCAGCAAAAAAAAAAAAAGGCTTATTATTGATGTATTTTAGTTTATTAGGAAGGGAGAGTGGGTTTCTACCCTTTACAGCGTTCGTTTTAGTTGGCTATTCTTGCGTGTTTGTTTTGTGCTTTTTGTCGCTGCACTTTGCGTTGCACTAGAAGTCCATGGACTTCTAGTGCAACGCAGAACTCGACTACTTGCAAGTAGTCGAGTTCCCCACGGGACAGATGGCACTACCGCCGTCTTCGTATCATACCTCTACGACGGCCCGTGAGCCACTCGCAGGTAAAACAAACGAACAAGGAAAAGTAGCTAGTTCAAATAAGTCAAGTCAGACTCGGCGGGCCAATCGGAGAGACGCAGCGGTCCAAAGTGCGCCGTAATATCGCCGACTGTCCACCAATTAGAGGGGCCCCTACATTCATCATTAGCCGCCTTCGGCGCCCTCTTGTGGCGGGCGTCGACGAAAGACGGTCGCACGCCCGCCTTCCCGCCGCACGAGGACGGCAATTTATGAACCCTGTCTCGGACGCAGTAGTAGTAGTTCATGCGACTTGTGATTTGCGGGGAAAGAAACAGCATAAGACAGCCGCCAATTGTTAGGTTTTTTTTTTCTTCTTTCTTTTTTTTTTGCAGGAATTGTGTGTTTTACACGGTTGCCCAGCCACCAACCCTTTTTTTTTTGTCATGTTACTGTTTTGGCACGAGTGGCGAGGATTAAACGTTTCCTTTGAGGTTCTAAACTTGGCCCGTGCCGTTCGCAAACACGGACTAGAGGTTGTTTGTCGGTTTTCGCTACCGGACTAAACGTTGTCACGGATTAATTCCGGTCGTTATTACACAGAATGTGTACTGAAACTACGGTTTTCTAAAAAGAAAAAAAAATTATATGGCGCATATGGGCGGTTTCATTTGATTGGCCTCAAAAATAATATATTATAGTCCCATTTCTGCAATGAAGAAAGCAACTTTCTGAAATGTCTTAAAAAAATACTTTTCTCCGCCGAAATTCTGAAGGGTACCCAAAATTTTGAAGGGTACGTAACGGGATTGCGTAACGGCAGCGTATAACACAATAGCGTGTCATACGGTTTCCCCTCTAGATAGAACAGGGAAATGGAATTGGTGCACAATTACGCACCAACTTAGGTTTTATCCTCCCGCCGCTAAATTTAGTGGGGAAACTGAATTGCCGTCTAGTTATAACTCCAATCTAGATTTCCCTGCTGAAAAGAAAACGGCCCCGTCCCTAAATTTGGCGGGGCATTTAAATCGCCGCGTAGTTTTCCAGTAATTCGAAACCGAATTAACGAATCAACTCGACAAACACGCTGCGCGTGCCGTGTCACCTGATTTAATCCCCAGGATCGAGAGATTAATTTTGCTTACGTGATTCTCGTATTCGACGACGTGTCTCAATGCCACTAATGAATTATTCGACCGAAGCGGATTTTGATTTAGAACGTGGAAGGAAAAGAGAGGATGACGCGTTTGTGACGAATAAAAAGAAGAAAAAAGTTGGAATTATATATATATGTGTTTTTTTTTTTTTTTTTTTTTGCCATCCGTGCAAAAGGTAGTCTGATAAGACTCGACCTCGGTTTAGGCATGCGCAGGATTAGGGATTTTAATTTCATTACGCAGAGTAGACGGGTCGTCTGAAATCATGCTTATTTTTATAACGACATGCCAGACCACGTTAGTCCGTTTTAAAAGCATGCTTTTTAACGCTCCTGCCCAATCCCAAAATGTTGTCCGTCCGTCCGTCCTTCTATTTTCCGCCAAAATTAGCGGGGAAAGTGGCGTGACCCGTACACCTCGGAAAAATTTACGGTACGTCACCTATACCTCAACTCAGTTTTCCCGATAAATTTAGCGGGAAAACTCGCGACTTGTGGCCAAAAACATAATTTCAGTTTCCCCGCTAAGTTTAGCGGGGAATCGGTGTCACGTGACGTATACATCAATACGGTTACCCGCTAAATTCAGCGGGGTAATTGACGTCATGTGACCTATAGACACCAATCCGGGGCGCGCTGGTCAGGCGAAATGGCAAACGAAAGGAGGTTTTTTTTTTTTTTTTATGTCGTTCAGCACGCGAAACACTATAAAAGTTCTTGCACCGCAGCGTAAAATCGGTGTTACATATGAGAGCAAAGCAACTTTTCGACGGTAAAAGTTAACATTTTGTCTAATCGGTGCTTAGGAATGAGGCGGCGGAAGCATAAAAAAAATTACTAGAAACGATATTTGAATTTCTATCCTGTCTACGAGAATCAAGCACGAATGTCAGACGACGGAGTCGAGACGACCTCCTCTCTTGAGATTCTTGCCGTTGCCGCTACGCGGTGTCGACTTGGCTGCAGTCGACTTGGCTGCAGTCGCTAATGAAGCGCTTCGTTCTGAAGGCGGGACAGCGCTTTTGGTCTGCAGCGGTCTGCCTTTGGGGTTTTCCGGTTCAATCTGCACGCCGCAGCACACCGCCGCACAGCCTGTGCCAGCCAGGCCTGTATGACTCCTGCAGAAAGGACGGTCGCTTCCCGCAGTGCAGCCTTGGATCTAACATGACCGCCTTTGAAGGACCATTGCGACATTCTACTCCGCAAGCGGAGCATATACAGTTACTTAAGGAGAGAAATCGCGTTTGCGCCATCTATCCGTTAATCCTGCGTATACCTCCTGAACATAAACTGAAGTTCCTGCACTATTTGTGGGATCGAAACTACGCACTAGCTACGAGAATTTCGCGGACTCCTCTCCCGCTCAATTTGTCAGACGGTGTTCACGTGATGTCGTCGGTGTAACGGTCGTCAGGTGGCCTTCTTCGTGAACTTAGTGTGTTTCGTGTGCCCGTGTCGGCTTAATGGCTCGTCCGCGCTTGCCGCTGGTCGCCCCTCTTCCTTGCCCCCGACTCCCCAGGTTCTTCTACCTGTACCACTTTGCCTTCTACGCGTACGACTACCGCTTCAACGGACAGTACAGTGGACTGGCCCTGCTGACTTCATGGTTCTTCATTCAAGTGAGTGGCATCTGGTATCTGTCTCTTCGCTGCGAAGAATGGCAACGATATACAATATTACCCAGAATGTTTGTTTTTTGTTGAACATGTAATTTCTGTTCTCGTTGATTACCTTGATTTCCCCTTTGCCTCTACTGCCTCGTCCCAAAAACACACCTTATTGGTTTTAATAAACAAATAACCTAAACATTGTGTTGCATTGCTTCTCTTTAAAGGGAAGCTGAAACACTTTTTTTCAGATAGTGAGATAGAAATTCATTCTGGCGTAGTTTTACCCCGCGAATCTGAATATCACGTTCGTTTTCCCCGAAGATGTAGCGAAACGTGAGGAAACAAGAAAAACCTTCTCAGATCTGTCGTGACGTCATACTAGGATCTTGGGCCGCCAAGCGCGTGTCGCTCGTGTGGACAGCGCGTGCAATTGCAAGCTTGCCAGGTGTATTCCTCCGCACTTGCCGCTCATTCACACTGGAAGCGGATCCGCGTTCGCAAAGCGGTTGCGAACGCGGTTGTATAAAGATCCAGTAGAATTGCACGTGCACTGGATGACATCGAGTGCCTGTGCAATTGTACTGGATCTTTATACAACCGCGTTCGCAACCGCTTTGCGAACGCGGATCCGCTTCCAGTGTGAATGAGCGGTTACACCGGTCGTAACGACCTTTTTCTGACCTTTTTGAGAACAGACAGACTGTGCGTACATAGCTTTGATATGCGCTGAGGATGCCCGAGAGCGGAGATTCCGAAAAGTCCTTTTATGACGTCACGATCTGATAAGGAGGGGCTTTGAAAGTGATTTTCTTGTAGCCTTTATGCTCAAAAAAAAAAAAAAAAAAAAAAATCAGAAACAACAACAACAAATCTTGATCTGTGAGATCCTGGAGGCCAAATGAAGACGCTTTAAGTGTTTTCTCAAATACAAAACTGCTTCAGTTTTCTTTTAATCCTGGGTCAGTAGTCTGCTAGATCTTCTAGATCGGTTACATTGTTGACGAATTCACGCGATTGTGTGTTGACGTTGTTCTTTACCAACTTGTGTCTGAGAATATGGCTTAGCTGTCTTCCATTTGTGGTGGCTACAAAATGTTTTATTCCAGTTGTTTTATAGATGTTTGCTTTTGTACTCTGAAGGCCCGTTCTGACACTTGCGTTTGCTTCCGACCGAGTTCTTGGGACCTCTTGTGACGAGAGAGTACACTGGCGCCATCTATGAGGTGACCCTGGAGCCAAGTTTCACTAAAGTGAAGGTTATGTAGTAGTTTTCAGATCAAAGGGGTCTACAATCTACGAAAAATGGTCGTTTATAAAATTGCCAAAAGTTTTTCGAGAAAAAAAAATGATGCGCGATAAAAAGGAATAAGGAAATGCCAATAATGCTCGATAGATGTCGCCACAGTGTTTTCTCGTCCTGAGAGATCCTAAGAAGTTTTAAGGCACTCGGTAGAGAGCAGCCTCGAGTGTGTGGACCAGCCTTAATTGCGTTTGCAGATAATGTTTCTGTTGTAACTCAGATATGTTTCGTGAACTTTTTTTTTTTTTTAATTTATTTTGGCAATAATTCTTGATGGCGATTCAGGCTTCTTTGTAAATGAATAACGAAGGTCCAAACACATCTGATGAAACAGGGAGCGCAGAGTCTGTTTATGGTGCTGCGATAGTTCAGGCCGCTACGAAGTGTATAACTTCTTTCCGTAAACTTGTCTAGATCTTTTTTTGTCTTTTTTTTGTGTGTGTGTTTATTCGCTAAGTTAAGATTGCAGTATCGCTGTAGTATTGGCACGCGTTTTATGACGCTCAGTGGCGGAACGTACACTGGAATGCACTCGACCCTATGTTGTCTTGTCGGGCTTTTGTCTTTCCGCGAATCATTTCTTGTTTCATGCCGGAGCCACGATTTCGTGCTCGTCGTCTCGCTGATTAAAACGTCTCTGATGAAAGCCTTTCTCCGCGCTTGGGCCGACGTCGGTTCGTGACACGACCGTCAGTCTGTTTGTGCTCTTCGCTCGTCGTCTGCGCTCGGTTTCGTGCTCGGTTCGGCGCTCGGTCCGCTCTCGGTCGTTACTCGGTTCTCGTTCGTTTCGCGCTTGGTTGCTTGGCGCTCGGTCGGTGCTCGGTTCTCGCTCGGTCCTCCCTCGGTCCTCCCTCAGTCCTCCCTCGGTCCTCCCTCGGTCCTCCCTCGGTTCGCGCTCGGTCCGCGCTCGGCTCGCGCTCGGCCCGCGCCCGGTCCGCGTCGGGACTTTCCCCTGCGAAAGTATTTGTTCTTCGGCACTCATCCGCGCTCGATCGTGATTAGGGGTCGCATTTATAGGTGTCTCGCAGCTTAGATTGTACAAGGAAGCCTTTCTTTTTAATTACCAATATAAGACCGGCTTATATAAAAATAGTTAAATAAGCACGCATACTGCGTTCAGCGTACTTGCGACTTGCGACGGTTCCCTAAAACTCTCTACTGTCTGGGGCGTGTTTATCTCTCGTACGACGGTTCTGTCAAGAACTGTCCTGCGGACATGGTCGAGGCGTACGTGGGTACTACCGAGCAAACGTTCTTCGGACAAGCTTGACGCGTGTCTGCCGACAGTTTCCCTCATCGTGTCCGCTACGAACGCCGTGTCGTTTGTACGATCTAAGAACAGCGTGAATGCAGCTTAAGACGCCACAGGCGACCTCTTCTGGCGCGCGATGATTTTTTTCCTTCGAATCTTTAAATATCGCTAAACATACATAAAAAAGGGGAAAAAAACGCTTTATTGTTGGAGTTTACTGCTGGTTTTCAGTGTGCTCGCAGTATATATGTCGTCGGGCGTCGCCATATTCGAAATAAGCATAAAACAATGCAATAAAAAAGTTTTTTTTTTTAATTTTTTGAAATTTTTATTATTTTCGGGTTTTGGATTTCAGATATGAGAAATCAGGGGCGTTATGCGTTTGCAGCAGCCGTAAAAATATGTCTCATGAATAGAGTTGGCGTATAGAAAAGCAGCTTTCTGTATTTTCACATTTAGTGTTCTAGTAGTCCTTTGTCACATACCTTACTGCACGTGAACTTAGAGGAGGAGCCTAGTAAAAGAACAAAAACGGCACCGACTTTTTTTTAATTTTTGTTTTCACGTTTGCAGATAAACTTTAAAGGTTTTTTTTTGCGTTGCAAGTTTTGATTCTTATATGACCCATTTTGATGCGTTTGAGCCACTAAAAACAATGTATTTGTGATGTAATAATGTAAAATAATGCGTTTGAGCCACTAAAAATAATGTAGAGAAGAATAAAATGGTCTATTAGTATGACGAAGAGATTAACCGAGATGAATGATATTGAGTTGCTACAACATCAATTAGTGTGGTCAACCTCGACTTCATTGTGGCGCCCATACCACACTTCGGCGTTTCCCAGCCGGTGAACATGATAACTGAGAGGCTCGTTTTTGTGTCCGCCTTTCCACCGCAGCATTCCATGATATATTTCTTCCACCACTACGAGCTCCCGTCGATCCTCCAGCGGTCGGGGCTGGGCTCCCAAGAACAGCCCCGCTCCTCGGAGGAGGTTGGCTCGGAGCAGCAGCAGACGGCGGCCCAGGCCCAGCAGTCAGCCTCAGCCATGAACCAGCGGTCTTTTCACCAGCAGACCGTCCGGCTGAACGCGGGGGGCCAGAGCATCACGCTTCAGACCACCACGGCTGACGTGCCGCGGGTGGCCTTCATCCGTACCGTCTATATCGGAAACCTCCTCAGCGCTACGGCGACGCTGAGCACTACCGTTGTTCAGCAACAGAGTCAGAGTCAGCCTGCTGAGACGGCGGAGGAAGCCAGCGGCGTTCAGCCTTCGCCCGAGCCAGACTCCTGCACGAGTCTCCAAGAACAAGAGTCGAGTACTGTTGTCCAGGACGCTGAAGTCATCGGAGTCGACTCGTCGGCGGACAAAGACGAAGTGTCTGGCACGCCACTGCAAGACACTGAGGTCATCGGGACGTCTCTCTCCGAGGTCAAGGAGCGATTGTCCGCACCACCGGTCCAGGACGGTGGTGGGGTCATCGGGGCAGAGGCATCGGATGGAAAGGACGAGGCACACAAGCCGAGGAGCGTGCGATGCGATGTGTCCAGGATGGAGAAGTCTTCGGCGGACGGGGAGGACATCCGGCTACTGAGGGCTGTTCAAGACTCCGACAGGGATGCCGGCGAAGAGTCAGTCGCCGCGGCAGACTGTTCGGGAAACTGGCCGGAGGGTCAGAAGGAGAGGACGGACTTTGTTGTGTCTTCCGGTGACTCGACGGCCGAGGCCGCGTCCCGAGCCAAGACGAGTGAGAGTCAGAGTGGAGCTTCGGGTCATCGAGTTTAGTCAGGTGTTGCGATAAGCCGGACCTCTTTTGGAGGTGCAACCCCCACTCCTCCCCCCCCCCCCCCCCCCCCCCCGCCGACTGACTACCTTGGGGTTGGGGTGTTTTTTTTTTTTTTTCTTTGCTGGGGTGCATAATTTTCTGCTCGTCCCTCGCAGCACTTGGATACAGCGATGGACTGTCTTCGCAGCTTTTCTGAAACTGTGTTGTGGGAAGAAAAAAAAAGTGTCTTAAGATTTCAGACGCCTCAGTGGGTCTCAATTTGAGGAGGCAGTTTTTCTCCTGCCAACTCCAGTCGTGTGCACGGGAGGAGGATTTGTTTTTGGGAGGATTTATTTATTGATGCGAGATCACATCGGACCGTGTTTATTGGGGTGGTTAAGTTTGGCTCTCAGTAGGCCTTTTAGGGAGGGCCGCGCGCTCCTTTGTCGTTTCTTTTAATTTCTTTTATTTTTTTTTGTAGTGGCGTGTTTGAAAAGTCGTTGCGACAATGTCATGAGTGCCTGGTGGGTGGACGCTGACGAAAAGCCTCGTCGTATTTATGTGAAGGTTGGTCTTTGAAACGTCGAGACGGTGGTTGCTTGCGCAGCAGGAGCCTGTCTCCTTCTTCCTTGTTTTCCCCTCAGTGTTTCACTGAGCGGCGAGTATTTGCCGTGGTCGACCTCTTAGTTGAATAAAGACTGTTCAGAAGTGTTTCCGACGGATTGTATGTGCGGGAACCATGAGACGGAGTTTAGCGGTCATATACTAGGGCGGTTTCACGAAACGCTTTTTCACTTCGGGTTTTGTTTGGAGTCGCCCCGTCGGCGTCTACCGGGGTAATTTTCACGTCCGACGGATTCGAGTTCTCAATCGCCGGCTCGTCAAACGAAGAACGGTATGTACAAAACCCGAGTATCAGCCGATGCTCCTTTATGTTCCCTACTACTCTGGCAGGCGCAGTCGATCACGATGCGAAAGAACTCGAGCGAGCAGGAAAACACTGCCTCCGCGCATAAAAAGAAGTGGCACGAAAATTCACCAACATGGCGTCCGCGGCGAGAGTTGGAACCGGAAATACATCACGTGCAAACCTCCCTATACACCGACTCGTGTTTACAAACAAACCGGAGCCCACCGTCGCCGCGCATGCGTGATGCAGTGTGGGCAAGACGCGCCCCGTGTCCCATCAACTGACCATTGGAATGAGGTCTCGGCGTCGGGCTAGGTCCCGCGTTCTCTTTTTCGCCTTGGAATTGTTGATTTTACTTATAATGCAATTAAATGCAAAGGTGCAAGCGAGCTGGACAAGAATTACGAAAGTAATCCCTGGAGAAGGGGAACAAGAGGGACAAAGGACAAACATGAATCTCCAAACACAGCTAGGTGGCTGGTGAGCGACCGAAAAAATCCGCCTGGTCCGGGTATCGAACCCGGGACCTCTCCATTACAGGTGGTGCGCTCTACCAACTGAGCTAACCAGGGGTTAGACGTCAGTAGAGCAAACGGGTTTTATCAGTTGCCACCAGTCTAACACCAACAAGGGTGAAGCCTGCAAGTTAAGGTTGTAATTATAATGCAATTAAATGCAAAGGTGCAAGCGAGCTGGACAAGAATGATGAAAATAATCCGTAGAGAAGGGGAACAAAAACCCGGACCAGGCGGATTTTTTCGGTCGCTCAGCAGTCACCTAGCTGTGTTTGGAGATTTATGTTTGTCCTTTGTGCCTCTTGTTCCCCTTCTCCAGGGATTATTTTCATCATGATTTTACATGATGCAATTTCAATGCAACAGCAATTTCTGACTATGAGGCCTCAGCGAAATTAACGAGGGTCGTTAAACCTCGAAACTTGGCGTGAATCATGACATGCGGCGATTCATTTCGCGTGGACGCCGCAAAATAGACGCTAAAGCCTGATGGGATTCTGCTCACCATTTTCAGTCCCGACGTCGCTCGGGCTGCAAAAAAGAGGCGTTGACGGTAGCAGCGATGCTCGACGTCGGTACTGGAAATCGCAAGCAGAATTGGCCCTAGTGAATCGGGCATAACAAGTCGGTGATGGCCACCGGTTACAATGATCAACATCCCCTTGTATCTGTTGTTTACACCGAGCCTACTTACCCCAAACAACCTTCAACCTTAAAATCTTTCCTATCGCAGCTTCCGCGTCTACGTGTGGTCTACGAGCCGTTGTCGATTGAACGAGCAGACGGTCGTTTGAACGTGAAGACTCGCTGCACGTGGTCCGCGGGTGGTCTGGACAACTTGACGGTTTTCCTGCGTTCTAGTTGGAACCGAAGAAATATATATGGCGATCACAAATCCCAGTGAATTTAGCTCAGTGCTTTCCGCACAAGCAATCGTGGTCTGACGGCGTCTGGTTTTGCCTTTTGTCGGCACGTATCCACGTTTTCGGACGAACCGGAGAGGCAGAAAACGGGGAGAAAACGACCTTGACATCTTTCCTGCTGCTTTTGGTGCAGCCCCTTTCGCAGCGTTTTGACGAGGAGGGAGGCTTTAGTCTGCTTTCTTCCAAAACCACACAGCCGTGAGTCGGCGCTTTTCATCATAAGGGATATGCGTGCCAAACGAACGAACGGCATCTGGAAACCAAGAGAGACGGCAAGACCTACACGGTAACACTGGATCAGTAACTACCTGTGCATGTACGAACAAAATAAATTGAAGGCCACGTGGTTTATTCCGATTTTAAATAAGTAAATACAGCTTTATTCTTTCTGCTCTGTGTGAAGGTGCTTGTTCTACGTTCAGAACATCACCCACACGCTCGAAATCTTTTGAGAACAAGCGCCCGATAAAAGCTGCCCGCAGAGAAAACAATAAAAAGCTAACACCTTTCATGTACTTTATTCTTTACGTTTTGAATGTTTTTATCCGCTCATCAAGTCGCACGATTTGGTCATTTTCGTATAGTGACAGAACTGGCATGTTAGCAATATATAAGCATCACCGGAATGTTGGCGAACCTTGAACACACACTATATTTCTTCCGATTGTTATTTTGCTTTGAATCGGTTGTTTTTACACACCGGCTGCGGAACACAGGTTTGGGCCTGAAATATAGCGAAGTTAAACATCGTTCTCTGATGAAGAAAAATGGGCCAACTAAAGAAATTCCACTTTTACAAGGTTAATAAAGGTACATACTATTCGGTACGACCCGAAAAACAAAAGTGTTCCATGTTATTTTCCGGCGAAGAGACAAAATGCACATGCACAGGAGCACCGCATAAGTCAACGAAGTAGGGGGCCTTAGAGCGATGAACTGGCAGCTGAAAGTGACTCCTAATGGCCGCCGCAATGTTGCACATTTTTGACCACCAGACACGTTACCTTATAGTTTTACGTCCAGATTTTAACGAAGTACCGCGCACAAATAATTGCTTATTGATCTTTCATAACAGTACCGACGAGATAAGTTACGCTTCGTTTGTTTTAAGTCCGAAATGTGCTTTTGCGACAAAAACTCGGGCAGCTTCGCAATGCCTCCGCTAGATGTCGTCAGCCGCGGTGCTGCATTTTTTTTTTATCGGAGCTAGACACTGATCTCTAGGGCTAACAGTATCGAAAAATAATTTATCGTGTTTTTACAGCGATCGCAGTACAAATCTCGACCCAGTTTTTCATAAAAGTTTGAGTATTTGGTGCGGTCACGTGTCTAGTGGTCAAAAGTGTACAACATGGCACCGGCCAAGTGGGAGTCACTTTTTGCCTGGTGAACGGGATACCATTTTATCACTCTGAGCCCCTCTACCTCGTCGGCTAAAGAAGGCAATGATGATGATGATGATGATTAACTTTATTTTGAAAAGGGTGGCACCATGGCCTCGTTGGGGGAAGGGGAACATAGGTAGGAAAGGTTTACATTCGGCGGTGCACCCCTGCCGAGCGCGTGAACTCCCATAGGGAGAGTAGCGTCTCCCTGTCCGGTCCCCTACAAACCAACAAATCCCTAAACGCCTTCATGAACGCGTTTAGGGATTTGTAGGTTTTAACTCGTTTTCAGGTATACGGACCAAACTAGGCAACTAGGTAGTCCTGAAGTTAGGCCCAGGAGCCCACGATGGATTCGGAAGATTTGTCATTTCTTTAAAGGAAAATGTGCTCCCTCGTTTCACCCAAGCGATCGGGAAGGTATGCGGATCCCGTGTAAGTAAATTCGAAGAGGTACTGCAGTTAGTCGGTGGTGGTGAAACTTTTAAAGTACTCGCTACTCGCTGCGGGTCGTGCCGCTTCGAGGCAAAAAGCGCCGGCCTAGGGATCCCCAGGTGGCGGGTTCGGATCCCGACCGAGGTGCCCGCAATCTGACGGAGTCTTATTGAGGAGAAGGCGCTGTGTAACCGAGCCTTCGGTTGCACGGTCCAAATTAATCTTCAGCTGGAGGGAGTGCCATATGCCCGTCATTGGTTTGGCACGTAAAACCCCCCAATTTGACTCGCTGCGGGCCGTCAAAAACAACCAAAAACAATAGCCAAACGGAAGTAACATGCTTCCCCCGGAAATTCCGCCATTATTTTTTTGTTTTTTTACCTCCGGTCTCCCTGTGTTCTTGATCCTTGCTGGCACGTTCGCATCGCCATACATACGGCACGGCTGCAAGATGGTCATCGCACGCGTCCGACCGAAATGTCTCGCTCCTGAAAGGTGAGTCTGAAGTCATATTCTCGTTGCATTGCGGTTTAGGCAAGGGACGTCGCGAACGTTTTTTCGAGCATCGACTGGTTCGCCGAAACCTTTGAACTTTGGGCGGAATTCGACTAAAGTGCGGTTTTGAATAGTGTTGCCTAGCTCTGCAAAACAATTTCATAATAGCAGTGTATCTGAAAATTTGGTAAATTATTACCGATGTTCGCAAGCTCATATACTCGCACATATATGTATGCTCGGAACCGGTCTGCAGACTGTCTTTTGTACGCTACATTAGCTTTGCGACCGCACCTTGAAGGGCTGTGGGCTACCCAGTGGACGCTCGCCTTCCACAAGTGGCGAGAATCGTATAATTACATTTAATTTTGAAGCGTCAACTTTATCGCGAGGACCCTGCGTGGACCTTTGCTTGCTCGTGTTGGCGTTGGTCGCACCGCAAGCAAGGTCATGAGAGAGAGAGAGATAAAGACAGACAGACAGAGAGTTGGCAACCGAGCACAGCTGGTGGTTTCTGACGTCATAGGGCGCTCGACCAATGACGCCGCGCGGAGGAGGCTATACGTCATCACAGTCGGATGGCGCCGACTCAACAGCTGGATCCGAGCTCGATGCAGAGCGTCCTTCGACGCTTTGATTGGACGCGAGGCCCAGCCGAGCAGTGACGTAGCACTCGTATCCAATGTGATGACGTCACTGTGATGACGTCAAAAGCCTAGTGTGCGCATGCTTTGGTTGTTCCACGTGGTGTTGGGCTATGTAGGCGGCGCTCTAGCGGTCCCCTCCGCAGCTTATGGGAACTGCTGTTGCGTAGTAGGAACGCGCGTATTAGTGCTATGGGGGGTTTTCACGTGACGTCAATTCGCCATTTCGTTGTTAGTGTCGGCGCTATAAGGTCCATGTAGGCCTATGCGTGTGGACTACGGAATCGACAGTGTCGGGTGCATCTTTTATAATGCTTGCTTTCGGCACGCGCGACAGCTGATAGCCGGAAAATGGTGGGCATAACGACGTTCATGAAAACGCCCTATTGAACCTTCGTCGCATTTGACCGTAATGGCTAAGCCGGGCTATTCTTATTGACTTCTTTTGTTCTGTTTTAGAGATGAAGGCGGGGATAAAAGGCCACATGGCGTAACTTGACTGTATTTTTATTTTTTTAAAGCTTTCAGGCGCTTTTGCGTGACGATCCTAAAACAGAAAGCAAAAATTAAAACGTAACTACAACAGGTACATCTTCGATACTTCCGATTTGAACACGCGTATGAAAGCTCTTAGATGTCTTTGGCGACCTTAGCCGACACATTTTCTTTTTGTTGACAATATGTTACGTGCCCGGCTATGTTCTTTTTCTTCTTTTTGTCTCTTTCGTTTCGGTAAGTAACCGGGCAAAGTCGGTCTAATCCTTCCACGAAGGCGCCGCGCTCTGCCTCCCCCCACTTAATCTCGCGGACGGCGCGGACTCTTCGACACGTTCACTTCCGTTTAATCCGGATTTACGGTAATCCGAGAGCCAAGTCCCTGAACTCGGGGATTAGCCCTCGCAGCCAGTGAGAGCCAAGCCTAGCCGAGCCAATTGATGTCCTTTATTACATTTTTATTTCCTTATTGTCCCTTTTTGAAAACCTGCTACTTTCTCTTTTTTTTTTTTTTTTCGTGTAAGCGGTAGTTATATTATTACCTTTACCTTTTGTTCTGGTAACTCCGGAGCATTATTTCCGGTGACTGCTTCTCTTTCCTTCCTTCAAAGAGTGGGGAATGGAAACGATTTAGAGCAGAGCTTTTAAAATTCAGTTGGGATCGAGGGCAACTACCCTGGAGCCCTTAATTCCCTCTTTCCGTTATAATTAATGAATGGGAGGGGGAGGCAGTTGTGTTTATACTTTGATAGTGGCGATTAACCTGATTGCAGGCTCCGCTTCTGTAAGCTGTTCGGGTCGCGCGCTCTCCACGTGCGCGTCGGTTAAGTAGGTCGGTAATTAGTCCTTGGCCTTCGCGTCTCACTCGATGAGTTTCCTTAACGCTGCAGGAAAAAGAAACAGCTTTCGCCGCGGACATGACGACAGAATTGTCCGCGCACATGCCTCAAGCTTAACAATGCTCAGATTTTGGCTAGTTGGCTTGACGTCGAGCTATTATACTGTGCTGCTAAGTTTCACTGAACACGAAAACACGTAAGTTGTGGGACGATATGGTACACCGAAAAGTACACGACCTACACGTGAAGGCACGAACTAACAAGTGTTTATCAATCCCCACCCCTGCCCGTTTGGATCTGGATGAGCATCGTACCGGCGTGCGGTCGTGTATCACTGTGGTGCACGTTAAAGACCCCAGGCTAGCGGTTGTACTGCATTGGCTAGATTTCTCATCTACAGGTGGGAGACTTGTCGTCCGTTCAAGATGACCAAGTTCTAGCCTGTACAAAGATACACACAACCCAATTTTTTTTGTTTTTATGAAAAATTGGGTTGTTATAAAAATAAACACATTTTTTTTTTTATAACAAGTGTTTATTTTTCGTTCCTTCTTCTTCATCGTTTATACCTCTGCTTTGAAGGATGAGGATCGCCCGATAATTTTCGGAGATTGGAAGATTCATGTCATCGCGCGGGCAATTGTAGACACAGGTGTTATAGGAAACAGAAATATGCTGGAGTTTTGGGATGACGAACGTCTGTGCCTGAGTAATCGTGGAAAGGACTGGGGTGGACGATTGATTTCTTTTCTGTCCTTTGTAGACTCTGATTTCTGTGTCTATTTGTTGGATCGCGTTTGCTCACCTCCGCCTATGCACAGGAAAGTGGCCACGGTCGGCCACATTCTCGGTAGAGTTACTTTTATCTCTGGCCGTCATAGTAATATGGCGGACAGCGCTGTGGCGCGGCGGGCTGCCACAAAAATAGCCGTGGGAATAGCAAACTGTACCGTGGCTGATATTTCGTGCCTGACTGAAGTCGCTCGACGAAGCAGATTCTTTAAGGTCAGTGCATAGAGTTGTTATACTGTACGCTAGAGGTTCAACTGGCGCTAGTGTCTATGCGACTTCCAGGAGACAAATTGAAGCAGACAGCAACCAGTCTACTTTTGCGGTGCTCCTGTGCATTCCTAAGGGAAAACGCGCGTGCATTTTGTCTCTTCGCCGAAAAATAACACGAATAACTTTTCTTATTTCAGTTGTACCGGATAGTATGTACCTTTATTGATATGGTGAATGTGTAATTGCTTTAGGTACAGCATTTTTCTTTACTACTGAACGATGTTAAACTTCGCTATATTTCAGGCCCAAACCTATGTTCCATGGCAGGTATGTAAAAACGAGCGACGATTCTAAGCAAAATAACAATCGAAAGGAATGTAGAGTGCGTTCAAGGTTCGCTAGCATTCCGGTGGCGCTTCTATATTGCTAACATGCCCGTTCTGTCACTCGCTATATGAAAATGACTCCGTCGTGCATCTTGACGATCTGTTAAAAAATAAAGTATGTGGGCTACGAAAGGTGCGTCTTTTCATTATTTCTTATGTCGGGCAGTTTTAATCAGGCACCTGTTCTCTGCTTCTCCCTATTTGCAATGATTTGGAGCGTGCGGCTGATGATTTGAACCCAGAACAAGCATCTTCGCACGTATTCACGAGCAGAAAGAACAAAGCAGTACTTATTTATTGCATATCTGACTACTAGTATATTACGTGGCTTTCAATTTATTTTGATCGTCTGCATGCATAAGGAGTTACTTATCCAGTGTTACTGCGTAGTTCTTGCCGTCTCTCTTGGTTTTTCACATGTAATTCGTTCGTTTTGGCACGTATATCCCCCATGCTGGAAAGCGCCGACGCCGTGTTCGCGCTAACAGTGTCCGACAGTGCACATAAATGCACGTACGAAGCGATTTTAACACCGTTTTTCATGCCACGAATTTCAAATAAAAATGCTGTAACCGACCAGTTATTTCGTCTGCGTGACTGAGAAATGCTCCAATGTGCTTTGTACGTACAAATTATTTGTGATATTTGCTCTTATAATCGAGCGCAGAGAGAAAATGCACTCGCTTTTTCCCATAGAAATGCACTACCGGAAGTCAATTTCGGACTGGTTGCTGTCTGCTTCAATTTGCAGCAGCACACTAGCGCCAGTTGAACCTCTAGCGTACATTATAATAACTCTATAGGTCAGTGGATGCATGGAGAATAGAAGGGTAGGAGAGGGCATGACGTCGGCCGCGTAGCCTCCGCAAGCCATGCTCCCTTGACGCCTCGCCTCTTTCTCATTTTCCTCCTTACTCTCCTCACTTACCTTGCCAACGTGACCACATCACGTGACCGTAGCTCGCCTTCGTCTTGCTATGGGGTACTAGAATACACCACAGTCTAGACTTCGATCTGATAAAACCTACCGGACGGAGCGCGCGCAAGCCTGCGAGGAGTTCTTCTACAATCAACCATCCATCTCACACGTGACATGTCACGCGCACCAATCGCCAGAGAGATCTGCGGTCACGCTGGGCACAAAATCGTTTAAACTTTTTATGACTAGGCTTCACCAATATTGCAACGTGCCCCCTCCTAGTACTTCTAACCTCCTTGAGTGGATGCGACAGAGGAAGGTCTACTCACGGCCGGACTGGAAGCGCGCGCTCTCTTTCTCTTCTTACGTCCCGCCGCAATTGGGGCAATCGCCACCTCCCGCCGCAATTCGCGGGGGGCGCCGTCACCTCACCCCTGGTAAAGCCCCTTGATAAAGGTGTTTTCACAAGTACCGCCAACCATTGTTGTGGAAATGCGCAAGACACGTGCCACGAGCGGGTGTTCCGCTGCCTTTCGCTTCCAAGGGCCGCTCATTTCAGTGCCGCGCCGCCATTTGCTTCCAAGGGCCGCTCGATACCTGGGCCACGTGCGCTCGCGCATTTGGCGCTACTTGCAAAGACAAACGAAAACATATCGAGGGGCCCCTGGACTACCCTTTGCCGTTTGCACAAAGCGCGTCTGGTAGTGTATTTCAACGCTGTCGCGACTTGCGGCCGAGATTTTTATAGCCTTTAACGCCTGATCCTTACGTCTAAACCCTCAGTCACTGTCTAATGCGCTTCTGATGAGCCCAAAACGGTGAATATTTGACGCACATCTCCGAGAGATTCCAGAGTAAAAAGCAGAGACAGCGAATGCGATTGCGGAAAAGCTATACTCGTCTTTACCTCCAGGATTTCTGTTGCATCTCAAGAACAGGAGGAGACGGACCCCTTGTACATGGAGGAACTTTAAATGATAAATATTTCGTACACTCTCATGAAATGTAAGCAGGCCCAGTCTCTATTGCCGTGGTCTGCATCACCATTTCATAGGCCGCACATGAAGTCGGTCAGCTTGTCTAGACGTGGGTGTAGTAGTCTGTACAATTTTCGCACAGTGCATTTACAGCCTCAAGTGCTTCCTCGAGGGCGTGTGCCCATATCCAGCTGATTTTTCGTTTCTGTCCGTGACCGTATTTGCATGGTTGATCAGAAGTATTCTGGAGGAACCGTTGCCAAAACAACAACCTACGAAGCTCGAACACCAGCGCAAATCAGCTCGAAGGGACTCTCCGAGTGGGGTGAAGTGGGGTGAGGTGGTTGCGCCCCTGACGGCAAGCAAGTGAGGTACATACGGAGAAAAAATGCCATTGACTCTTGGGCGATTGCAAAGGCCGTAAGAAGAGAAAGAGAGCGTGCCCTTCCAGTCCGGCCGTGGTCTACTATGCCGTCATGTTGTGCGGCACGCTGTTCATATCGCTCCGATCGCGGAAAGACAAGAACCTACCATCGGTAGAGATTTATTCAGTGTTTCGTGGTTATCAAAGTGCGCAGGGATACGTTCGGTGAAAAATATTTATTTGTTTCCAAGGTTCCCACGAAGTCTCCCCGCGACCCTTCAGCTGTGGGTTCAAAACGTGTATTGTATCTAACGGGCGGTAGATTGCGCCACCCTACTGCTATGGTGTGGCTGGCTAGAGATAATAGGGAGTTTTCGTAAATCGTTTTCGCCGTCCCGCAACGTTCTCCGCAACTTGCTACGACACCCGGAACTTTATAGTCAAAGGCGCAGGCGCAGTAGTGACTTCTTCCTTGCGGAGGGCTTAGCGTAGGGTGAAACACGGTCTACGAAAACTCTCTAATATAACTCTACCAAAAAGATGGCCGATCGTGGCCGCATTCGCGGAGCGGGAAAACGCGATCCGGTAAATAGTCTTGGAGATTAGTGTTTGTAGACATTTAATATCGATGGTGTCTATGCTGCTGGTACCCCGGAGCTGATGTTTGCCGTGTTGTGCTGCGGGATATTTTTAAGCAGTTCTATTTCTTTTTAGTTCAAAGCTATCGAGGGTTCAGTGAAGCACGTGCCATGCCTTCCTGCCGCCATGCGAGGGGACTCCTAATCGAGTGGCCGTGGTTATACTCTGTTTCATACTTTGTGTGCAACGCTGTCAAAGCTACTGATGCGAGCATGGGGCTTGATCTCGTTGATCATTTGCACGCGTTCTCGCGCAAATAAAACCACGCGCTCGCGCCAGTAGCTTTGACAGCGTCGCACGCTAAGTATTTAACAGAGTGATGGTTATAGTTCCAGAGAGAACTTCGCAGCTGCATCTTGCACAGTGTATACTGTGGGGTTACCAGGTGCTTGCAGCTGCCCGCACGCGTATTTGTGCTCTCTGAACATTTCGTCCAAAACATCTCCCCGTTTGTCCGGTGTATGATTATGTACGTGTGTCCGATGTGCGACTACAACCATCTTAGATAGATCACGAGACAGGGCCAAGCGTGATATCATTCAAGACTTTCACATGGCAGGAAGCACGTGCAAAAAGAAATAGAACCGCTTTAAAAGATCTCGTAGCACAACAGGGAAAACATCAGCACAAGGCAAAAACAGGATATAGGCACCCTCGATATCGAATGTCGACAAATGACAGAAAAGACATTAAACCGTCCCTGTTCCTTCCACGATTACTCAGGTACATATACGTCACACAGAACTCCTTTCCTAATACACCTGTGTCTACAATTGCCCGCCACGACATACATTTCTAGTCCTTAATCCCAAAAATTACCGGGCGATCTTCAAGTTTCAAAACAGGGGTATAAAGGCCCGTTCACACTCTTGCGACCGAGTACGACTGAGAGAGACGAGATCTCTTACAACTTCTTAAATGTTTCTAGAATGAGGGAACTCACTGACATTGTGGCGCCATCTATGCGGTGACCCTGGAGCTGCATTTCACAAGAGCGAAGGTTTTGCGGGATTTTCGAGGTCAAATGTGCGTAATACCAATAGAAGGGCTCGTTTATAACATTGTCAAAAGATTTTTGAGCCAAGAAAGAAAGGATAATGCTCGAGAAATAAAAAAAAATATGCCGGACCGCCGAGTTTACACTGCTTCCCAATAGATGGCGCCAGTGTGTTTTCTGGTTTAACAAGTTTTAAGGAACCCAGGTTTAAGAGGTCGCAAGAGTGTGAACGGGCCTTTAAGGTGGAAGAACAAGAAACGAAAAATAAAATTTTTAGTCTGTGCTTTTACGTGTACTAGAATGGCGATCTGGGCTAGTTGGTTCATGATAACTTTCAGGGCGCCGAAAATACACAAGGACAAGATACAAGAAAGGAGACGTGAACAAGGCGCACTCGCAACTAGCGTTTATGAAAAAAACACTCTCTTATATACTCATGGAAAACAACACAGTCATACTACACAGTCATACTACGTCCGGTGTAGCCCCCTTCGTAGGAAAGTGTGCTCTTTTGCCGATAGTGACACAGACGTGTCACTAATGCAGTCCTTGCCCTTTTCTTTTATTTCGAAGGCCTCGTGCAGCTCCCTCGATATCCGATCGGCGTATCTGGCCAAAAACCTCGTGTCACTAAATGGCGGTGTGCAGGAGCAACGGCTGCAGTGCGTGGCGAGGTGTCCCGACGGGGTAGCCCGTGTAGCCGCAGCATGTTCACGGGCGCGATCATTAAAGCATCTGCCCGTTTGGCCAATGTACGATGATCCGCATGACATGGGGATTTCGTATATGACGCCCGTAGCACATTCCGTGTACCTGTTGCGGTGCTTCGTATTGCAAGGATCTGCTGACTCACGGGGATTGTTGATTCTGCGACACAGTCTCGATAGTTTGTTTGGTGCGGAGAACACAATAGGCACATCGTACCTATCAGCAACCTTTTTAAGATTGTGGGTTAGTGAGTGTACATAGGGGATTACCACCGGCCTCACCGCTGCTCTTTCACGGGGCTGCCTCCGTGTGCCTTTAAACTTTTTTATTAGGGTGTCCGCTACATCCACCAGAACTCTCTGCGGGTAGCCCGCTTTTTGCAACCTCGCTGCCTGTCTCGTGAAGCTCGCTTGAGCGGTGTGGGCACATGATCTTCTTAGTGACGCCTCGAGACAACTAGATGCAATTCCTCTTTTTACAACTTTCGAAGGGGCAGAGCTGAACGGAAGGATACCCTTCTTAGAGCGTGGCTCATATGTCCAGCATATGTGATTTTCTTCAAGACTTAGCCTAAGGTCCAAGAACTGTATATGCCCGTTCACTGGCTCTTCATGCGTGAACGACAACCCATCCCCGCATGACCTAAAAATGTCAAGCACTTCTTCAACCCCGCAGCTCGGTGCGTCAGCGGGTCTGCCGAGGACAAGAAAGTCGTCCACATATCTGAAGATGCGACACCGGTTCGCGTCGCCCAACCTCTCGGCAATCTTTCTTCCGCACACACTTAAAAAAATATTGGACAGTATCGGCGCAACACAAGACCCGATGCATATTCCCCTCTTCTGCACATACATCTCTCCCTCAAAAGGGACAAACATGCTCTCTAGGTAAAATGCCAAAAGTTCCAAAAAATGATCAACGGAAATGCCACAAGAGGCTTGGAACGGTAGAACACCGTTTCGTTCAATGCACTCTCTGACAGACTCAAACAGGGGCTTGTGCTCAATCGAATAAAACAGATCTACAACGTCGATCGAAAAAGCGCTGCGCATGCCGTGTTCTTCATCACTCAGGTATTCGATAATGCAGTCTGAATTTCGCGCAAAAAACGGATCATGCAATTCCAGCAAGGTCAGATACTTGCTAAGGTAGCTGGCAACATGAGCCTGCCATGACCCCCTCTCCGTGACAATAGCCCTGAAGGGGATATCTGTCTTGTGTGTTTTCGCGGTGAAGAAAATGTCAAGTTGAAGGTTCTTACTGGACTTGGCACTCTTTAGCAGTCCCGTTAGTTCCAATGCACCACACATTTCAATGGCGCGGGATTTCACCTTGGCTAGTGGGCCTGGTCTCACTCGTTTGAAGTTCTTCTGGATGGCTTCCCTTGCTTTGGTTTTGTAGAGGGCTTCAGGCAGGACAACGAAGCCTCCTTCTTTGTCCGAAGTGAGGAGCTTGAGGTTGTGCTCCAAAAAGTGGTCGACGATGGTGTTGGTCTTGAACTTCCTAGTCGTTTTGCCCTCAAGGCGTTGCAGGACATCCACGCCATCGGCTACACACCTTTCTCTGTCTTCGGGTTTGGCTTTGTCTCCCATCCGTCTGATCAGCGACAGCTTTAAAACGGGATTCATGCACGGTTCCTGGCTGTACTTCGGCCCTTTATCCAAGCAGTCCTTGATTTGCTTAGGCAGTGTTACGTCTCCAAGCACAGTTACCTCCTGCTGCCCACCTTCGTTGCGTCTGGTATTCTTCGCCAGCCTCATTCTTGTTTGCTGCCAGAAGACCTCCGTGTACTGGGCTGCTGTCCGGAGGTGGAGTTTGTAGTTTCTTTCAGCGCTGCTCTCTTTCACACTGAGGGCGTGGCACTTGATCCTTAGAACGTCTCTGTACCTTCCCACCTGCTTCCAAGACTCCGATCTCAGGATCCTGCATATCCTCTTGGCATGGCCAGTCGATGCTTTAATGATCGCGCCCGCGAACATGCTGCGGCTACACGGGCTACCCCGTCGGGACACCTCGCCACGCACTGCAGCCGTTGCTCCTGCACACCGTCATTTAGTGACACGAGGTTTTTGGCCAGATACGCCGATCGGATATCGAGGGAGCTGCACGAGGCCTTCGAAGTAAAAGAAAAGGGCAAGGACTGCATTAGTGACACGTCTGTGTCACTATCGGCAAAAGAGCACACTTTCCTACGAAGGGGGCTACACCGGACGTAGTATGACTGTGTAGTATGACTGTGTTGTTTTCCATGAGTATATAAGAGAGTGGTTTTTTTCATAAACGCTAGTTGCGAGTGCGCCTTGTTCACGTCTCCTTTCTTGTATCTTGTCCTTGTGTATTTTCGGCGCCCTGAAAGTTTTTACGTGTACGTCATGTTCTTTTCTGTGTATCCGATATCGTTTCATAATTTGTGTTTTCGTGTTCTGTGGAACTTCGCAGCGCAGTGTACCTCAAGCTGTGTTCGAAGCATGTTTTGCTTCGTGCGCAGGTTCGAACATATCTGCAAACAGTCTTTGTACGTCCAGTGTGACGTCATTCAGAAAAACATGCCTCAAACAGTGTTTTTTTTAAAGTTTTTTTAATGTTTTTATGATGTGTTAAGCGGTGGTGACGGCGGCTTTATAAATGTACACTCGCGCATAGCAATAATAATAATAATAATAATAATAATATTTGTTTAATGTTTTTATGATGTGTTAAGTGGTGGTGACGGCGGCTTTATAATTCTACACTTGCTCATAGCAATATTAATAATAATAATAATAATAATAACAATAATAATTTTATTGTCAACGCTGAGGTAATAATAATAATAAATAATAGTAATAATAAATTTTATTGCACATATAAAAAGAACACTGCACATAAATGGGTCTATCCAAGCCAAAGGAGGCGTGTGAATAATAATAATAATAATAATAATAATAATAATAACAGGCGATGCTTCAGACACTTGAGCCGTCAGCAGTCTTTGTGTTTAAAATTATTATTGGCAGTGAAAAGAAAGTTTGGTTTGTTTTTTTAAATTGCAGAAAACGCGTCTTCTCGTTTTCCAAAAAAATGTCAAAAGCTTTCACGGCGAAGCAAACCAGTAGCATCTAGGCGTCCTGACTCATGGTGGGTGCCCCCCCCCCCCCCCCCCAAAAAAAAAAAAAAAAAAAAAAAAGACAATTACAAAGATTTGTTTTTTAATGCAAAAATAGACTCTACGCATTGCCGACCACTCATTCTCCGGGCCGAAAGGAACCGCTATAAGCGGTCCGAAACGGATGCCAAAGTTTCAGAACGAGACGTGGAGCTGCATGGCCACCCAGTTACATGAAAACGGCCTCCATTGTTTTTTTCCGACAAAATTTTTAGAAAATTTTGCATAACGACATATAACGGGTATAGTTCATCTAGTTCGAACCGATATTGTGTTACATTTGAACGGAGAATGAGCGTTCGGCAACCCGTATAATTTATTCTTGCAGTAAAGAAAACCCCGTAATTTGTTTTGTATTTTGACACCCTGTACATTCTGCAATCGAGAGTCTGCGCGCAGGCACCGTCTAACGCATTCCCCCCCTCATGTGGCGGTCCTGTCGAACGTTGATCGTACAAAGACTGTCCGCAGGTGATGCTTAAAGCGCATACGCGTGCACGAGCATAGCCTCTTCGTGCTCACAAAGCAGTTCGACTATTGAGCCATAGAGTGCCCGGTTAGAGATTCGGAGCTTGAGGATCTGGTAGCGCAGAGCATCAAAGAGCCATTTCTCGGGATGGATGGATGGATGGATGGATGGATGAATGGATGAATACGGCTGAGCCCTTTGGATCGGGCGGTAGCTTACGTCACCTAGCCATTTTGTTTTACCATTTAAGCTTAGAATATTTAAATGTGAAATCTATATTCACTCCGCAGTGCAAAGAAAGTGAGGCTATGAAACCCCCTTGCCATCAGTGGATAAGAAAATACCTAGTTTTCTCTCGATTTCTGCCACCATTCACTTAATCTTTGCTTGGTAATCTCTACAGTCTTTAAATCCACTCTCCCTTCGCTGTCTCTAAAACCCAATGACTTTATTAAATCTATGTTGTCTTCGGTAGGCATAGGGTGAAGCCCTTTACAGTAGAGTATCAAGTGTTCAGCCGTCTCGTCCTCCTCCCCACAAGCAGTGCACACTGTATCAATTTCCTGGTACTTCACTGGAACCTGGACCGGGGAACCTGGACGTCAGCGCACAGCTTTCGCAGCAGCGAGGACCCGGAACAGACTTTCGGGTCCTCACGTCTCGCCGCAGCGTCTCGCGGTAGCGGCGAGACGCTGCGTTTCGGCATGTTGCCGCAGCGGGGCGCCAGTCACGTGGCTCTCCTCTCATCCGTCGTCTGTCGCTCCTCCCTTTCCATTTCGGCGGCCGCGTCTCGTGGCGATCCGCCAGGCTTAGTCAGTACATAGCAGGCTATGGCATGAGGCAAACGTACGTCAAACATGGCGTTGCCCCAAAGATGATTCTGTCATGATGTCTGCGCAGCGAACACGTGGGTCTTTTGAATGACGCGGGAACAATCTGACTGAATAACAGACAGTTTTAGTATAGCGTTGCTGGATCTTAAGTACTCAATACGCTATAGTATAGCCTACGCTAAAAATGACCTGCTCGGACCGAATTTAGTTGTGCGTTACGTTTTCGAGTGAACACCGCGCATGATCTTTGTTAAATTTGCTAGAGCCGTTGAATTCCACGTGCTTATAGCGCAACCATGCTCCTGGAAAGAAATGCTAAAAAAGAAAAAGCGTCCAATTATTTTATTTCAGATCAAACAAAGCCACAGCTGCCTCGTGAAGCGCGCTTTTCTGTGGGGTACAGAGGCTACGAGTACGAGTGCGTAGCCAAATTCGATCACGGAGCCTCCGTCATTCGTCCCGTGGAAACGGCACCTTTTATCAATGCTATCGCGGAATGAAATTCATGACCCTGATGTCCAGTGCATAGTGAGAGCTTCGGCGATTTTTTTTTGAGTCTTTCGTCCGTCGGCGATGGACCGTGGGAATAGGCTTAGCGTTGAGCAGATCGCAGCGTCGACGCACACTGCGAGCGGCGAACATTTCCGCTGTGCACTCCTTCAGCTGCAGGGCGATCTGATTCGACCGCGGTAGGTCCCAGAAAGAATCGCCGAGCTGAACACCACGCAATTTCACGTAACACAGAACTTCGAAAACACCAAGTCGCTCTTGCTGCGCCAGTCGAGGCAACCGCCATCTTGGAACTGACGCTCTCGTTGGGTCCGAGATCTCTCAAGAGCGTCCCGCAAGGCACGCTAGCCAGCAACGCAAAATCTCCAGCGTTGCGTGCGTACGCAATACGCTAGCCCTTCTATTGCGTTATGTGCATGCGCACTCCACGACCCGCAATCTCCTCGCGTACGCAAAGCTATAGCGTACGGTCCACTAAAACTGTCTAAATATTCGCCAATGCGCCCGCGCTACAGCAAGCGCCAAAAGTGGCGGCTCGAGCATAGAAATTGGTGAATCTCGGGAGCCCCGGTACTCTTAGCAGCTCAGTAGAGAACTTTAGAAGATCGTCCTTCCGACTACGATACCCCACACTCCACCGCCGCCTTCGCGAGTGCATCCTATCTAAATGTCTCTATAGTACCGGTTCTAGGTCGCATCGAGGGCTACCTGATCAACGCAACTTTCACATATATATATTTTTTTGAAGCCGCAGTGTTTTGAGGACCCTTTGCTCCCCACTTCAATTTCACTTGCATCTCGGCACTTCACGATATGTAAATTGTAAGAGGGGGAGAGGAAACGGATGGGGGAGAGCGGGCGGCGGCTGAGAAGGGTACGAAGGGAGGTCTCCTTAGTGACGTCATCACGCAGTCTAGTCACGTAAGGGCTCGCGCAGCTCCTGCGACGTTTCTGGATTTCCCAAACTCTCTAGAACCTAAGTTTCTTCGAAGGGGGGAGGGGTGGGGGGAGACTTTTTAATTTAATTAGGAAGCACCAAGTCTCCTTCGCCCCTCCCTCACCCCCTCTTCTTCTCTTTTTTACACGTGTTTGGGGGATGGCGAGGGGGAGGGCGGAGGAAGGCTTGTCCTGTCCTGTAGTCTCTCTATCTTGCTTATATACGCGTACAATTTCTCTCTTCCCTACTTTTTTATGTCAAGTTTCCGTGCAACTTTGGTTTCCTAATACAAGAAATGAAAGAGAAAAGAAAGAAAAAAATTGCTTTAGGGGAATTGTTGTGATAGTAGTATACGTCCGCGCTCCACGTCCCCACAATAAAACTTAAAACAGAAACAAAAACATGTTCGCTTTTAAAATCTGTCACTCGATGTGAGAAGGTTGCGGGAATGCAACATAGAATAATATAGTGTTGCGTAAAGAATGGGCCTCTGTAGCCCTGTAGCCCTATCGCGGCCCAGCTGTTAGGATTCACAACACCCGCTAGCGGGCGCAGTGGTGCTTAACTATTTATACAATCGTTATATTCGTACCAATAAAAAAAGTTTCACTTTATATTTGCATATTTCTAGAACTATATCGGTAGCTTCGAACGTTAAAAAAAAATATAACGACTGTAATTAAAGCTTTGACGAGACGCACAACTTGGCAGCCGCGCCATGATGGTAGCCATGGTGGCGGGGGTCGGATGCAGCGTCTTGTTGCGGTCATCGTGTGGATTTCTAGACGTTCTTTCTTTGTGGAGAAGCTGAGACGGTTAAAGCGCAACCACGGGGAGTGTTTCGAGCCTCTCTTGGGCGTCAGCTGTGTCGCTTAAAAGCTCTTTTCCGTTTCCCATAAATTCGAGCGAGTTGGCGCTACAAACACGAAGATGTTGTCTCGAACGACGCTTTCACTTCACGGGCGTGCGTGCACTACAGGTTCGTTTGAACGTCTCAAGCGTCGTGCTCGCCCTTGTTGCTCTTCCTTTGGTCGCCCTCACCGCGAAATTGAGTACATGGCTCTACGGACGCCTGGAAAAGTTATTTTTGTTAGGGTTGTCGTTGTGGTCGTAATAAACATTTTTGCGTTACTCACTCCTCCCCCTGTTGTTATTTTTTCTGCTAAGTGCGGTGGTTTAAATTTATATTGTATATAGCGCATGATCTGCTTTGGAATTTAAAAATTACGCGTGTATTTAGAGTGATCGATTCCTGCCAAAATTCAAAATTCTAGTTATAGTCACGGCACTATAGGTGGCGCAAGTTACCGCCTGAAAAGGCGGCGTCGGCGTTGTGCCCGAAAGATGGTCATAAATATATGTCATCAAGCGCTAGCCGCTCAAGCTTAAAGCGGACACGCCTCAGAAACAAAACACAAAGAAAAGCACGACAAAGCAGAACCTTTTCTTCACGGAAGCCGGCGGGGGCGCTCAAGGTCAAAGCGGACGCGCCTCCGAAATAAAACACAAAGAAAAGCGCAGCAACGCAGGTGCTTCGTCACAGAAGCCGTGGAGCCGGCGGGTGCGCCGCGCCTGCGCAGTGGGGGAGCGTGACGTCACCGCCGGAGCGCCGTGTAAAAAAGGGAGACGTGTGCGCTGCTTGTAGGAATGCGCTGCGTCTAGGAATGCTTTTGCATTCCTACGCGTAAACAGTCTTAAGTGTCTGCCGAATTTTTTTTTTATCCTGTCGGTATATTTTTTTAAGACGCTATAGTCGACAAAGTTGTGGTCACACTGCGCTCTAAAAAAAAAAAAAAATGGAGGAAAAAGGTAGCCATTTGGCGCGTCTTCTTTCCTTCTACTTACGCGCCCCCAAGCGGGCACGAGAAGAAGAGAGGAACGAGACGTTTTTCTCCTTCTCCAGGCAGACGGAAGAAAACTTTCGCCCTCCCGACTATTTCTTTCGGTTTCGTTTTTCGAGCACGTCGCGCACATTGTTTAATAAATGTTGTTGAGTTGATTGAGCTTCGGCGGCAGCGAAGGCCGTCTGTGATTCCATCTTCTAGTCCAAACGTCCAGAACAATTCGGTTGCATTGACGACTTTACCACTAATTTTATCAAACGAGCAAACGAAGCCGCTTGAAACAGCGAAGTTCCGGAGCAGTGCGACCAGCGCTACGTACACTGGGTAAGATGGCCGTCTCCGGATTGCGGGACCCACGCGGAACTACAGTAGCGAACCGCGCGGAACTGTGTCGACGTTTTCGACGTTATGGAAATCGCAGGAACTGCCTCCAAGACAGACAGGTTTTGCTGCTGGCTGCCTGGGTGCCTTCCGTGCTGGGTTCGCTGTTCTGTTTTCCGATGCCGAGTGCCAACCGGCAATCAACGTGGTTCTATATTTTTGCGTGTCAACAATACAGCAACAACATCGGGATGGCAGTGTTGTGCGTTGTGAACAAAAGACTGGAACTATCGCCGATGGGACCGTGTGTTCGCGTATCAGTGGTGTAACAAAAAGATGAGATGACGAAGCACTCCAGATGGCCCGGGGGGGGGGGGGGGGGGGGGGTGCGGAGGCAGGAAGGATACTTCTTTTTTCGTTTCTTTATGCGCCGTCATCTCCGTGAGTTGTCTGAGTGGCGAAGATGGAAGATGTGTTATAAGTTGTACTCTATATCTCCTCTATACTCACAAAGCCTGGCAGTTCGACGATGGAGCCATAGAGTGCCCGGTGGCTGATTTGGAGCGCGATGATTTGGTAGCACAGAGCATCATACAGCCATTTCTCGTGGAATCTGAACGTCAGCGCACAGCGTTTGCAACGGCGAGGACCCGAAACACACTTGTTCGTTCGGGAGAGGTGTGTTTCGGAGTCTCGCCGCAGCGGGGCGTTAGTCACGTGGCTCTCTTCTCATCCGTTGTCTGCCACTCCACCTTTTTCATTTCGGCGGCCGCTTCTCGTGGCGATCTTTCAGGCTTTGTCAATATATAGGAGGCTATGGTTGTACCAACCAGATATAATAAAAAATAGTTAAAAAAAGATCGCAAGACGTGACGACGCAGCTTTGTCAGACGACAGATAGCTCGCAAGCGAAGAGAAGATAGACTTCAGGTGTGCAATCCGGCAACGTTAAAAATAGTTGTAAATGCGGACACAAGACGCCTGCGTTTTAGCTGTGTCCGTCGGCGACCGGAATCTCTAGTGTTTTGGTATACGCGATTAAGAGGATCAATGCCTTATAAGTGTTCCGTGGCCAGGGTCTGGGGTGCGGAACTACCGTATCCAATGGATTACGGCAATGCCGGAGAAAGTTCAGGTTGCCAGTTTCTCGAAGGTGTGTTGGTTTGGGAGCTTTTTGTTTTTATCCTTGCTCTTTCGTATTGCCATTATGCCCGGAAGAATCGAGTACAGAAGACAAAACCTCATTGAAGAGGCGAGCTGGTTAACACTGCACATGGTTCTAAACCGGAGACGAACGGACGACAAGGGGACAAGCACACACGTCTCGAAAGCAGCTGAATAGATTTTATTCCCATATCTTTTATATGCCCTCACGCGACCTTCACCAAGTTTGCACGTTCGCACAGCCAACACCTCACCCTCCATAACACAGCCAACGGTACGAAACTCGGACTTCTCTAACAAAAGCCTGAGTTTTGTACCTTTGGCTGTGTGAACGTTTGAAAACTCGCTGGAGGTCGTGTGAGAGGCAGGCACAGAATACATGACGTGGGAAGGAAGTCTGTTCAGCTGCGTTTCAGACGTTTGTGCTTGTCTTGTCGTCCCTTCGTCTCCGCTTTGGAATCATGTGTATTGTATTGCATTTTGTGTACTGACGCATCACTTGGCACAGCTTGGACTTCGATACGAAATTTTATACGTCTGAAACTTTCACTTCCTTAAAGGGGCCATGAAATGACTTTTTTACTTTTTCCAGATAACTTTTACATTAAACCGTCAATGTTCACTGAATGTCGAACAGTCATCCGTTTTCGTCTCGGTTTATTAACTTCTACACAAAAAATTAATGAAATATCGACTTTTTCTTGACCGCAAAACAAGCCGTGACGTACGCTGTTTCCGGAACCGGAAGTTCTCTCGGCAGTAGGAGATGGGAGCGTTAGTGGCGACGAGTTGGGGTGCGCCGGTAGGTTTTACTGCGCCGATGTCACCGACGTATTTTCTGAATCGGCGCCTCTCATCGCCGCATCGCAGCTGAGCGAAATTCAATGAGATACATTGCGCTACAGCGACAGCATGGGACTAGTCCCATACGCCGGTATGCCTGTTGGGAAGTGCAGCGAGTCTGCCGGTGAAGACTCCAGAAGTCAACCCAACTGTCATTGTTGGTAAAAGGTGGCCAGTATTAGTCGTTTGCAAAGCGACGTAGATGGAAACAAATTGCCGCGGCGTTTTTCGCGGTCTCGGAGATGCAGGAGCGAGCCGACGTTAAAAAAGATACGTTTGAACTACGAGTGTCAGCAAGAGCCACGTAAATACCTGTTCACACTCGGAGCGGACGCGCGCGTTTGATGGAAGTGCTGTATTCGCGCTGTTGGTAAGCGCTTCGGGACCGATCTTCTACGATTGCAACTCAATACTGACGCGACACTCGGCAAAGAAAGGTTGGACCGGTATTGCACGTATACCTCCCACGAACTGTTACAGCTCGACAGTGACGTGCAGTCTGTCAGAATAAAAATGGCATACCAATAACAAAGTGCACATACCGTGTTACGAAGGTAATCCATACAGCGTTTATTTCAGCTCTATATCATACAAAACAAGAAGAGAGAATCGACGAGGGTCCCTTTTCGACGAGTGTTCGTCAACACTGCCTCGGAAAACAAGGGGAAGAGAATGACCTCACCTCTTAATCTAAAATTGAGGTCAGCGATCAAACTATAATACGGGAAGGGTCCACAAGGGTAGCGCGGGCATATTCCATTCAGCACGCCAGCCGGTCGTAGGCAGACAGACGGTCTTGCGACGAAGCAACGCTGCGCCGAGTCGGAGTGCCTGCTAGGCTTATATTCTGAGAGCTTCGTCGGAGCGGGATTCGCGGCTGTTGTCGCTCTTCTCGGGTGCTTGTGGATCCAGCGTTCTTGTTCCTCGTGGTCTGTTTTAAGTACATTTTTTTCTTGCTGCTTGAAGTCGGCACGCGCGAGATGAACACGTAGAAAAATAAACGTTCAGTCAGTCAGAGTTTTGAGAGGAAGCAAACCAAAGGAAATAGAGAGTTTTAGTAGATCGTTCCGATACCTCCGATAGCCCCGATAACGGTACAATGCATGCGCAAGGGAGGCTGTGGCGGAGTATCGGGTATCGTTATCGGAGTCATGGGAACGATCTACAAAAACTCTCTAATAACCGTTCCGAAGTCGGCCATGCCCTACTGCGCACGCGCAGTAGTTGCTTCGTTTACCACACGATAGATGGCGCTTGGCTCTCAGCATTATCAAATTTGGCAATGTTCGCCACACATCTCTAATTATGCTACAAAATGTGGATCTGGATATTATTTAACAAAACTTTTAGGAAACATTCGCCGGCTATTTATTGTTTACGATCGCGGTGCTGGTGAGGTAGGCTCTTACCCAATAGGCGACGTGGATTCGGCTGACGTGCTCCGTTTCTGCGGATGCATCGTAGTGAAAAGGCAGAGCTTTCGAAGGAAAGAAGTCGCAAAAGAGTCCAGTTTTCTTTTAAAAGTTCTATAGCAAATAATTTTTTTTTGGCTCCCTAGTTTTGTGTTTTTGTGTTTCTTTTCACACCTTTTACGACGTGCGGTGGATGATATTCGATTTTAAAATCATTTCATGGTCCCTTTAAGGCGGTCACTTGATGCTCTCGTTGAGTTTTCGCTCTATTGCATTCAGGAGCTTCAGCATAAATATGTTCCCTGGAGAAAAGTTTGAACCGATTCTCGGCAAGAAAGATTTGGCCTGTACCGTCAGTCGGTTGGTAGTCAGTTCGATATTTAAGCTAGACAGATAATAGAGTGGAAAGCCAAGTTGCGTCTTCAGAGAACCGCACCAGTCATGGCAGCCGAATACTTTGAGGAACAAGGAGACACCGAGTCTCGAGAAGACGCGACAGATGCTTTTGCTGTCTGCGTTGCCGACCATAACTCAGCAGCTCTTTCTTCCAAGAATCATATTCTGACCTCCATTGCCATGAATACTGCGCTTCGGCGGCTGTGAAGGCACTCAAGTGTAAACAATGCGGAGAACATTTGATTTTGGAGAAGACACTTCCCCTTAATGCAGGTGTTCATCATTTGACAGATGCTTTAGATCGAGGGGGGGGGGGGGGGGTGCACCTTTGAACACTACTGGAACGTGAGTGTGGTGATGTCTGTAGAATTTATTGTCAACAATTGCTTATGTCACTCCCGCACATCGGCCAGTTCTTGCGGTTATGGAATCGACAAATCGTTGTCATGGTCCTTACGGTAACACGCTGGTTAAACACTAGCTTGTGCAAGCGACCACACACTCCAAGCAGTGCTTGAGGTGTGTGGTCGCTTGAAGGATGTAAGATCTGCTTCAGCCAGAAACGCGAAAGTTGCTTTTGTTCGCAAAATAAGTTAGCGTTGTTTGTAAAACGTGTAAAGGAACCACGACATCTCTGTACGTAGTCGCTGGGTATATATGATTGATTCATGGGATGAAGTATACATCAACGCACTGTTTACGAAGTGCCAACAGCAGCGCCACGCACCGGAATGGCGTCAAAGGGTTGATTTGGTCTACACATAATGTCACGTTCATTTATTACTCGATGGCCTTCTGACACGTAGTTGCTGAGTTCAATTCCTTGTGCGAATTGGCTTGTTTCACTCTCATGAAACTCTTCTTCTTCTTTTTTTTTTTTTTAACTAAAACAAATATCCGCTTAGGTAGCGCAAGGCCACTGATTTTCGTACATTTTTTTGAAATACAAAAGTGGCCATCCAACCTGTGGTGAGAGTTCGACAGCGCGCTTTTGCTTTTATTTTATATTTCAAGGAACCACACCTGGATCGGTGCTGGCATAAAGCATTCCCCGTATCTTTCCTTTTGTAAGAACGTGAAAAATAGGTTTTAAATGAGAGCATTTGTGATCGCAGACCAGCGATTCGTTTTTATAAAGGAGATCAAGTTGAATGATGATGCAAACGGCGTAATCGTTAATACCAAACCATCAGTGTTTTCAGTCGTCGCGGCTTGATAGACAAAAACTTTGAAGTCAGAGTTGTTATACGGGACTCCTATTCATTAACAAGGTTGTATGATTCGATTAATGGCGCCGTCGTATTGTGCGGGTGAATAGCATTCTTACAAAATTTCCTTTCGAATCTACGGGTCCGCCATCGCTTCGGCACACCAAGGCCCAGCGCCCAGCCGACTGCCGCTTTTCCACGCGCTGGCCCACGGGGAAGTCACCAAGCGGGCGCGCAGGCTTTAGATCCTAGGTGTTCTTGTCTTGTTTGAGTTCTGTCCGCAGACAGTTCTGTCATCATGTCTGGAGCGAACGCCGTGTCCTCCTTGTGATGAACGAAGAGCGTGAGTGACGGATTACATTTATTCGACTCAATTTCGCATCGAGCCAAACATTATGTCGCTATTTTCGAGGAAGAAATTACACATCAAAATTAACAGCGACAGACAGACTCACACACACACACAAACACTCACACATGGACGAACGCACACGCACACACAAAAGTCTAGTATCCCAGTAGTAGCAGCAATATAGGGAAAGACCCCTGGATCGAACCAGGTCGGGTTCTTACGGCTGGCTCGCGCGCGCTTCTTCAGTTTTAGCGGGGATTTGTACGAGGATTAGGCCTAAGATCCGCGTCCGGCAATATGTCGTTCCTTTTATTTGTAAATGTTTTCCTCTTTCGCGGAAATAAAATTTAAAAGAAAATCCCAAACAAAATTTTTTAACGCAAAAAAAAATAGAAAAAAGTCGGCACGAGAACCGACTGATGTTGAGACAAAGAACCTTTCGGGACTTAGTCTTTAATTAAAGACAGGTAATCAACGCGATTCGAAGCTTCGAAAAATCCTTAATTCTTATTTTTATTGTTATTTTTTTTCTTCGAAGAATTAAAAAGTGGGGATGGGGCGTAATCAACGTGACACTGTATAGTGTTTACCACCAGGCTTCATTTTATTTGGAGAGTTCGATAGTTCGTCTGAACCGAAGTGACACGTCATCATTCGCGGGTTCGATTCCCGCGCCCCTGCCCCGCAATTCGACAAGGACGGGCATCGAACCGCCGTACGATCGCGCATTCGAAACTATCGTCATCGATGGAGTGAGAAGAACGTACTCGTGCAGAGAACGCGCACGAACAGTGAAAGCACGGCGGAAAGCGACGAGCTCGTGCTTGCGGCCGGACTTCGGAGACACCTCGCCGTTATTTTTTCGCCCTGTCGGCGACTATGCGTGCAGAAACTGGGGGAGAGGAGGAGCGCTGTGTCAGCACCTCCTAGACAGCTTTCAAGCCTGCGCCTCACGTCTCATGACGTCACGTCCTGGAGGCCTGCACGGGCGCTGAATGGACGCGAGTGCCGCGTCAGCGTTCGCGTGGGACTCGTTTTCTATCATATGGCGAATTCCATGGGGCGTTTTGGAGCGCGCCGGGATCAGTTGACCAGATCCGGACTGGAGCACGCGATCCGAACGGGGTCGCGCCGCCTACGGATCCCCAGTGGAACATGACCACCGCTCCGGGATCGGCGGATGCATTCCCGTCATTCACCTGCCCGGGAATCCCCTTCCCGCGCCCGCCGCGGTCGTTCCGAAGTCGTTTTCATAATCGCGGCGCTAAAGCGCGAAACACATGTACGACGAAACCGTCCGATCCGACGTCCGACCGCGCAATACGACGGTCGGAGGCGAGGGTTTTCAACGCTCTCCGATGCTACGAACACCCTCGCCTCCGACCGTCGTATTGCGCGGTCGGACGTCGGATCGGACGGTTTCGTCGTACATGTGTTTCGCGCTTAACACGTGTTCAACGCACGAGTGGCAGGAATGGCTCAGGCGCTTCTATAAAAAAACTTTGTCTCACCTTAGTATCGACTATTGTTAGCCGCGCGTGCTTAAAGCGCGAGCTAGTCGCTTTGAATAAAGCCGCGGCGGCTGCACGAGCGCTCGTGCAGCAAGTGCTCTAGTTAAGGCAGTCAAGGCTGGCCGCTCGCGCTAGCACAGCCTTCGCTGTTAGTCCATGCTAGGGTGAGACGAAGTATAGCAAAGATTGCCGGAATGCCCGTAGCGCGGCAAATACCTTCTCTTCTCCTTCCTGGAAAACGAACCGGCTGTCGAGCCAAGGGGTAAGCAAGCGGCCATTACGAATTCTTCTGATGTCGAGACAATCTAGGAGCCCAGCCCGCGACGTGTTTCTTCTTCTGAGGCGGGCGAGATCAGGCGAGATGCCCCACGAGAAAGGAAGTCACGTGTGTGCGCCGAGGGCTGGCCCGGCTGGCTTCCGGTTGGATCCGCCGAAATCGTGGGAGCGAGCTTTCTCAGATCCAGATCGAGATCTGGAGCGGAAGCTAATCCAAAACGACCTGTGAAACACGTCGGTCTTATCGCCCAGTGAAATAGGCTCGCTCCAGAGAAGTCGATCCCGGCGCGCTCCAAAACGACCTGTGGAATTCGCCATAAGAGGTGCTGGCTGTGTTCTGTAGGTTACCCTTTACTTTTTCCTCGTCTTCACAGTGCACACACAGAAAAAAGGGCTCTGTATCATCGTCCCCTCATCCTCGCGCTTCTCACGCGGGATCGCTCACGCGCCCCTCGCGGCATTCGATGCTTCGATTCCGCGTCGTTGGCCGCAGCAGAACCGCTCTGCAGCTTCCTTCCACCGAGGTCCACACAGCCGTTACCACATGAGGCGCAAACCATCCGCCGCACAAGGGTCCGACTCCAGTTCGAGCACGGAGCCTTCAACCAGCACGACATCCAGCTCCTACGAATTATCGCGCTCCACCCGCGACGCGCACCCACGGCAGCCGTCGATCCCCGAACCCGTAGCCCCGACTCCCCACGTCGAGTTCCGGGCTGTCTCGGACGTCCAGGTTGAAGAACCAGCGGACCTTCCCCAGGGCTCCCCCGACACCAGGCGCCCTTCCGATTTCGAGGAGAGTTCCATCCCCGTGGCCCCGCCCCACTGCGTGGTCTGCCTCAGAAATCGCAGGGAGGCGCGACGCATCAAACGCACGCTCTTCGAGATGTGGTTCGTGTGTCTGATGACGCTGGCGGCCCTGGTCATCCCGCTGGGCCTGATCCTGGCCCCGTACCTCGGCTACTACATCCCGGCGTTCGACGCCGGAGGTTCGACCGCCGTCACGACGCCCCACCCGTGGACCAACGTCGACGAGAGCTGCTTGGCGCGGGTAAAACTGACCGACAACGTCCATAATTTGCGCACGGACGACGCGTCTCCGGCTACGGCACCCAGCGGCAAGGTGACGACGGACGTCTACTGCCTGTACAACAATTCGAGGTTCCGGAAACGGCTACGCTGGGACTACCTTCCCAAACACATTCCGTTCCAACTGTGCCCGAACGTAATCTACTGGTCGATGGGCATTCGAGGCGACAAAGTCATCAGTAGAGTTCCCGAGTTCGAGGTACGTTACGGCATGTGGGCGCTGAGAGCGACCCAGCAGCAGTACGCTCCGAGCACGCCCGTGAAGATTCACATGGCTGTGGGCGGCTACCTCGAAGACAGCGCCCATTTCTCGCGGCTTGGAAGGGACTCTGTCCTGATGACGAAGCTGGCCGCGGATATCCTGAAGAAGCTGGTGAGGCATAGGCTCGACGGCATCACCATTCACTGGAGGAACATGCAGGGAACGTGCGGCAGTCCCCGAGACTTCGAGACGCTTCGTGAGCTCGCAGAAAGCATTCGTAGACTGTACGTAATGAACGGGCTCCCTTACTTCGTTAGCATCATAATCGACACGACGGCGGGGGTGGAGAACGAGCGGGAGCTGCTAGATAGTCTCGACTTCATTTTCTACGAAACCCAGCGCTTGAACGACAGCGACGCGATCGGTTGGTGTCGCGAGAACGGACCGGCCGTGACCGATTTTTTTACCGGTGTAGTTTTAAGCCCTCATGCTCGACACTTCTTCGGCAAGGTGTGCATCGCCGTAAGCATGGGAATCTTAACGTCGGACTATAGGTTTGTTCAGCAAACAACGATGGACGTCGTAACATCCCGTCCCGTGTCCAACATTAGCAACGTGCCGGGCATGGCGGCTCTGTTTGAGGTGTGCCCTTCCGGAACCGTCGACATGCCTAACGGTCCAGCGGCGTGTGAGGTACGCTACCACGATCTCGGGCCCCCTATCGTAGCAGCCCAGTCTGCGACCGCAGTGAAAAGAGTGTACGCGGTGAAGACACTTTCATCTCTCATTCAAAGCTTCCGTTTCTTCCTTCGTCGGTGTGTTCTAGTAGTGGACATTGATTTTGACCTGTATAGGGGGACCTGCGCCATACCAAATATTTCTCATCACCACCGTTTACATCAGCTGTGGAGCGCTCTTCCGTAGCCGAGGACGGGTCGGAGAAGCCCGAGTCATTCGCTTTTGATCAGTAGGGAGTTTTAGAATAACGTACGCAATTCTAGCGTACGCTAGCGCTAAATTTAGCGCTTGTATTAGCGCACGCGACGCAGGAGAGTTTTAGAATAGCGTTTCTCCGCCGCGACGCAAAAGCCCAAGCATCTCGCGCTTGCGACGCCACCAAGATACAGTAAAAAATTTTATTTCACACACGAAATGGTGTAACTTTAGAAAAAAAACGAGTTTTTTGGTCCAGAGTAGCATTTTAATTTGTTTAAACATGAGAACGCGACGCGAGCGGTTGACCGGTCGTGTCCGCTTGCGTCGCCTCGGCAAGAGAGGTCTCGTGTACTGACTGACCTTCGCACATCGTTCGTTCGCCGTGAAATGTTCGCGCGTCGCAAGCATCAAGTTGCCGGTGATCGCTGCCAAACCGAGTACATTGTCGTCCCGTATTGAAAATTGCAGTCGCGAGGATGCCGCCGACGTCGAACTCACGACGCCGCCAAAACAGCCGCCGACATAATCCTGGAAGCCGCCATTTTTTTTAACTGTGCTCGTCTTGGCTTTAGCCAACTTCTCATCACGAATCCTCCTTGGAGAAGCGCAAAGACTCTTTGCGTACGCACGCTATTTCTGAGAAATAGCACGCGCTAAAATTGCGCACGCAAAGCGCAAAACCTGGTTTGCGTTCGGAGCATGCGCAGTGGCGACAACGCTATTCTTTGCGTGCGCAAAGCTTTAGCGTGCGCTATTCTAAAACTCCCTATTCGCTTTTGATCAATGTCTGCGTGACCCGTGTTGCGTTGTTTTGAAGCAGCCCTGAATTCCGAGAGTGGCATCTTTCGATATTTCGTTTTTTTTCCTCCTGCGAACAGAGTGAACAACATTTGAAATGAAGCCGTTAACTATTTCTTCGCGATAACGTTCTCTAGCGCGGCTGACGTGAGCACCTCGGGTGCAACGTCATAACTTTACTCACTTCTTCTAATAAACATTTCTCTCGGCTCGTGCCTTCCGATCAGATTCGTAGCTCGCCATCGAAGTGGGCCCTATACACCTTTGCAAGTGGGATTCCGGCTTAACCTCGAACCGCGCGCCAAGGTGAGGCGGACCTACTCTCCAGCCAGGACGTTCGCTGGTTGTCGTACAATGTTGCCAAGCGTCTCTCGCCGAAGCGTACACCACTGAGCGCAGAAAGAAATTTTAAAAAATAATTATAAAACGTACACGTTTTCTCTTCGACAGCGAAATAGCAAGGAGAATTAAATAAATGCCTAAAGCGGTAACAAATCGAAAATTCTTAAAAAGATCGAAAGTCTCAAGGCGCTCTCTTCAGAGTGCGCCAAAAGTCGCATGGCCTTTGCATCAACGATGGCTGCGCTCGCGGCAGCTCTGGCTTCCACAACATGCAGGAACAAAGGCTGCGATCGTTATAAAGTCAGCTCCAACCCTGAAAGATGCCCCGTCCTACAATATGTGACGCTACGATTCTGTGTGGATACCTCCTCCTGCGTTCCGAGACAGTAAGTGTGCCGCTAACGTAAGCCATCGGCGATGCAGCAAACGGCACCATCTTTCCGTCGTTTACCCTGAGACTGGTTTTTTTTTGAAGAGCAGAAGTAACAGAAAAAACAGACCTGTCTGCTTTTTTTTGTTACTTCTGCTCTTCAAAAAAAAAACAAAAAAAAAAAAAACCCAGTCTCAGGGTAAACGACGAAATGGTTGACTTCCACCAGCTAGCCTGTACTTTGACTCTTTTCTCGTTAATTGGCACCATCTTGTCATCGCGCACCCCAGTGACGTGCCCCTGGCGCACCCCAGCATGGCGGAAACGGTACGGGGCGCCAGCATCGCTCAAAATGGCAGCGCACAGGAGCCTTTCTTGCAAACGTGTATAGTACTTTCACATCAAGTCCGACCCTCTAACCTTACTATCTGATGGGGCCAAGCAAGCAGCCCTAAAAGTGCATCGTCATGTCGGTGTACTTAGGCGCTTGGTATACCGCCGGCTTAACCAACCAGGCGCAATAAAAAGAGCGGTGTCGCGTTGCATTCACTGTGCGTGATTGGCTAAGCAAAGACGACGGTCGCCATGACAATGAACTTTTCGCGCTATTTGATTGGCGATCAGATTGTAGCGTTGGTTGCGGTCCGATCGAGTCAAAACACTCTCACATACACAAACACGCACGCGCACACACTATTTTGTAGTTTTATTTTTATTTTTTTTCCGTTGCTGGGAAACCTTGGCCCATATACGTCGCGTAGTGCCATATTCGTTGGCGACACCTCGTCGTCCGCTTTCACAGCGGATGCTTGAAAGTTCTAGTAATTAGTTCCGTTTTTTTTTTTTTTTTTTTTTTTTTTTTTTTTTTTTTTTTACGCTTCGGTAAGGATATTCGAGAACGATACGATACGTAGGAATAGTTACTGACCAGGTTTGGGGTATGGTTATCGGTTTTTTTAGAACGATCCACTAAACTACTCACTGACATCTCGTCCATTGGTTGTTTGGTTGGAGAATTTCTTTATAATAATTATAAAAAAAGTGAACTACGCTCGTCGCCCTTGACCTCAGACATCTTTTTTGAGCGAATGAGGATATGGTAATTTTTTTCCCTTCGCTTTCTTTCAGATGAATCGTGTGGGTTTAGCCTCCTTCAACATAGCGTCCTCTACACTCAGCACAGAGGAGGCTATGCCTTCAAGTATGTAAGAAGGAAATGACGGGATGCCTGGCGATGCTCGGGGGATCCAGCGAGTAGGACCTCGAGCCTATTCGGTTTGCATTTGAAGTGGTAATGCTTCAAAAGCCTTCCGTCTCGTCTCTAAAGCACGGGGACAGACCCAGAAGACGGTTTCCGCGCAGTCTCCTCGCAGTATTCATAGAGGGTCCCGTTCCGGGTTTGGATCCAGGATTTACCGCCGAATTCAGAAACCTCACTCAAACTACACTCAAACTTAAGGGCCCCTCCAATTCCTCGAGGAAGGCACGAGGGCCGGCGCTGGCCAATCGCGACGGCGGATGCGTCCTCGCGATTGGCCAGCGCCGGCCCTCGCGCCTTCCTTGAGGAAGTGAAGGGGCCCTTCAGTTTGAGTGTAGTTTGAGTGAGGTTTCTGAATTCGGCGGTTAGCTTCTGAGTCCTGAAGTTCTGGGTCTTGCTGTTTCACTGCTCGCCTGCTTTCTTAAAAATGGCTGGGCGTTTGGGAACCATTGCGGTATGGGCACGTGTCTTCTAAGGCACACTTTCTCCCAACGGGTGTAGCTATCCGCTGGGAGGGGACGCGGGTCTTTTCGGAGGAGGCTCCCGCGTCGCTCCCGGCGTGCCTGGCTTTTGACAGCCTTATTGAGTGTCAAGGGGTTTACGGCTTCTTCTGCTTCCGGTTGGATTGGATATCCATTGTCCAACATTTTGTACGTCATCGATGTCAGTGCCAAGGCCGGGTAGCTGATGAGGAGGGAGGGAGATCCGTGCGGGCAGCGTCCGTGGTGTTCTTCCCGGGTATTTCCTGGTGTCCCGCAAAGTCCCCAGCAAAGACTAGCCGAGTTCTGCAGTCACTGGATCGGTTGGGCCCGTTGGGTCGGCGTGGGTGGGTACCATGAGTCCGACTTGTGCCTGAAGTGTCTGTACTTCGTCCGGGCAAGTCGGCGTCTTCCACATCCGCAAGGAACACTTCCACCACTGCTCTAGTTTGCGTTTGATGGTCTCCACGTGCTCCATGTGTCTCTGGTCGTCGCCCTCAACCCTTGCCGTCCGAAAACCCAACGCCTCCGTCAGCCCTTCGGCATCAGAGCATGGACTGAGAGCCTCGCACTCCAGCACCAGGTGCTCGGTCGTATCGTCTGCTGCTCCGCGGACAATGAAGGTAGTGTGCGAACTGGAGTCAAAGCGTATCTCCACACCCTTGCCTTCGAAGCTCCCGTGCATGCCTCGAAAAGAAGGCCGCTGCCTCGAGAGTCGTGGTACAGCTGTTCCCGCTTGATGGTTATCTTCGGTGACGCTTACATCGCGATTGGCGGTTTCCGTGTGGCCGACTCCGCCGACCTCCTAGTCTCTACCTGCTGTACGTGTTTCCTCAGGTTCGTAACGGCATCCCGAAGCGGTCGGCCATCAAGCAGGTTCGGCGGTACCTCGTACTTCCTCGCGAGTTTGGTTACTCGCCTCGTCAGGCACGTGTTTGTACCCGTGTGCACGTGGCATTTAAAAACATTCCTGGCCCACCGCTCTTTACCGAGGGTGCAGAGTCGCCTTTCGTATAGGCCAGCTTGGACACCGCCTTCCTTGTTTCGAAAGCGGATCATCCGAAGTCTCCCCTCACCCCTCGTTCGGCGTTCCTCTGTATATGCCCCGAGAGCCCCCTGCCGCGCTTCCCGCTGACGTACTTCTAAGTACTCCCGAGTCTGGGCCGACGCGCACAGCACCCGATTCGCGAATGTTAGACCGGGCACCATCACTATTTTCCGCAGGCTGAGGGCTACTTCATGACGGTCGAAAGCCCACACAATTATTGCTGCCAGTTATCTCATAACTTTATCTGAAATCGCCGAAAACAGCCTTCTGTCCTCCTGAAATGTTAAAACTGTCGAGTTTCCTAGGTTGGGGTGCCCACAACCGATGTGAAATAAACGACCATCCTTCACAAAAAAAAAAAAAAAAAAAAAAAAGAAAACCGCACATTGTGGTGGCCTTTACGACCATGGCGATGTGCTTGTTTCTGTCGCTCGTTTACCAACGCAATTCAATGAAGACGCCCGCTGCAACAGAGGCCAGCAAATCTATCGTGTCGTGTGCTACCAAAGCAAAGCGGAGTGTAATACCTCAGAAATGTCTTTCAGTGCTGCAATACGACACTGAGACGACAAAAACATCTTCCTAATTAGATATCCACAAGATAAGTTGCTTTCAAAAAAATATTGACTTACTTGTAACCAAAACTGTAGCCTCATGTCATGCATTAGTCCATAGCAACGTCCCTAGCAACGATTTGTTCGGACCCAGACGCCATGTTGTGACGTGGTCACTTATGGGGTCAATATCTCCGGCAAGCGCGTTCGCGTGGTCAAAGGCTGGCGGGTGCACGCTGTTCGGGTGGCACTGTTCGGGCACGTGCCGGCAACTTGCCGGTACAATTTTGTCCGAGCTCCAAAAGGTCGGGGCATGCAGCTTGTCCGCCAGATTGTATCTGGTATCGTCATATCCGAATTCGGAAAGAGAACGGAACGAAACAATGCTTGCCGATAGCAAGTTTGAGTCGCAAACAAAGCCACCGAGATACGGGCCCTGGATAAAATTCACGCTCGCAAATACCGCCAATCATTGTTCTGGAAACGCGCAAGACACGTGCCACGAACGGGCGCTCCGCCGCCATTCGCTTCCAAAGGCCGCTCGTTCGAGACACGGGCCTCGTGCAGTGGCACATTCGACCGAACGCCTCGGCGTCTACTATCCCACTGAGCACTAGGAGAGCCAATCACTGTGATCTCCGGTAGTGGCTGGTCGAATGACCAGGTCCAAGACTGTTTACGGCAACCACTACTTGAGCGCTTGAAACGCCCTGCCCACGTGCCACATTGCAGACAGGATTTTTACGTCCAAACCGCTTTCCGCCTTGTCATTGGCCGAGATCTCTTCGTAGGGTGCAGTGATTGGCTCTTCCGAGTGCCTTTTCGGGTCTGTACCACCGATAAGGTACCGTCGACAAGTGTCAATCGCTTCCAATCCCCGACAGCTTAAAAATAAGAAACGCTTGGCGCTTAGTATGTTCACGCTCTTTGTTTCGTTCGTTTTTCGGCCTTCTTATTGGCTAAGGCTGGTCTTACAGTCTATAGTGTGGACCAAAAACTGGCTTCATGTGTTCTGCTCTGCTCTTGCTCTGTTGAGCGCGGTCAGGACTACCGTCAATATTACCGAGTTTCCGTGCAACGACGATCAAGACACGGCGTCAAATGAACGTTTCCGTTGTTTATTAGCATATTCAAACCAAACAAAATACGGTCCAATGCGTTTCCCGAAAGAGCCTTACCTGAAAAAGATATTCGAACGCGTTATTCGTCTTACCTTGAGCACTTTTCATTGACAAAAGCGAGCAAACCGCACACCCGCAACAGAACCGAAGCAGCTTATCCGTTATTTTGTTTGTTATTTTCTCTTTTAGCGCCGGAAATCTTCACCAGTCAGGAAATGACGACATCTTTAGCTCCTTTGTCTCCGGACTCGGTGCTTCGGAGCTTGACTCCGAAGCCCCGGAGTTGCGTGCACCGGAAGTGACTTTTGGCCGTCCAGTGGAAGGAGTCAGTGACTCCTTGTCTCCGGGGCCGCTACTGAACGCGCCCACTGACGACTACCACGAGTGATCCGTGAAGTAAGTGGGTAAGCGCGGTGGAAGTTTCTAAAACCATCGTGCATTACGCGTAGCAACTGGATACTGCCAAAGTGGGATTTCACATAACGCGAGGAATGTTTGAAAATAACTCTTTTGAAGCAGACGACATGGCCGTTCTCCCTGCGACGCTCAATTATTGACGGGACGCCTGGGCTGGCCTCTTTGCTTTTCTCGCAAACCATGGCCCACGGGACGTAGAGACTTGCCTCTCCTCGTGGCGAGAGGGGAGAGAAGGTTTTTTTTTCTTCTTCGTGCGCGCGGCGACAACGGGAGACGAAGCCGAAATCTCTCCAAAGTGTCGCCCATAAAGCTATCCCTTTAAAACAATATCATTTTTTTTCTTGCTGATACGTGTTTCTTCACTAATAGATATCTCACAAGCGCCTACAATGTCAGTTCTTGGTTTGAGGACATTAGGCTGAGTTGCACGTCGGCTCACAGAAACATTTAGTTTTTCCTCGATTATCTTTTGATCTAGGTAACGTCATGTTCTCGATCTTTAGCGCTCCATTACCAACCGCACGTTCTCACAGAGTTTGAGCATTCTACGATATAACGGTATTAAAACGGCAGAGAAGAGCTTGGGTTGTCCCGGCACCAGCGTGAGCTTCCTACCTTTGATGACGCTCGAACGTTCGAAAAAGATGCTCTGCCGTTTTCATCCTGCAAGATGTAGCTCCATCTGTCCATGATGCTGCATCCACGCGTGACATCTGTTCATGATGTTACATATTTCTGTGACGTGACTTTTTTTTTTCTCACGGCCCCCAAGCAGAATTACGTATTCTACTATTAAAAACGACCTCGAAGTCGCTGCGGGTCGCTACGCTGATTCTCGACTCGAGTTCCAACCTTGCAACGGTCCGCGTGTACTGTTTCTGTTCGGAAGAGAGCCAGTCTATTCTCCCCGGCGACGGCGGTTTCGCGCAAACCGCGTCGTCGCTGCGTCTCGGTTTTACGTTGACGTTGCGCCACCACCACGGCCGCTCGATCTCCCCCTCTCCCGCTCCCGTGGCGCGTCATTGGAAGCGTGCCAGAAGTCTCTTTCTCTCTTGTAAGAGGAAAAGTGGACCTCACAAAACTGGTCCAGTCGAAACCAAACCACGACAGTCCAAACGAAAAACAGCTGCGCGTAGCAAAACAATATAAACTAACGCATTAAAGAAAAAAAAAAAAGAGTCAGGTGTGGTTTTTAACACGTTTTTTTTTATACCAGGTGCCCCGCTTGCGAGCGATTCGGGGAATGCGACGGAAACTGACGGCGTTTCCTCCCCTCCTCGCCGTGCCTCTTTGGGTTGTCGGCGGTGTTGAGTTGAGCGGTCCGGCCTAATTTGCGGAGTCGGGGAAAAGGGGTAGGCGGTCGCCATTAAGCTGATTGCGTGGGAAGCGACGTATACCTCTGCGCCCGCACCGTCCAATTCACGCCGGGCAGCGTGTTCTCGCGCACGCGTTTACCCGGGTGCTGGTATACAGACGCACGCGGTCTGTCATTTGACATCCGCTCATCGGCTCGTAATGGCGAGTTGCATCGATTGGAAGGCGGCTTGACTCCCCGTGCATTCCTGGTCGGCTTGCTATGCGGAGCGCAAGTTCGTCTGCTTCATGCACAGAGGTTGCGATGATGTCAGAACGCCGAGCTCTTATTGGCTGATTGAAAAAAAAAAAAATTGTGGGTAGACCTCAAGGCATTTAGCATTGAGGTCTACCCACTAGCCTTTCAATCAAAGCCAATCAGAGCTCTGCGTCGTTCTGGGTCGCTAAACTCGTGGAACACACACTTTCTTTGCATTCTGGTGGAGCGGGGACTGTGACCGAAAGGACGCGAAGTTTCATGCTCCCTCATATTCGAAGGCGCGCTAAACTTTGCAACTTTTAACGTTGGAAGGACGAAAAATCCCCCGCGATCCCTAGGCGGCGCACGAGAGCACGAGACAGTAAAGCACTAAATATAAAATATAAAATTTATCCAGTGCTTTATGAGACAGCGCGGGGAGGCGAGCGTTGTAGCGCCGTCAATCCCGTCATGCCTCGGTCAGGCGAGGTGCGAGAGCAGCCGACGGGAGTTCGTCTGCTGCGATGCGGCCTTCGCACAGCGGAACTGAAAGAAAAAATATATTTTCTGCTAGAGATCGCGTCCCGTAGGCCACAAACTCAAACGTGAGCTTGAATTGTAAACGTCCGATATTTCACGGATAAAGGAATCGACGACCCGTGCTTTATCTGCAAAATTTGAGTCTCTATGTTGCTGCACAGGCGCTGAAACCTACCAGTGTGTAATGAAAGGCTCAGGACAAACACATCAGAGGCCGCGTTATTTCACATTATCCGAGTGCGGGTGAAAAGTGGAACATTTGTCGACAAAGCTCCCACAGCAGAAACCTGTGACGCATTCACTCAGCGTCCGGGAAAGCTAAACATGGAGACGTTACCCGAGGCTTGAGCAAAATCATAATTGAACGTCAGCTATCTTACCCCGTCGTATTTTGTTTGAGAAAGCTCTGGTTTTCGACGCCCTCAGCGGGGAAATAAAAACTCCTACGAAACGTATTGCTAGATATTCCAACCAACTAGATTTGAACCATATCCTTTCAGTGGTTCACCCATTTTACAATGCCTAAAACGGAGCATGCTTTTGCGCGTACAGTGTCATCAATGTTCTCTAGTATATGCTGTTTTCCAGTCAGCTAGTTTCGGAAACTTACGGCGTCTGTAAACATTTCTTACAGCCGAGTTGCTTAATCGGAAGTCATCGCAAATATAAGTTACACGTTGCAGCAACCAACGTTTATAGATAAATCTTGGCAGCGACTACACTCTTGCATTCCCATCCGTCACGTCAAACAGAAATGCGCTAGTTTCGGTTTGAGGTCGGTACTCTTCTACGACATCTATGGCGACAGCATCAAACTGCACTCGGTACATTTGGCAAGTTCGTTCGGGGCCGGTTCTCCGTGCAGCACTGCGCGGGTGCGATGCATTAGTACTCTCAAAGTGCAAGTCTGGATCGCGGATCAGGAAGCCGTCAGTAGCATCACCGGCGGCCATTGCTTGACAACAGGCAATATACACGCACGTCTAAGGGAGAAACACGCAAAAGCAGGAAGCTTGTACGCGGTGCTCGAGGGCGAGTATTTGATGAAGTGCTGCGATCATTATATCGGGTGCTTGGAGATCAGATAGACATTCGTCAAATCAAATAGACATTCGTCAAACATTCAAACATAGATTAAAAAAAAAAATGGGCCGGAGTATTGCCGATTTTACTGATGTCGCTTGCTTCGGTTGCTAAATAAATGACACGTTCAGCGACTTAACGGCTCGCTCCGAGTTTCAGTTTGTCACGGAAGCCCTCACAGCGTTCAAAGAAAAACCTTTCACCAGAAGTACTATGTAGAAGCGGTTAAAACGATGCGGATGTCCCCACTAAAGGCCTTCTAACTTATCGTTTGCTGAGCTCTGATGACTCTGAGATCATGAATGAGTCCACAATAGGTCGGTAACCTTTGTCTCATTAAACACATCACAGTTAACTCCCAACCAAGTCACCCTCGACCTTCAACCACGCAACATTTATTTTAAAAAGATTGGTATTCTAACGCGTTTAATATTCTTGTCCACATTATTAACTGTTATTTGAGGAGAACACGATAGGAAGGTTCATGGTCGAGGACAACCTACTAACGTGATAAAATTTAGTTTTCCCGTTTCTCCTATATCAAGCCTTAGCTCTTGTCAAGCGATGACCACTGGTGGTGCCGCTCGACCCGAGCAATACAGGCCTCTACCCGTGATCCAGCCTAGATCAGTGGTGCTGGTGCTCAATTACTCAATTTCTAAGTGAGAGATAAAAAAAGGAAATGAACTGCTTCTCTCTACCTGCACCACCTGACGGTATAACAGGTTTAATCTAATATAATATAAAAAATGAGGGCGGAAATTGGTCAAACGTTTCTTTAGTTCTAAAAGCCTATTTAAAAGAAAAACAGGGAGGCAGCTGAACCTTGGCATTGGCACGAACTTGGAGAATCTTGCGGGCAATTACATGTGATTATTTGTGTTTCTTTTTTTTCCCTTTTGTATTAAGTTATTAATTAATTGGCCCTGCCTCTTGTCTTCGGTGTTCTCGACGGCGAGGACGAGCTATTAGACATAAATAGCTTCTTTGCATTCAGTTTTCACGATGACAACGTCTGTAGCGTCTACAGCTTCACTCGGAAGTACCAAAGCGCCACTACGCGGAACAGGTTCGATTAGAGTTTCAAGGGTTTCAGTTTCGTTTTCGAGTTCGTCGTCTTGGTGGCGCAGGCATGTAAAAGTTTTTTCCAGACAATATTTTCAGTGGAATTTGAGCGGAAAATGTGACACGAGTCCCGTCGACGCACCCAACGACTTCGGCAAGCATGCCATCGGCTCGGGCGAATCCCTCCTTGGTGGCGGCCTTGCTTTCCGCATGGAAGTTGATCCAACGGCTGCCGAGGCATTCGACGATGGCAGCCGCAGCAACTCTGACAGCCCGGCTCACAGTCATCTGGGAGACTGACAGGTGCTCGTCAGTCGCCACCATGCCTTGAAAGCTACCGGTTCCGAAGAACCGGAGCGCGCAGAGAACTTGCTGTTCCACGGCTCCGGAGTCCGGGCGCCGAACGAATCTCTTCGCACAGCCAACGCACAAACGCCTTCGATAGCCGGCACTGTCGCCGAAATTCGTCGTCAGGGGGTTGAAAGGCGTCCCCGCGTCCCGGTGTTCTCGGTAGCAACGCGGACGTTGGCGTAAGATAAGCTCGACCGCAGCGTACAGCACCGCCATGTCGACAAAGTTTAACTTCGCCTCGATCCAAAGCGAAGATGTCGGACTCAAACCACGGCTCTCGCAAAGTTCTGAAACGTCACGTTGACGTCCGCGACAACTTCGACAAACGAGTTTTCTAATCACTTTTTTTACACAAACTTTGGAAGGATTTGGAGCGTCAACAGGTCGCCTAGGGACAATCTGCAAAGCAGTAATTTTATCTTGGCGTAGGGCAGGGCCGTACCCAGAAAAAAAATTTCGGGGGGGGGGGGGGGGGGGGGGGGTTTCGAGGACAACGCGGCCATTTTGAAAGTGTCTATTGTCTTATTTTCGCCTATGAATCATGTGCATCGGTGGCATATAATGGAGAGTTACAGCAAACCGGAGAACCGGTCCCGGTTTGGTACCCGGTAGCCGACCGGCGCCACCGCGTGTGCGCAGAGGTGGAGATTAAAATCGGCTGGCTGCCAGTGCACCGACCAGGGCCATACCCAGAAAAAAATTTCGGGGGGGGGGGGGGGTCAGGATTCCCTAAGCCCCCCCCCCCCCCTGGTTACGGCCCTGGCGTAGGGATGTAGGGACAAATGGGCGCTACGTCATCGGCGAAGCCGTTCAATCAGCGAGCTCCTCGCTGAACTTTGCTACATTCTGCCGCTCTCAAGGAAATTAGCGTTGGAATGATTGACACCTCACTCGGCGCGACGTCAGCGTCGCGAGAGTCCACTTAGCGCGTTCCGCAAACTTCGGGCAAAAAGTTGTGCTCGACGAGTTTAGCGACCACCACAGCCCCTGGAAAAGAAGCAGACGACTCGGCATAAAATCAGTCTCTTTGGTTAGACTCTGCGAAAGAAAGCCTGCCAAGCCTGGGAGACGAGGTCGGAACGCCGATCTCTGACTGGAACGAGTAGTGGGTGCACGTAAGGCTAGCTGCCTTCATGTGCGCTCTGCTTAGGGTGGTGGCATCTCGCCATTTTGTCACACACGTTTATTTCTATTTTTTGTTCAGAAGCGCGTGAAAGAGCGTGTCCCTGCACGCGCTTGTGGCGGTGACTGTGCTATGGCGACATTTTGTTTTCGTCGATTTCTTTGTATTTTTCCCGTGAGCGCGTGCTGTCGGCATCTGGTACTACAAAGGGTGGCATCACCCTAAACAGAAGGACATTGAGGCACCCTACGTAAGGCTAGCTGCCTTTGTCTCCACTCACACTTAGACCGCCAAACGCCGGCGTCCAGCGTTCCGCGTTCGCGTTCGCACCCGTTCGATGAGTCAGTAGAGACAAGGACATCTAGCTTTACGTCTATTCACTATAATCATTGCAGTCAGAAAGCGGCGTCCCGACGGCCCCGCGCGTCCTCGACATGCGTCCGACCAATCTTCGTATGGCGATTGGCCGTTCTGTCTCAGTTGCCATGGGAATCGCCCTTTCGGTCCATTCAAATATCTGAAAGCTTCGAAAGGGTCGTTGTGAACCAGTTGCTCAAGAATCACTACAGGGCATCATCGTACTGAAAGCGTTCCTCACCAGTATAAGCGCCTTTGGCACTGTGCGTACAATCAACCTATCAATCATGCTTATCTCCGCAGATCTGCTACAATGGCATTGCTTTCCTCACGTATTTCGAGACATGAAGATTATTTTTCACTGCCTCCAAGTGGCGTGGTGGTTGTACAAAGATGTACGTTTGTTTCGCCGGTGTATGAATAGCAAAATCTCGGTGCACAAGAAACATCTCTGAAAAGCTACCCGTCACCAGCGAATTTAGATCGGCTCATCAAGAACGGAGGGGTCAAGGAGAAATTGCTCATTTCACAGACAAAAATGGCGACCATTCGGGGAGCCTGGCGCTGCTTTCCCAACATTAGATCTGACTATATTGACGAGTTTCATCGCGTGATTTCGAAGCTACTTTCATAGCTTCGTCTTATTTTTTTTAAGGTCGGTCACACGCAGATAGTTACCTCTTTATGCAGAGGTTCTTCTTTATGGTCGTTTGTACACATTGAAAGAGGTAAATACTCATTGCGAAACGTCTAAAAGTTGCTTTTGTTATTTAAATTCATGCTAACACCTTCAGTATCTCGATGAAAAATATTTTTAAGTACATGCAGATAAAACGTAAAACAATTGACTTACATAATACAGGTAGGTAGTTTTTAGAAACGTTCGCACTCAGACTTGTCGCTTACTTTTCGCGTACGTCTGTATCCGTGATGAGCAGACAGAGCCCTTCGCGTCGATAAGAAATATCTAATTGCTGTCCTTGGGTCGGTACAATTTCTTATCGAGAAACAAAGGAAGCCCTGGAGACAAGGTATCTCGAGATTCACGTCCGGTAAATGACTCCCTGGGCCGCTCCTTCGCTGGGAGCAATGGAAGTTTAGCGAACGTTTTTTTTTTTTTTTTTTTTTCAATACAGGTGACGCATCGTGGGATAGAGTACGGTAAGTTTATAAAATATCGAGCGCCATTTTTAAGTAAAGCGTAAGTTTTCCCACGCTGACTTTACCTAAGATGCATTGTACCAGAATACGGGCATAATGTTTGAACCGGAGCGGCTTGGCAATGGGAGTTAATGAGACTGGGCGTGCAGACGACAATCGCGGCGCTGCGGCCTTCGCGATAGTGTAGAAAGTCTCTGCAGCCGGCCAATCTCGGCGAATATTTCACCGGGCGTTCGCAATCGTTCGCAACGCGGCGACGAACCTACCTCGCAGCGTAGGCGAGCAACCACAACCCTATCCTTGCGATGCGTCGGTGTCGACACCGAGTACACTCTACCCAAGAGCCCATCGAGACACGTGGCCGGTCGCCGTGTTTTAGTCGTTGATTTTGGCGCGTAGCGCGGGATTGGGCCCGAGTCCGTAGCCGAACGCTCGCCGACGCAGTGATTGGGCGATAGTTGGTACCGATCTCTGACGCGGAGCTCGCGTCCAATACGCGCTGAGAGTGCGCGGCTGCAACATGGCGGCGTCAGATGCAATTGGCTTAGCTGCTGCAATTGACAGCGCTTGTTTTTGTGAAGAGTTTATTAAACCCGTCCACGTTGTCCGAGCACGGTTGTTCTCCAGGCTGCGGCGGATTCCAACGCGCAATCGTCATTGTCATCATCATCATCATCATCGCCTCAACCACCACCACCATCACCACCATTACAACAACAACAACTACAAAAACAAACAAACAAACAAAGAAAACGAATTTACGCGCATTTTTGTTAAATATATCCATATTCCACACCCAAGATCGTTTTTGCTTTATTAAATATCAGCCAGCTGTCAAATATTGAGAATAAAATCCCTCATTCGCATTGCAGTTTAACGCTAACGCAGTTAAATGGCGAAATGATTCGCAATTCAACTGTGTATAAGCCAGAATTAAGCTAAAAAGAAAATAATTGAGGGGCCTCTGTTGCTTGACTTCATTTTAGGGGGACCATGTGAGGCAGTGCTTCTTGAATGTGCGTTGCGGGACTCTAGGGGAAGATTCAACAAGGAATCGACAAACAACACACATACACACACAAAAAAAGGAACGAACTTGGGAGTTTTGCGGTGGCGTAGACGAAAACAAGGGACATACCGCAGTTCAACGTGGAACCGGAACTGAGAGTGTCGATGTCCAAACTGTGCCCTCGGTTCGAAATGTGTGCTGTAACAAACAAGCTCACTTTAGCCAATACAGAAACTCAGCTCTGCTACGTCGCGGCGCGGTGGTGGCGCGTCGGGCGCACTTCCGGTCTGAAGCTGTGGGCGGAAGTCAACAGAAATCACCATACCGGACGTGCATTCCTGTGTACTTTTGGAAGAAACCAGACAAAAGCCCGGCTGTTCGTTTAAACGCTGTGGCTGGGGCTGTACCAAAAGAGTCAGAAAAAAATGGAACGTCAGTTTTCATATGTTTTCTGCCTGCTCGGTTCGTCCCAAAACGTGGATGAATGTCGCAAAAAAAAAAAAAAAGACACCGTCGGAATTCGATTGCTTGTAGGGCAAGCACTTTGGTTTGAATTCACGGATACTTGTGGTCGTCAGATTTATTTGTTTTGTTCCAACATGAACGTGGGAAAACCTCAAAGTTGTACGGACCACCTGCGGACTACGTTCAGTGCGTCTTCAAGTTCAAACAAAATGCAGAGGAATATGCGGGGATATTTCAAAAACTTTCAGGGAAAAGGTATCTCAAATAGGGAATTTTTGGACCCGAGGAAGGGAATTCCTGGATGTGTTATGGAACATCACTCAGATCAATTTTTCCGCTACTTCAGTTCTCTCTGAAGCAGCTAAATAGTGCCCGGCAGAAACGAACCACGCCTGAGTCCCACGGTCACACTATAGTCAGGCCATCGCCAGGGATGGACGACGACAAGTGTAAAAGGTCCTGGCCAGGAGAGTCGGACGACTCGTCTACAACCTCGAAAAAGAGCTCGCAGTGGTCCATCGCTTTCGAGTTCCCAGCGGACATTGTTTTCCACATGCCGGCGCTGCCACCTGCTAGCTAGAGTATGCGTTCCTCGTTAGTGTATTATTCCATCACATTTGTGTTCACAATCATTCCATAATTTGGTACTTTTATATATTTAATTTGTTATAATTCATTAAACAAGATATATTTATATCTCTGTGATTGTTATTTTGAGTTCGTGAGTCCGAGGCTGCTCCCTGTAGCTGTAAAGGGAGCTTGGCGAGCTCCGTTTAACACAGGACCTCCCTTAGCGAAAGGGACCTTCACGCTGCCGTGTGAATTGGATTACGTGCGTCTGCGTCTTGCTCAAGGTTTGCGATGACGTCAGAAGGCCAAACTTTTATAGACTGACTGAAAAAAAAAAATGGTGGGTAGACTTTAGGATATTTAGCATTGAGGTCTACCCACCATTCTTTCAATCAAAGCCAATCAGAGGTCAGCGTCGTTCTGACGTCATCGCAACTCCTGTACACGAAGCAGACGACTCGCTCTCCGCAAAGTGCGCGGCATAACACACAAACGCACCAATGAACGCGTCCTCGCACGCTTGCATGGCAAGGTGTATATCAGAGTTTCAGAAGCACTGACGCGGCAATGGCTGCACTAGTTTTTTTTTCTTCTTTTTTTTCTTTTTCTCGTCGGTTTTGCATTGACATCTTGTGAACGCCGATTTCTGCGACTTTTAAATTCGTCGCTCACGTTCGTGCCAAACCTAAAGCCGGAGTCGTACTGCTCATACATCATGCAAACGAGAGTTTTCAAACACAAGCCACCGCAATATCCAATAAGCTTCCTCCTTAATCTCATCGCCATGCGGCATTTGAGGCACGGAGGTCCCGGTGACATCGCGTTCAAATCTTTATGCAGACGTTCTTTTACATGATGTATAAACAGTGTAACCCCGCCATAACGTTTCACCCTAAGCAGATTTGAACGATAACGCCTTATTTATTTTTTTTTTGCTCAGTGTCGTCACTAACGGTCAAAGAAACGCAGAGTATAGCATGATGTGTTCAGGTAGCAAGAAACAGAGAGAGAAATTAGTTTGGGTCAGATAAACACCTTTTTACGTTCACAGTGATTCAAATACGAATCGCGTAGCAAGAAGCGTGAAAAGGATAACACACGTCATGCGTTTCTGAAGTTGTCTTTTGACTAATTACGAGGCCCCGATCGAGAAAATGAAACGCAGTTTTTCGGTCCGCAGAAATACAGTATACGCGTCGCAGAAAGCTGGAACGCCCCCGAGAACGTGACGCTAGCGGTGACGACAAAATGCGAAAGTTTCAGAACATGACGTTACCTAAATCAGAAGGCGCGAGAGAAAAAATTTCTTTTAACGTGAAACGTTTTTTGGTTATTTGCTCCGGGTTTCGTGAAGCCGCATTTCGTGAAGCCGTGGCTGCGATGTCCCATAATGCAACGCGCGCAGTGAGGCATTATGGGACGTCACAGGCCCACACTCCAATTCAGGTCCTACGCTAAATTTAGAGGTGAAGTGTAATCGGTGTATAGGCCACGTGACATCAGGTCACGTGGAGTCAATTTTCCCGCTACATTTGGCCCGCCAATTGATGTCCCGTGAGCTTAACACCAATTCAGTTTCCCTCCTTTACATATAGAGGGGAAATCGACGTCACGTGACCTGATGTCACGTGATGCTAAAACGTATAATGTATGCAACGCAATTTCCCAGCAATGTGCCATGCAAATTCTTCAAAGCTCAAGTCAGAGGTGGTAAAATATAAAAATAAATAGAGCGAGAATGTCGGGGAGATTTCTGACCACCGCGATCGGTCAGCGCCGCGCTTGACCTCGGCGCTGGACAATTGCGGCGGTCAGAGTTCTCGCCGACTTGCTCGCCGAGTGTCCAGCCTGAAGCTCCAGGGGCTCTAAGATGGACACTCGGATTGTGCACTTTCTCGCAGGGGGTCATTGTTCATACTCTTCGTTAGAAGTACTAATTATCGCGATTATCTGGCTGATCACGAGCCTCCGCTGTGCGGAGCCTAAGTTCGTCTGCTTCTTTTTCAGGGGTTGCGGTGACGTCAGAGAGACGCTGATCTCTGATTGGCTCTAATTGAAGGATAGTGGGTAGACCTCAAAGGAGGCTGCCTTGAAGTCTACCCACTATTTTTCAATCAGAGCCAATCAGAGCTTAGCGCACTGATGTCACCGCAACCCCTGCAGAATAAGCAGACGAACTTAGGCTCCGCATCGAGGCAAATTGATGTGTGTATGTTTATAGACGCTTTACACACGCGCCAGAATACAGCCGCCATTTCTGACCTCCTCTTGTTTTACCGAGATACCGAGCCACTGAAATTGGTGTGGACGAGCCTCCACAAAGGCCAATGCTGGGGAGAAAGACAGAATAAAATCTAGGATGGCAATGACCTAGCCTGCTATGGTAATAATGAAGTGAAGTAAACGTAATAAGAGGAAACAAAAACTGAAGGTCAGTTATGGCGGCCCCCATGCACAGCTGCTGCAAAGCGTCTATACAACCGAAAGTTAGTCTGCCTCAGTGGGCGTCTGGTGTCTCAGCTGTAGATGAGCAATTTAGCCAGTGCGGTACAACCGCTAGCCTGAGGTCTTTAACGTGCACCGCGCAGTAGCGACACACGACCGCACGCCGGTACGATGCTCATCCAGATCGAAACGGGCAGGGGTGGGGATTGGAACAATACTACCTAAAACACAAGGCCTCCGCGTTTCCTCCTCTAAACGTCATCACTAGTAGGTCCCTTCAGTGCCCCCTAGGTAGCCCGGATGAGCTCCGTCGTCTGCTAGATCGTTTGCGTCATTGTCTAGCTGCCCCATCGCCTGCTTCAGTGGTTTGTGTTGCAGATAATGGAACTCATACTCACGCCGAGACGTTCACGTGGAACATCAAATGCATGAGTGAAAAGGCCTTACTGCTGTGCGAAGTGCTGCAGAGCTCTTCGCTGGACGCTGCAACTGGACGCCATTTCTAAAAGCGTTGTTTGTACTCCGTTCCCCAGCGTTCACTCCTAAGCAGATAATGCAGCCAACGCCACAGGCAGGAGATCTCGTCGTTGCTTTGAAGCGTTCTTCCGCAGAACGAGTGCATGTGCTAGAAATGCACAAATCAACATTACTAAAACCCTCAGTCGGGAAACTCACCCTTGAAACCTGGGCCGCTGGCGTCCACCGAGACCGAGCTAAATACGATAACAGCACCACCCTTTCGAGAAGAGCTGAAACATGAAAACTGCTTTACCATGGCCTCAGAGATCCCGAAGCGCGCGCGCGAAGGCTTCTCCGGCCGTCCCATTCGTCTCGCTCCCCAGCAGAAGAGTGTAATTGCGCTAACTCCGTCGCTCGCCGCGAGGCGGCGCTCCCAACCCAGTCATGAACAGCATGGCGCGAGGCTGAAGAGTTCAAGAAAAAGTCTTGTTACGTCGAGTTACTGCAACTTATACTTACAAATTTTTGTGTATTGTGGTAGAACGGTGAACAGCTGCTCTGGGGACGCAGATAGAAAATTTGTTGTGCTTATTTAATTACTGTATTTAATTTGAGATATTCATCTGGACATGTGCGGCTAGCGCTAGAAGCTCGCCTTTTGGTATATTTGATTGCAATCTGTAGGGACCGGGCCGGGTACGGGCCTTGTATTCACATCTACAAGGGGGGCCAAAGCAAGCCAAACCGACCATTACTTTCCTCTTTTCTTTTTTTTTAACGGCTTGTTCTTTGGAATTATGTTCGGAGGTTGGGAGAGGAACCACAGTGGGGTTAAACAGACGCTGAAGCATGTGTGTGTGGGTATATGTTTTTGTATGGTTCGGTGTGTGCAGCGAATGCTCTTCCAGAGGACTAGCGGCACGGCGTTTCTTTTTGTCCCCGGCGGCGCCGCCATCATACAAGCGCTTCTCACCACAAACACGCACATACACGCGCCTAAACAACGTGTGCACCCTCGCCGGCGTAAACCATCTGTACGCACGAGTGCTTGCATCCCCAATAGGGGTGAAGAGGTTTCCCGGAGGGGTACTTTTCCTGAACAATTTCTCGCAGACCACCGCAAACGACGACGACATTGCAATTTTTATTTTTTTTTATTTTTTTTTACGGTTGTGCGCAGCGAAAGTGGCTAATTTAGAACTTTGCCCGTCTTTTGTCCAAACCCGTTGCGATGTGTCCCTTCCTTTCCAACTGTGACACGTGGTTTTGTTTACTTCTACTTGTCATTTTTGTTTTTTTCCGTTCTTTCCGCGCGTGTTTGGTCGCAGAACAGGAAGATCGGGTGATTTTTCTTAACAAGCTGCCTACGCCTGCAGATTAGTCAAATAATAATATCAGCAAAAATAAAATGCTTACAGTATTTACTGTAAGCATCGTAATCAACGTATATACATGTAGCAGTTGCAAGCGAGCTGCCATGCCGCGCAATTTGATATATTGATATTGATATTATTTATTGCACTTGAGAAGTAGAAGTGTACAGGCGTGCTGGTGTTGGGGGAAGGCTGACGCCCATGCACTATTGTGCCCACAACACCGACCTATTCATACTGGGCTAAAATAAAGCGCAGCGTGCCCGTGAAAGTTAGCTTCGGGTTGGGCTGCGACGGCTGTCGGAAATGGATAGCGGATAAACCAGAGTTCTTTTTCCTGAGATCCCATTGTTTGTTTGCGTATCAATTAAGTTATATCACAAAGTGCATTACGGTATACGGTGGTCTGCGCTACATATGCCAAAAACTAGATGTTTACAAGATCACGCCCCACCTTTTCAATGAGTACCTACAATTATCACGAGGTTTATAAAAAAAAATGGCGAAATCATTGCGAGGTGAACGTTGTACCTCACCGCCAGAGGTTTTTCCCCAAACCCGGGGTCACGCTGCTTGTACATGATACAAAAGACAGCCTGCGAACAGATTCACGGTCGAGTCACCACGAGATCTGAGCTTCGAATGCCGCAAGGCAGTTCAATTAGAGAGTTGGCACGCAGCGTTTGAACCACGGATATCGTGGTGACTGATATCTGCAGACTGTCTTTTGTATAATGTATAAGCAGTGTGACCTCGGCTTAAAGGTACTTCTAGTAGAAGCAAACACCGCAATACGACCCGCAAAAATTGCGTAATATTAAAAATATTAAAACAAGGACAACACAGAGTTCATATATCGTATAAAACCTCGTGAGGCTCATAAAGCTACGCCAAACAACGTGCGAAGGTAAAAAAAATATATATATTGCAGCATGAATATTTTTATTTAGGGAAGTACTAATTTTTTTATATACGGAGCTTTTCTTTTTTTAGTTTTATACGTGCTACAGATTGCAATCAAATATATCAAAAGGCGCGCTTGTAGCGCTAGCCGCAACATGTCCAGATGAATATCTGAAATTAAATAATTAAATAAGCATCACAAATTTTCTATCTACGTCCCCGGAGCAGCTATTCATCGTTCTACCACAATACACAAACATTTTTAATTATAAGTTGCAGTAACTCGACGTAACAAGACTTTTTCTTGAACTCTTCAGCCTCGCGCCATGCTGTCGATGACTCAGAGCCGTTTATACTGAGAGAGTTTGGCCTTCTTAAGGAGATTTTGACAGTCTGACAACCACAGCATCGTAGTCTGACAACCGGGGGATGACTACTTCCGTCCGCCATATTGTGGATCTGACTCATAGGAACTCTACGCGATTTCACAGGAATGAACAAGACAAAGAAGTAACGCCATATTGTGTTATCGCGAAATCCGCTTGTTCTAGCGGCCAACAAGCTCCGCCCATCGGCCAAACTCTCTCAGTATAAACGGCTCTGCGATGACTGGGTTGGGAGCGCCTCCCCGCGGAGACACGCCGCCTCCTTCTCTTTTTTCAATTACGCCCTCTCCGCACGAATGGGACGGCCGGAGAAGCGTTCGCGCGCTTCGGGATCTCGGAGGCCATGGCTTTACATAGCTACTGCGAGATGGCCCTGCGAGATGGCGCCACTGGCCCTTGCCCGATCCGACGTGTAGCCGTGCAGTTCCCGGAGTGGACGCTGCGGGAGAGATGGCGGCGTTGCGATCGCCATTAGCTCGGTTCTCGAGTACGGATAGGAGCCACTTTTTTAAAGCAGGCTCTATGGCAGTTTCCCAACTGAGTGGTTCTAGTAACGTTGGCACAAATGCACGTCTGAAAGCCAGGAGCGCATGCTAGCTCGCGTTCCTGCCGAGAGACTGTTCGCATGCACGTTGGAAATGAACTGGAAGCTCGCTATCAGCTCGCGCTCAGCAGGCGCGCACACAGCTGTGGCCGCCAGTGAATGCGACGTGTTGTGACGTGGCCCTAGTGTCCGTAAGCTTCGGGCTGTTTGCCGCTTGGGGCGGGTTAGGGATCTACTAAAGAAACGTCATGCGCAGGCCTTGTCTTCTAGCTGGTGTTGATTGAACCTGGGATCCGTGGGTTCTGCAGCGCGAGCTCTCGCTCTACGTTCTCCGCGCTGGTGTGCCGTGTGCGCTAGCCTACTCGGCCACCGATCCCCCTGCGCTCCGCATTGGTTTTGAGCGTCTTTTGCGTTCAGTAAATTACCTGAAAGTGAGCTCATAAACCAATGTGCAGGCGACAAAAGGGTTGGTATTAGACATAGGAAATACACGGTCTCCACTTTATGTTTGTTTTAAAACTTCACTACCTCAGGATTGAATTCCCCCCACCCCGCAAAAGCAAAGAACGAAACAAAAAAAAAAAAAAGGAAAACTGGTGAAACTACGTTTGCGTGTCCAATTTTCGGTATGTACGTTTGAAAAAAAAAACTACAAGGCGTGCCAAATGTGTTTGTCCTTACGGCCGTACCCTGTACACCATTTGGATGACCCACGTCTAACATTTCATTCTTGTATGAAGCAAGAGCTTCGGTTTATTGAATGTCGACACCTCCAAGGCACCGGGGATCGGTGAAACGCACGTACATATACAAAAAAGAAAAAGAAAAAAGGAAATAGACAGATTCCAATTTGCCGCGCTCACGTGGGAAATCGGAATGTGAATGCAGCGCGCAATCGTTCGCCCGTTTTCGACGATCGCTTGACTGCGGAAGCGTCGCCAACTCGACGCAACGCGATCCCGCTGATTGGATCGCGAGCCGTGCGGGTTGTGATTGGCCCCACGCTTCCCGATGTTCAAATTACAGCCGCGGGAATTGAAACGTACCTCAGAGGACCGGAACTGAGCAAGTTATTAGACCGGAGACAAAAAACCTGCTAATGATGTCGCCACGTTTCCTGTCCCTACACATTGCCCCACAGAGCAGCGCCCCGAACGTGTTCGATCCGTCTGCATGCACGCTTATAGATGTACGCGCGTTTTGTGTGCGCGTGTGTGTGTGTATGTGCACGTATCCCCGGTACACTCGTGTGTGTTTGAATAGAGCCCTGATCGAAAGGTAGTCTTTCTCTTACACCGACTGCCTGGTTTCGGCTTGGCAACGTTGGGTCGCGCGCGCCTCTGCTCGCGACTACGGAATCGTTAGAGGGCGCTACGGGTAATCATTAGCGCCGGTCCTTTTTTTTTCTGGTTGAGATCGATGGCTAATCAACGGTCGGGCGATGTTTGTGTTTGAGCAGGCGACACGGGGACTGGGGACTGGGCCGGTGAAAGGGGAGAGGGGTGTTTATAGACTGATGCTGCGCAAGAGGGTGTAGCAAAGGTAGTGGCGTGCATGGGCGTGCACAGCGAGGTCTTCGATGGTGAACTCCTTTCTATTCCCCTGGCAGTGGAATATGGAGCTCTGCTGATGACTCTGCTCGAATTATTGGGACGCTGGAGTGCGCTATCGCTGTCGGTGCGACAGTCTTGGTTTCCGGGTTGATCACTCAAGGAACGCGCGTCGGAGTCAGTTCGAAAAGCAACAAGACAACAACAGAAGCAAAATTTGGCTGTTACCGTAGTCACCGAAAGAATAAGAACGGCGGGGCTTCTTTTTTTTTTTTTTTCGATGCTCAGTTTTCAGCACGCGCTCTTTACCTTCCGCCGTGCTTTGTCCATGCGTGTGCACGCTTACGTGACGGACCCAGGTGTTGTCAAAGGCAGGAAGCTTCGCTCCCTTTCTGTCAGTTGCTGCGGATGTACACAATAGATTCAGTCACTGCCTCGTCACTGCGCTGCTGCCTTTCTTGTTTCTGTGGCGATGTGGAGTGGGCACCTGTCGTTCGTCCTATACAGAGCGCAAGTTCGTCTGCTCCTTTTCCCGGGGTTGGGGTGACGTCAGAAAAATGCCGAGCTCTGATTGGCTCTGATCGAGGGGTAGTGGACGGACCTCGAAGCAAACTGTCTCGATGTCTACACACTATCCTTCGATAAGAGCTAATTAGAGCCCTGCGTTCTGAGGTTACCCCTGGGAAAGAAGCAGACGAACTTGCGCTTCGCACAGGAACGCCAACTTGGCCGAGCCGACGGCTCAGATAAAACACGACTATACGATAAACGTTTCCCATCTTACTGAGCCCGTCTCGATGGTTTCGAGACGAAGGCCCGCCATAAGCTCGAGGTGTCTTCTCGACTGAGATTCTTGAGACGCGCTCACACTACTCCCACATCACACGAAAGACACGGTGTTCGCTGCGGACATGCCTTAATCATGTTCTAATCATGTTTTCTTTATACATGTGTGTGCGTTCCAAACATGCCTGCAGACGGTTTTGGTATTACCAATGTGAAATGACCGTCGTAAAAGAAAGAAACCCATTCCATACATTGTCTGCAGGCTGGCATTTGTATTATAGTAGTTTAACCCAATTTAAAGTCGCCAATGTCTTTCCTCGGCTGTAAGCGTAAACTCCGAAAATGAAATTTTTAAAATTTTATATTATACTGTTCTTTCTTCTTAACACGTTCGCTCGGTTGAAGAAGGTTCAAGAGAACATCAAACAGCCGTTTATTTTCAATTGTACAAAGACTTAGCAATAAATATAAAAAACAAAACAAAAAGCAAAAAAAAAAAAAAAAAACTTATATGACGGACGAAATAATCGTTTCATCCGGTACATGGTAAACAAACTCTTCGAAATGTTGTGGCTTCAATGTATTCGCAAAAAATAAACACTAAAGACTGACTAGAGAGTCTTGCACAATTTAGATTAGATGGCTGAGCATGTTGTTGACTAAAATACAAAAAAAAAAAAGCGAAAGAAGGAAATAAAAGGCAATCGTTCGTGTTGTCTTCGACGTACCTCTTTAGTCTTCGTAATCTTGGACAGTTTGAGTATATTAGTTATGTGTAACACATGTGCATACGCCTGTTCTATTTGGAGTTCTCGTTGTGGTCGGTGATGTGCATAAATGATCACTCTTGTTCCCTACTAAACACTAGAAACCAAATTAATGTTCGGAGGGAGGGGGGGGGGGAGGAGGGAGGGAAGGGTCGGATGCCGTAAGGAGCATAATGGATACAATTTTATTGATGGGTGAAAAAGCGATACTGGCCGACTCCACGTCAGTTCCAACTTCTAACATCAAGTCCACATTTCTTACGTAAACAATTTTCGATATTCCTAGACCGCCCGCAATATTGTCCGGAGACATTAACGAGAAACCGACGAAACCCGCCCGAACACAAGCCGAATATACTTTTTCAGCAACTTTCTTTCCGTCGGAGTGTCGTCAACAAGTGAGAAAACAACATCAGCAACAGATACTACAGTCACCAGATTAGATCGGGAGGGAGGAATCTCAGTTTTCTCGCCCCCAGTGCGGACTTTCTACCTTCGATAACGCTTCGGTGCCTCGTGATCCTCGAGCGTGCACGTGCAGCCAAAGCACGACGAAAGTCAACAAGCCCGTGCTAATACCAATCGTACAAAACAACAACAACAACAAAAACGCCATACCGTTTTTAATTTGTCAGGGACTATAGTACGGTATGTAAAAGAGTGACACTGATATGGTGTAATCTCCTTGCATTGCTAAAATGTGCTCTATTAGTTTCGGTCACTGAACAATGACGGTTGTTTGTCCAACAAGTGGGGCCATGGGACAATACACCGAAAAGTGAAATCATGACACTTCCTGAGGATATAAGACCTCGTACTAAAGGGTCTTCAACAATATCACATTAATAACACAAATTAAGCAATAAAATAATTCTCCAGAGCACGCAAGTACACTGCGCAGTGGGATGCAATAATAAAACGGAATCTTCTAAAGTTGCGTAACACTATAGCAAGACGTTATCACGCAATATAAAAAATCGCTAAATAGCTTACAGTTCTAATCTGCGCCACCTGACAGAGGAATATGCTTTAACATAGTAATGAAGAATGCGTTCAGTCTCTTTGGGGTGCCCTGAGAAGTACATCCTTATTAAAAGCCGATACGAAATCGCCAACACGTTGGCGTGTCTTTTACGCGGCATTCGCACTGGCCACTCAACCGCACCCGCAAGGCGGTTGCGAACGCGGTTGCTTGAATATGCAATACAAATTTACGCGCAGTTGATGATGAAAACGAGCAAATCCGCTTCGCGGTTGCGGTTCAAACGCCAGCGTGAATGCAGCCTTAAGGCTGGTTCACACATCTGCGTTAGTTGCGTTTGCGTGCAACTGAGACGACCGTAACGACAAAGTCACCGGGACAAGTGTTCGCCGCACACAGCATGGCAAGCGATGCAAGGGGTAGCTTCACGAAGCAATCCAAGAGTCACAGTTGTCGCGGTGTTTTGGTTGTTACTGTCGTTTCGGTTGCATGCGAACGCAACCGTTGCAAATGTGTGAGCCAGCCTTTACAGTTCATCTACCTTTGATCACAGTGTGCCTTGACATCAGATTTGCATATTCCACATCACTTACTTCTATACCCTGTTTCATACTTAGTGTACAACGCTGTCAAAGCTGCTGGCGCGAGCATGGTGTTTGATATCGCAGATCATTTGCACGGGTTCTCGAACAAACGAAACCATAGAGATGAAGCCACGCTCTCGCGCCAGTAGCATTGACAATGTTGTATACTAAGTATAAAACGAAGTATAGTCACATAATGAACGCTCCTCGACATCAGTATTGAGGGAACGGTCCAGACACGGCAGTGTTGTATTAGAAGCACCATTGAAGTCAGTTTTCAGACTCACTCGTGTACCTTCCGTCGTGCACCAGGCCCGCCTCAAGGGCCAACGAATAGAAGGAAGACTCAGAGTCCTCCATAAGTTCCGCGGGCACACCCACTTCTTTGATGCGTCCGTCCTCCATAACAACGACTCTGTCCGAATTCAAGACGGTGTGAAGCCGATGAGCGATGGTTAGAACGGTGTAGTCCGCCATGTGGTCTCTCAGTGTCTGTTGCACGATGGCGTCTGTCTCCATGTCGACTGATGCCGTCGCTTCATCCAAGATAAGGATTTTGGTCTTTCTTAGTACAGCCCTGGCGAGGCAGATAAGCTGTCTCTGTCCGACGCTTAGGTTGAGACCTCCCTCGGTGACCTCGAAGTCGAGGCCCTCATCTCTGAAGACGTCGCCGAGATGCGCCCTGTCTAAGGCCGACCAGAGATCTTCGCTCGCGTGGCTCCCGGTAGGATCAAGGTTGTAGCGAAGCGTGCCGTGAAACAAGACTGGATCCTGCGGTATGATGGTCAGTCTGGACCGCAGGTCGTGCAGTCCCAACGTTGAGATGTCCATGCCGTCAATCACAATGCTGCCTTCGGCTGCTTCCACTATGCGGAAAAGACTTAGCGTCATGGTCGACTTCCCGGCGCCAGTCCGGCCTACGATTCCTATTTTTTCGCCGGGATTGATGCTGAGTTCAACATTCTTAAGTACAAGCTCTAAGCCGTCCCTGTAGCGAGTCGAGTAAGAGTTGAAGGACATAGCTCCTTCTCCCGGCCAGCTTGGGTGCGGACTGGAGTCTAGGGACCATGGTGCTTCGGGTGTCAGGCGCCTGTACTCGTCAAGACGTTCGGCTGACACGAGACTAGCTTCCATTTCGGTTGAAAAGTAGATAAGGTAATTGAACGGAGCTATCGTGTTCAATGAGTAGGCAACGAGAAGACCCGCCATACCGGGGTCAATTTTGTCCCGGTTGGTAACAACGAGGAGAAGCATTGCAATCAGAAGCACGTCTCCGATGACTTCCAGGCGGATCTGCATCCAGTAGTTGCAGTGGATGCAGTTGACGGTGCAGTTTTGCGTAACATCCACCTTGTAGTCGTTGTCGTTCACGAACATCCGTTGAACGCCGTAGCTTCGGACGCTCGTCAAGCCCGAAACAGTTTCTGAAAGGTGGTTGTTGACTGGAGACCGGGATATAGATTCCAGCCTCTTAACTTGGCGGAAGGGTTTTACGTAAACCTGGCGTAGCACCAAGAAGGAGATGACGACTGGAATGGCTATAAAGATGAAGATTGGTAGGTTTATGGATATGAGAACAATCATTCCGGCAATCTGCATCAGGAAGTCCAGGAAGAAGTTTCCCACCATGGGCAGTTGAACGTCCAGCTGGTCTACATCTTTTCCGAAGCGGTTGAGTAGGCGTCCCGACGGTGTGGCGTCAAAGAATGCCAGAGGTGCCCTCATCACGCCGTAAAGCATCAACCCGTGCAGCCTGGTTGATGCTAACAAAGCTGCCCTCCACAGCAGTGCCACTCCGATGAAACCGGCAATTGCCTGACAAAAACAGAGCAACGCATATATCTCTATCCTGTAAGTCCTCAGTGCAATGTCTTGCGTGCCATCGGGGAACAATGGATCGGTGCTCCAGTCGCTCAACCACGTGCCGTTGTAAACGTCAATCGCCCGGTAGGCAGCGTAAAATGAGATTGCCATAATGAGCAACGGCCCCGCGTGTCTGAAGTAGTTGGTATACACACGCAACTTGATTGAACCTTCCTCTACCGTCTCCTTCTGCACCAGTTGCAGTGCTGGTTCGTCCTGTTTGGCTTCTGCTTTTGGTTCGTCTTCAGGGATGGATTCTTCTCCTTCCGTTTGCTTCCGAGTTCTCTGAACGAAGTCCTTAAGTAACTCCGACAAAACGCTGCCCTCTTTTTGGAGTTCTTTGTACGTTCCGGCCTCGACGACTGATCCCGAGTTCATAACTAAGATGTGGTCAACCTCAGAGAGCACGGAAAGGTTATGCGTGATCAATATTCTCGTAGTTCCTTTCAACATTCCTCTTGGTCCGATGAGGTCCTTGAAGATGGAGGCACCAACGTGGGCGTCCACTGCGCTGAGAGGGTCGTCGAACAGGTAAAGATCTTTCATCTGGTACGCGGCTCTCGCGAGACTCACCCGCTGCTTTTGACCACCACTCAAGTTGATTCCTTTCTCGCCAATTTCAGTTAAGTCCCCACAAGGAAGTATCTCAAGGTCCTTTTCGAGGCAGCATGCCTTCAGAACTTTGTCGTACAGTTTAGCTTCGAACGTCTTGGTAAAGAGGACATTGTCGCGGAGGGTCTTGTTCTGGATCCAGGCACACTGAGGAGCGTAGGCAACGTTTTTGATGCAGTTGACAGACCCTGACCGTACTCTCAAGTCTCCTAAGAGTGAAGACATCAGCGATGACTTTCCACTGCCAACAGGACCAACGATGGCAACCAATTGACCGGTTTTGACAGAAAGGTCCACTCCGTTCAGGACAGGCTCTTTGTCCCATGACCAGGCCATGGTTGCATTCTTGATCGTCACCACTTCACCATCATCAGGTCTTCGACCTACGGAAAACTCGTCAATCTCGGAGGAGAGCAGAAACTTTCGGATCCTTTTAAAAGAGACGCTCGTTTGAATCGCATTCGAAATGAAGTCTGGGATGAGGAACATCGAGTAACGCATCTGATTAAACAGCGTCAATGAAACAAATGCCGTAGTAGGGTCGAGGATATTCTTGTCGCTGATCAGGACGTAAGTGACAAAACTTGTCAGAGCCACTAACACAGACGAACATGTCATGCAGAAACAGCTGAATGCTGTCAGGTACGAGTACTTTTTTAGCAGTTCCATCTCTTCTGACCGAATTGATGAGATCTTTTCCATAAACGGATTCTCCCATGCGAATAGCTTCAAAATCTTAATACTGCTCAGAATCTCGGCCATTCCTTTGAGCCGTTTGTCCTTCAATTTCATCTGGGCCGTCTGGTACTTGTGACCTATGCTCATGACGACAGCGACCATCGGCATGATGACGATCATGACAGCAACACCGGCTAGACAAGCCACTCCGAGGTACTGCCAGAGCAGTGCCAAAGTGATTGCTATCAACAGAGGGCCGGCTACGACAAACCCGAAACCACTGCACAATCTGAACACGCGATCGGCGTCCACGGAAACCAAGTTAACCAACTCTCCGACGGTATAGCTTTGTTGCGACTCACTCGAAATGCGAAGTGTTTTTCTGTATATCGCTCCAATAATGGCAGCCTTGATATTAAGACCGGTGAGAGAGAGGGTACAATCAATATGGCGAACAAACATGGCAGTGGTGAAGTTCGCCAGCACTATTCCGACAGAGTACATGATTCCTTTCCAGGTGGGATCATCACTCTCCATGTATCCGGTTATGAGGTGGAGCAAAAGAGCAGGAGCGGTTCTGAATAACGTCCGCAGCATGGCCAGAACGCAGGCAATGACCACTGGCTTCCAAAATGTCTTCCACACCGATCTGAAGAGGGAAGGCTGCGGGAAAGATGCGTCGCAAGAACCGTCTCCGGGCATGTAGCCGGCCTCCTGGAGCTCTTTGTCCCACCTTGCTTTCCACTCGTCGTGCTTCTTCCGAGATCGCATGTCTGGTCGCACCTTGAAGAGATCTACGAAGTCCAAGCTGCGCTTGTACCCATGCAAGATGAGAGGCGTCATCCATCCAAACATGAGAGACGAGACAGGACCTGCGGTCAGGTATGGTCGTCTCGGCTCTTGTCTCACATCTGTCAGGGAGGCCAGGAACACTTGTACCAGAATAACAGGGTAGGCTGCCACGCAGACGCCGTACTCGAGCTTGGAGAAGTCAGCAAAGACACCGTTAAACCCGAACACTCCTTCGAGGTATCGGAAGTATTCTGGTAGCTGGCACAAGGCGCTGGTGAACCAGAAGAAGAATAGCATCATGGAAGATCCGGAGCCACGTTTCCTGTCTCTCTGTTGAAAAACAATGGTCGTTGCGAAGACGAGGACGCGTACAAGGTCTGCCGTCACCGAAGCCCACGAAGGAATTACCGTGATTAGTTTGTAGACGAACGAAAAGGCGTAAGCGAGTAGCAGGACGAAGCTCAGGAGGAACCGCAGCAGGCTTAGGAGAGTCCAAGACAGGGGCTTGCCACGAGGAGAGTCATTCTTGGCCTGTGTCAGCATCCATGGTAGCAGTCCGAAGATGATGAGGACGCTCGCCGGCACGTACACAAGAACTGTGCTCTCGAAGCATGACGTAAAGCGGGGGTAATCTGAGTACCACGTGTAGTCCCAGTCCCAGAGCGGTGAAGCACAAAACGACGACATGTCGAGCTTTCTTTTGTGTCGCGAAACGTCCCAGAAGCTATAGGAAACTTTCTGAAGCCATCTTCTGTTGTCGACTGAACTGCGAACTTCGCCGATAAGGTTGATCAGTGTACGGCCCGGAGACCCTCGCCGATGATGAGACACCCTTCCCCCGCATGCATCGAGAAGCTGATTTTGCACGAACACAAGCGGTCGCCTATCTTCACCGGCCGAGATACGCCGAGCTGTTTAGATAACGCGTACGAACGCCCGCTGTAAGTGGGTAAGCCAGGGACAACAGACAATGCGAGTGGAATTTGGCTATGACGTTAAAGTAAATAGGGGCTTTTCGAGGGGATTTTCTCTCTGTTTCTTAGCCGAAAGTTGGTCGACACTAATTAGGGCACTCTTCGCCACTAAACTCCGCTTCACATTAAGTACGTCCGCAGCCGACGCCACGATCGGAGTGAGCCCATCAAATAGCGCCAAAAGTGCTTATACTTCGTTTCAGCTTCGGTCCGAGAGCGGCCGATGTTATGAGCCGAAGGACCAATCAAACTGCGAAAGAGGCACAACGTCATGGCGTGCTCTCTGCAGTTGATAGGACCAGTCGGTATTCGCCGTCTCTCTGTGCGTGCTCCTCCGCCGGCTAGTCTTATCAAGCGCAGAGAGCACGCCATGACGCTGCACTTTTTGTGGTGTTTGATTGGTTCTTAAGCTCATAACATCGGCCGCGCTCGGACCGAAGCTGAAACGAAGTATAGTCATGACGCTCGTTGTCTTTGCGCGGTTTTTTTGTTTTCACTGTGCGAGACTGGTTTAGCCTGGCGTCCCTGATACTTCTTTCACAAATAACGACAACCAATAGAAATGACCAAGCGCATTCCCCTGGAACAAAATGGCGGCATTCAGTTCAAACCACTGCTGTACGCCGCCATTCGCTTCCCTAAAACCTGCACCGTCATGCAGTCGGCGCTTCAGAGAATGTCGCTACTTGTAGGAAGCTCTTATCTAGGGACGCCGTGACGCCGCACTTCTGCCACTGCTTGATTGGCTGCATCGGAGCGCCGTAGCATCGGTAACGGTCGAACTCTATACAGTGAAATGGAGTATAGACCAGCTCAAGTCTCTGACGTCACGCATGCGATGGCGCTGCTGTCGACACGGCGCATGCGCAGATGCCTCGCCTGAGTCGGATCTGGTTTCTGCACGCGCCCAATGCGCACACCCGGTGTGGGCAAATGCGGGCTCGTTTATAAACAGTGTGTGGGTCGAGAATCACGTGCGGCTCAGAAACCTGGCCTATGTCTGATACCGATACTTGTCAGTTTGTTTTCCCCGATATATGGAGGCTTGTTATCGCCATTTGATATATCGATGCCGCCATGTTTTAGGGCGGGGAGAGAACGGATGAACGAGATAGAATATTGGCAAAGGGTAAACGATAAGCCCTATCTTGTGTGCCGAGAGCTTCGATATTCGCTACGTGTACGAGCACAACGCACAGGGTCGCAGCTTCCGCCGATTGGCATGTTACGCGATCACGGATTCCTGGCCTACCCAGTATTTCTTGCTTCAGACACTAGGCTAAGCGGCGCCACCAGAATAATAGCTCACGTTTGAACAATGCAGCCGGCACTCCCAGGCACACCCAATGTTTCCCGCTTCAGTCGCTAGATAGCGCCAAACCAAACAGCATTGCAGGTTGCCTGTCTGATGTCTCTGCTGTAGACGAGAAATTTAGCCATTGCAGTTCGACTGCTCGCCTGGGGTCTTTAACCCTCATTGCGCAGAAGTGATACACGACCCCACGCCGGTTTGATGCTCATTCAGATCGAAACGGCCGGCGGCGGGGACTGAGCGCAGGATCGCTGGGCTCCTCAGCGCGAGTTTTCGCTCCACGTGCTCTGAGCTCGTAGTGCACTAACACACTTGGCCAATCGCAAAGCATGACCGAAGCTGACCCACGTGACGCAGGCTCTGCATACTCAGCGGTATCAGCGGCCGCTACCGCCCGTACTGTTTAAAACATTATTTTCTCGTGTACAAACCACATTTCACAAGTTGCTTCGTATAGACGTTTCCACTGCTTACAAAAAACACACCCCACACGTGCTAAATCCCAGTTCAGCCAGCGCTCTTGCACTATCAGAAAGTTCCCGTGCATAACGCGCGAACACAGCAAGGAACGCGCCCTCAAACGCCTTCATGTAGAGGTGTATACGGTGCAAACTGACGTTGTCCACTCAAATAAGCGTACCGTGGTTAGCAGCACGTGAAGCGAAAGCTCGCGCTGCAGAATCGTGGATTCTCTAGATTTGATTCCCGCCCGCTCGTTTCGATGCGAATAAGCGCCGGCAAACCAGTATTGTTTGTGCCGGCCGAGCGTTCCTCTTTCCGTCCCTCCGCCGCGTAGATGGCGCCATAGCGCCGCGTCGCTGAAACCTGACGTTTTTGTCGAGTGCTGTGCGCGCCGGGGAGAAATCCGCCGAGATTTCTCTCTCTGTGAATACCGCTTTCGTACCGGCTTGCGTTCGTGTAATCACCACCACATGGTGCATGGAATAGACCTCAGGTTTTCTGCCGTTCTGTACTATCAACGTTTTTTTTTATCTGCATCATGAACCAGTGCTGGCCTACCCGTAATGCAAATTAACATATCGCCGCCTAAAAAATGTTCACATCGATTTTGCTTTTCTTCTGACTTGCCACACATGCATCAGACGCTTTTATGCGGAGCGCCAATAAATATGTAAAGATTTACACTTGCGTTATAGCGGATCGTTGGATTAACCAAGAGCTTACCTTGCACTAATAGACCCTTTCCGGAATTCAGTGCCATCTAGTGACTGAAATGGCAGTTTAACTCTTACCGTACTAATGGCGGCAATGAACCTGCGGTCTACAGTATTTCATGAGGCACCGTCGCTTTTGCAGGTCAACGGCAATCGAGAATGTGCGCTTCCCTGTACAGTTATTTTTTAATCTCTTAAGCGTGTTTCACATGCAGCGATTTTGGCCCTAGAGCGGCGCGATTTCTGCCGTCGCGGCGCTCGTGCCGCTCAACCGCTGGTGCTGGCCAGAGCGCCGCGACGGCAGAAATCGCGCCGCTCTAGGGCCAAAATCGCTGCATGTGAAACACCACTGTCGATGGCGAAAAAGATGCAACCAGTCAGAACCACCGTGTAAGATAATACTCTTCAGGTGAGGACAGCGCGCTCCTCGCGCAGTGCAGATAAAGTTCGCTTTTCACTCTCTCTCTTTCTCCCTCTCACTATGCTTTCAAGCGGCGTCGGCAGATGACTCGTCGACCCGAGGGCACGGCAAAGGCGGCTCGTGCCGCCTCATGCTCCACACGCGCCGAGCTCCAGCGAGGTTGTCGCTCGTGCAGAAAGACCACGGTGTACCGGGGTGTCATGGCAACGAGATAATTTGTTTTGCTCTCACACAGTTCCGCCGTTTGGCCGCCGGGGACACTGTCAGCCGCGGGCACGGTGGCCGCGGAATCATGCAGCCTTTCGGATGTCCGTCGAACGAACACTATATGATTCCTCGCGCCGCGCGTTCAGCCCCGCCGTGTCCTCACCTAAAGAGTGTATCCTACACTGGTGGTCAGAACAAAGCGCCTACCCCCATATACTATGTTTCATACTTAGCGTGCAACGCTGTCAAACCTATTGGCCCGAGCACGTGGCTTGATCTCGTTGATTCTTTACACGCGTTCTCGCGCAAACAAAACGATAGACGAAGCCACGCGCTTGCGCCAGTAGCTTTGACAGCGTTGCATGCTAAGTATGAAACAGAGTATAGACTCCTTAATAAAGTTCTCTGCATCGAGGGTTTTTGAAGCCGAGTGTGTGCTACTAACAAATTGACTGGGCCCGAGTTAGGAATGAACGCTTACGCAGCTGTTCTTGCATCCAATCCCGGATTCACGTCGGGTTAACATCTAGTATGTATAGGCCTCGAATCATCTCCTTATGAGCATATCCAACGTCATCCTTCATCAGTAAAAAAAAGCCCGTCATTAGTATATCACATATGCCATTTTTCGGATGATGATTGTGATCGAAGTGGCCAGACTGAATTTCGGAAAGGGCCTGGCTCATAGCCTTCCTAACAAAACCGTTAGTGAATGAATGTTGTGAGTGAGTCTCTTGAAAATAATGAGTGGGTGGAATGTTCTCAGAGGAATGTCTAGTCATAAAACGGCATTTTTACAACCTTGCAATCAAATTTCTTATTTTAGTTAACGCCCATAATATCGGAAAAAAAAAAAAAGAATGCAACAACTTGTCTTCTTCTAAGAGTTTTGCAATCCTCGAATATAAAACAAACTTGATATCGCTGACAGGTTTAGCATACATATATCCTGCGAGTGTCGCCATTGCTGGGTGCCGACGGTTATTTCTACTTACTGGTTTCTTCGAACTACAACTTGTGAAGTGTGCATAGAGTGCCTTCATACACACGCGCGCTTTTGCTTGAGTGGTGACATCTCAGCCATTTTTCCGCCCAATCGTTTTTTTATGCATTTTGAAGTGCGCGCAATCTGGTGTCACTCAGCTCGAGCCCGTGGCTTTGGCTAATGCATAGACGCCATCTTACCGCCCAAGTCACGCACCGAGTGCGGGAGAACGTCACGCGCTGGCACATTCAGGGCAACAATGGATGTCTTCACCCTGAGACAGACAGACATGTAGGCACCCTAAGTGTGCAACTAACATGGCGACCCCTCGCGGCGCATAAACGACTGCCATGGCCGCGAATTACGTCACATGCAAGCTATGTATAGGCGATTGTAGGCGTGCCGACTGACCGCCGCAATGTCTCCGCTTGTGCGGGAAAGCCCGCACAATAGACCTATAGACAATTGCAAGCATGGTGCTTCGACTGGTGCCTTATGCGTGCAAGCACGTGCAGCGTGCGCGTGAACGTAGCTTTGGCACGGTTGCAATCGCACGGGCGTGCCCGCACGAGGAGAGACATGGCGGCGGCCAGTCGCCCAGCTTGCAGCCGTCTATAGGAGGTATTCACTGGACGCCATATTTGTGGGTGCTGTTTAGAGCGCATGCTCAGAACGACCTCACATTAATAGCCGGCTAAGACCGGCAACCTTGATGGTGCTAAATGCACGCTCCAACTCGCATTAATAGCCTGCTAAGACCGGCAACCTTGATGGTGCTAAATGCACGCTCCAAAAGGACTGCGGAAGCTCGCCGTCAGCACGCGCTCGGCAGCAGCGCACACGGATATGGCCGCCAGTGAATACTCATTACCCAGGCACCAAGGAGAATGCAAGGATTGGTGTTCCACGCGCCACACGTGCTGGCCTCAGCAGTAGTAAATTTTGTCAAGCAAATGACTAAAACAAATGGCATCTTGCACGCGCGCTCAACGCTTTCTTTTGGTTATTTACTTCGAATCTTTTGTACGGGGAAGGCGTGCGAGTGTGGCGCGTGGAACGCCAATCCCTGCATTCTCCCTGATGCTTGGGTAATATGGTAAATAGTCTATTGCAAGCTTGTCCAAGCTGCATTCACGCGCATGCTGCACGAGCTTGCAACCATAGGCACCAGTCGGGGCACCATGCTTGCAGTATTAGCGGCGAGATTTTTTAGTGGCGCTCTCAAATGGTTACCTTTCGTGACGTCATTAACTTGCAAACGACAAGTTCGATGGTGTTTGTAAGGAGATGGTGGAAGCTTGAAATCATTGCGCTCTTAAAGGACACATGCAAAGGAAAAAAAATTTTTTTTTAGACAGCTTAGATGGAAAAAGGATGTCATAAAACGATTTTACAACGAAGAAACAAAATTTTTAGAGCTATATTTACGGCGCTATACGAATTTGTAGTTGGCGCTCGCGGGAGCCGCCGCTGGTCACGTGGTAGGCCCGCGCGCCGCCGCGCTGCGTCGCCGCCGCACGCTGAGCGTTGTGCGAACGCCGCTTCAACGCGTTTCTCCACGCCGCCGTCGCCGCCGCCGCACAAGTTCGTCTGCTTCGGGGCGCCGCCGCCGTCGTCTGACCGGCGCACAGGTCTATCACGCCTCAGAGCCGTTTATACTGAGAGAGTTTGGCCTTCTTAAGAAGATTTTGACAGTCTGACAACCACAGTAGCAGCGGCGTAGAGTTTCCATTTTCCCGGGGGGGGGGCAGACCCGGAATGTGGCTCAAAAAAAAAAAAAGGGGGGGGGGGGGGGGAGGCTGCGGGGGGGGGGGGGGGGGGGGGGAGAGGAGGAGAAGGTCCTTGTTTTATTTGTTCCGTGGGTTCTCCCCATAAGGGTCACCTGCAGCAGTCGGAGCCTTTACCGAGCATTTTGGTAAACCCGAGACTGGAGAAAAAGGGACAAGGACATAAACAAACGGACACGGACATTGTGACAGCTAACTACCTGGTGTCCCCAAATAAGACGCTCCGCAAAAGAATGACTCGGAAACTTCAGCGGTTTGACGCATCCAGTAGAAATTTCTCTGAATACGTGTTTTACTGGCCACATTTATGCAAACATATTGCAAGACTAAACTACCAGTACAAAAAAGCGAATCTTTTTTTTTTTTTCTGCAGGGGTAGTTCGGGTCTAAAATTTTGTTGCATAAATGTGACCAGTAAAACACGTATTTCAGGAATATTCCTACTTGTTGCACCAAGGATCTAAATTTTGCGGGCCATTTTGTGTGTAAAGTGTATTTTGAGATGCCCATATAGTACCAAACTCCCCGAGTGGATACGCAGGCGCACCAAAAGTGTTAATCCTTTGATCCCTAGCAGACACAAGTTGCCGTCGGCAGGGCTTGTCTACGCGCACTCTCCGCCTGGAGGCACGCTCCCCACGCGGCGACCTTGCTGTCCGGGTTGCTCGTTCCTTTCGGTGCGCCGCCTCGTGTAATCACTTTTTGACGAGCTGGACTTCGCTTTTCAACGCAGGGACCCATCGGAGAGCCATTCGTCTTAATTTTTACACAGGATACCGGACGAACTGTCACGTTCTTAGCCGAGTCGGAACTGGGCGAGTCGACTTCCTATGAGAACGGCTTACGTTTCAAGAATGTCAATGGGTTCTGAGTTTAGGTTTCCATTTGCGGTGTTCGTGTCGGCTCACGGTTTAAGTTTCAATTGAACTTCGCTTGGCCCCGCTCGTTATTCCGGGACTCCAATCACGATCCTTCAGTTGCTTCCGTCTCTTTGTCAAATAAGCCTCAACCCAGGGAGTTAATGTAAAATAGTTTCCACAGGTAATAAGCTCCGGTGACCTTGCCTCAAAGGAAGTGATCAAGCACTTGCTATTCTACTGACTGTTTGCGGCGTATATGTATGAATGCCTTCCCTGGGAATGTTCGTGAAGCCTATTCAGAATAAAACGGAAAAGGGGAGCGGATTGTGCCGCCTAGCGCCGCACTGTCCATACAAACGTTTTAAAAATGACAAAAGGAACACGTATCGGGCATGATGATTATTCTTTCCCCAAAGTTGGCCTTCGTAGAGACTCCGAAGGCTCAATCGCTCTTTTCCCCACAGGCTTTTGTTTCAAAGCAGTGTCCCTTTGTTTTTGTTGTGTTTTGCGATGCTGTTATTTGGCTTCTGGTGTGTATTTTATTGTCATGTTTTGTTTATTTTGTTAACACATGCAGCAGGGGAGAGTGGGGTAATGGTGGCACAAGAAGCTTTAATTATACGACTGACTTCAATTTTAAGAGGGCCAAAAATAATTCTCAGACGGTAGCAAAGACCATTTGATACCATTATACCTTGTGCGAAGCTGGGGTTACAAATTTTTCCGCCAAAAGTTGTTTTCTGGACGAGTATTCGAGTCGCTGTTCGGTGACAAGACTGGTAGTAAAGCCCTTCACTGACCAATCAAAAGTGTGTACAATATTAATATTTTCTTGGCCGAAAGGGCATTCATTTGTAGACGCGCAAGAAATTAAAATTTTTTTCTTGGCGAGCAGGTCTGCAGAATCAGTCACTGACTCACTGTGTCGGGGATGCTTCCTATTCTCAGAAGCATTTTTGTTGTCTAAAAACCGACAGAGATGTCTCGACGCTTTCAAGACTTTTTTTAGCCTGTCATAGCTGAAGCGGGCACTTCAGCTGTTCATTCAGACAACATATTCCGCGCATCTAACTCCGTCTGAGGGGAATTTTCCACTGAATGTCTGACCTGTCACTGTCCCGAGATCCACCATTTAAAAGCCTGAAAGGAAATAAGAAGCGGGAATAAACAGGCCCCTGTGAAATAGCTGCCAGTCAGGACGGCCAACAGTCCACTGTCGATGGGCGCAGACCCAAGCCAAGCTCTTTAAAAAAAATCCCGGGCCGGGGCCGGGGGGGGGCTCTGCCCCCCCGTGAAGCCGTCCGGGGGGGGGGGCACGAGCCCCACTGCCCCCCCCGTAGTTGGCGCTTATGCACAGTAGCGTAGTCTGACAACCGGGGGATGACTACTTCCGTCCGCCATATTGTGGCTCTGACTCATAGGAACTCTACGCGATTTCTCAGGAATGAACAAGACAAAGAAGTAACGCCATATTGTGTTATCGCGAAATCCGCTTGTTCTAGCGGCCAACAAGCTCCGCCCATCGGCCAAACTCTCTCAGTATAAACGGCTCTGTCACGCCTGCTTGCGCTTTTTCAGGAGTTTCCTTTGGGCTCTAAAAGTTACTTATTCGTCTTGGTTTTTTGTTATACTTCAAACAAAGATGAATAAGTTACTTTTAGAGGCCATAGGAAGCTTCCGAAAGAGCGCAAGCACCACGTGATAAATAAAGACCAGTCACGTGATAAATACAGACCACTTTTCCGCGGTGCCCGCGGGCGCCAACTACAAATTCGTTTTGCGCCGTAAATATAGCTCTAAAAATTTTTTTTCTTCGTTGTAAAATCGTTTTATGGCGTCCTTTTTCCATCTAAGCCGTTTAAAAAAAATGTTTTTTTCCTTTGCATGTGTCCTTTAAAGCAACACTACCAACACCGTCGAAGTTGAAGTTCTTACATTCCACTTATTTCAGTCGATAAGAAATTCTTTGCTGACGTCATAGTCAGCATTCGGGCAATAGACTGATCTCACCAAGCGTTCGACGCATCCGCGAGGCAGCCATAACTTTAGTTCACAGGAGGCAATCGGCAGTGCACGAGACTGTTCGTGGCCTGCACGCGCAGAGCTCCAGCGAGGTTGTCGCACGCGCAGAAAGACTAAAGTTCCCTCGATGCTTTGCGGCAGCGGGGGCGTAGTCAAACTGGCTGGTGAGATCGGTCTATCGTGGAAGGCCGACCCCAGGGACACTTTCGATCGCACACGTCGCCAATAGAACCATTGCCTCCAGCACACGCTCTTCGACTCGGAGCTAAAATAAAAAAGTTGTTTTTTTTCTCTCTCTCGGCCTTCCGCCAGACTCATAGAGATCATACATACTAACTCTAGAGGAAAAGGTCCGCCATTTTCCCATGCCTTCTGGCTGCCGCAAGCGGCGGAGCATGAAGGCAGACCTTCGGCGTCCCTCACTTGGTTATCAACTGCCTTCCATTTCACCAATGCAATTATATCATCAGAGCAGTTTCATGGACTTCAACAATCCACGTGTTTACCGGTAGAAAAATATTCGCGTTCCTTTCGAACCTCCTTTTTTGCGTAGCGGGCAGGTGTACGGCTTCGCGTCAACGCGAAACGAAGCCAGATACCGGCTTCGCGGGTGGAATACGAAACTGCGCGACCACCAGACTTCCGAGATTTCGACAGAAGGAAAGTTAATGCAGCGTAATGAGTACATTGCATTTTATAAGGGTTAAAATAGCTCAGAATTAAGTGTACAACGTTAAATAATCACTGTTTATACTGCTGAGAGTTTTCAGTATTCGCGATTACCATTTCAGCTGGCAACATTGGTTTGTTCCTCTCGTGTTCTGTCGCTCTCTTTCGCGATCTTTCACTCCGGACTCCGGATGCCTGCGCACGGGATTAGCCACTCCTCCTCACCCACCTTTAACCCCCTGGTCAGACTGCGGCTAATAAAGGTGTATCCACACGACGGAGCGGGCCGCGGACCGATTGATCACGTGATGCGCGGCCCGCGGGCCGCCCGGCTGCAATGAGCATCCACACGGCGGTCCAAAAGAACAGACGACTGAGCGAGCGGGCAGGTCTAACCCTCGACCTCACAGCTCCGTCAAACGCATGCAGCGAGCTGCTTTGAGGCTATTTGTAAGGAGCCAAGATGGAGGTTGAACGAAAGAGACTTTTGGCCGCGGTGGGCCCTGGCGTTGACTATTGAGGACGAACAGGTTTAAGTGAACCGAAAAGGGCATGCCTCTATTGTCCCACAGAGCGCGGAATGGCTCCAAAAGCGCGATGAAGTAAAAAGTTGCATCGTCGCACCATGCCGCTATCGTCGCACAACAAATGGTTCGTCAACCATTTCGTCGTTTACCCTGAGACTGGGGGGGTTTTTTTGAAGAGCAGAAGAAACAGAAAAAACAGACAGGTCTGTTTTTTCTGCTCTTCAAAAAAACCCCCCCAGTCTCAGGGTAAACGACGAAATGGTTGACTTCCACCAGCTAGCCTGTACTTTGACTCTTTTCTCGTAAATGGTTCGTCTTCTTCGTCTTCAACAGTTGGCGCCAAAAGAACACGACTTTGGATTTGGATTCCAATCCAAATAACAAAAGTCAGCTTGTTGCCAGACTTAGCACTTCAATTATACTAAAAACGCCGCGGTCCGCCGCCAAGGTCCGGGCGAGAAAAGTCGCTTGGCATTTCTCACAAGCGCGGGCCTCGGACCGCCGGCGGACCTCGAAAACCGGTGACATAAGATCACGTGATGCGCGGCCCGCGGACCAAAACAGCAATTTGGTCCGTCATGTGGATACACCTCAAAAGGGGCTTTAGTGGCTGCTATAAAGTTCCTATAAAGTTATAGAGTTCCTGTACAAGAGCCAGAGTTGAGTGTCTGTTTTCCGCGTGCCGCCGCGCCGCTATTCGCGCAGATCCGATCACGTGAGGAACCGGATCAAATGCCGTGCAGGAAAGTAGACGTCGCGTTCCGCTGCCTTTGAGCGCGCCGCGCGCCTCGAAACGCGTGGCGTCGCTATTCGCCGAATTCAGTCACGTGAGGAGTAGGATCAACATGCCGTGCAGGAAAGACGGCGCTACGGGTATGATGATGATGATGATTGTTTGCGGCTCTTCCCTTTTGGGTCGGGCGGTCCCGTAGAGTTTGGGACCTAGCCAGTGGGGATTCGGTTATCCCCGTTCGTGAACTAGCATCCACCAGTTCTCTCATCTTCGCTTCCACCCGCTCACGCCCCCCTCCGTTGGTTATAGATAGCGTCGGCGGCGTTGTTGCCGTTAGTCCCACCCAATGAACGCGCATGCGCGCGCTCCTTCTCGCGGACCAGGATGGCAGCGGAGACGGTGAGAGGGACAATCGTTCTTGAGACTGCTTTTATTGCATGGTTCCGGTCGGCGTGTTCGTGCATTCTGCAATTTTAACGTAAGTGCCCTTGGCGACACTGGCTCCAACGGAATGGGCAATCCACTCTTATCTTCATTCAGGTGCTGCTGCTCTTTTGGAGATCAGCGCAATCTGAAGAGGGGCTTTTCACCGTTCCACGGGTCTTTGTTTCGACAGTCAAGACTGGTGCGATCTACGGGCCGCTGATTTTCACTGCTGAGTGGCGAGGTATTGACGGTCCGACTGTGACAAGACAAGCGTCAGGAGCGTCGGCATTATCAGAAGGGGCGGTTCCTCCGTGGCTGACGTTCACAAGCACCGGCAGTTTGTCGTGGTGCCGAAGGTGGTTCGTTGGCTGCCATAGATTAGTCTAGAGCGACTAAATTATGTACGCTTAGAGTAATAGTGTAGCCTGTTCCTCGACATTGCCGTGGGCGCCGCCATCTTGGTGCTTGTGTACAACAGGCGCAATTGCCGATCGTCATGGTTCAAAAGTGCGACCTCTTCTTCAGTAGGTTCGGTGTTAGAAAGCTCATGATCAATTAGCTTTGCTCTGTGGCGAACTGTTTAAACATTTGTAAAGGACGGAAAAGCGTTTTTTTCTGATTTCAGGTAAAGATTCAGATAACTGGCAACCACGATTTTAAACGCCAAGATAAATGAGTGTCGTTAGTGGCTCTAGTTTATTTCGTTCCTGCTCTCAGAGCGAGCTTCTGATTACCTGCCTCAACGCTTTTGCAACGTGCATTGGACACCACAAAGATTTTAGTTATTCTCAGAAGATAACTGGAGGCTCGTTCTGAGCCTCTGCTGAGCCTGCGTTCGTTTTGGCGAACTCGCTTATCGGCGCCAACTTTATGAATGTGTACACAAATTTGTTGCAGATCTTTGACATCTATGAGGCAAAGCAGAAAACGACCGTAGCAACTGACCCGTCTGATCAGAACCGCTCTTGCGACTGGATAGGTCGTACGTTTTGCGGTACCGCGTGCGACGTCATTAAATTAGCTCATTTTTTACGGACCTGCTGATTGATGCTGCTTGCATGAGCAATGTCTGCGTGGTTGAGTGCACATTTCCTGAGTGATGGAGAGGGTCGGCTGGCGAATCATACTGGGGCTGGGCGTCGATTAAAGTTTTAACCCGATTAATCGCCACCCTTTAATCGATTAATGAATCGATTAATCGGTGTTGGTCATTTTCAAGCATAATATTTTTAACAGTCAAAAATGATATATGTTTTTTTTGTTGTTGTTGTTGCTTTTGGTGAACACGTGGCCATGGGCGCCCTATACAATTTTAATAATGAATCAACCTCGATGTGTGGTTCAGAACATGTTCAAAGGCACTCGCACTTGCAGATTATTACTTCAACTGCATGAGGCAAAGAGGTTCGATGATATGCTAAGAGCGACCTCCCTAAATTGTTCACAGTAGACTGCTGCGCTAAATGGACACTCGAAAGGCGCTTTAGTGGTGGGGACCCGTGGGACCTTCCGCACTTGTCAGAAGTTGCAAATCTTGCCCCTACGTATTTTTTTAGGCTACAATTTTACCTCAAGTTTGCCCTTCATACAGACGCACTCGTCGGCGTCTGCATGGCGAAGGCGTCTAATTTTACTTTCTTCTGTTTTGTGAAATTTTCATCCATTAACCGCTTAAAAATATTAATCGCGATTAAAGCATTAATTGACGAATCGGTAGATTTGTCGATCAATTCCCCAGACCTAGATGATACATATTAATTTTGTTTGTATTTACGTTTAGTCACCCTGTGTTGTACCAAGTTGAAATTACTTTCGGATGCTGTTGTAACAGTGCTTGATCATCCGGGTTAGTGATGCGACCATGAACAACATAGTCATCCGCAAAGAAAAAATCGTAAGGGTGCAGGTGAGCTGGGGAATATTAACCATGTTGAATTAACCTGAGACTGGGGTGGGGACGTCGTCCTGTCTATTTTCTGTCTCTTCTACGTTTTGATGTTTCTTCTCTCAGGTTAATTTAACATGGTTAATATTCACCAGCTCGACTGCACCCTTACGATTTTTTCTATGATCATCCCAGAAGCAGGCTTCGTCCCCTTTTCTTATGGTCCAACGTTGTCACCACCGGCAAGCACGCTAATCTTCCAAGCCTTCGCGGTTTTGAACAAACTGGGACGTCGACTGGCAGAGTTAGAAGCGGATGTGGCGTTCTTCGGCATCTGTCTTCGCAGGAATTTCGTGGACCCGGAGCACTTCAAATTTTTTAGACATCGTCTTGTCTATTTTCTGTCTCTTCTACGTTTTGATATTTGTTCTCTACCCCAGTCTCAGGTTAATTCAACATGGTTAATCCGCGAAGAGTCTTATGTGTGATGATAAGTTGAGTGGGAGGTCGTTAATACGCATTAGAAATTAAAGTGGTACTAGGACTCGACCATCAAGCTGCTCGTGAAAGTTTGTATCCTCGGTTCGAATGTCAATGGATCGAATGTCGAATTGTAGTTTTTGGGGTGTTATCTATGGGACGAGGGGGTGTAAGTACTACACCCCTATTTATGAGGGTGTAAGATGCTCGGAAGTTGCGAATAGATGTCGCTTAACGCAGGCCGTCGATAGGCGGAACGGAGAAGCCCAGTTGCGACCGCATTTTTCATCTCCGAAGAAAAGCCTCGAACAATAATGGATTCCCGCCTTCCCCCCACTTCGTCGCATCGCGAACACAAGCTCCAATCTACCCTGCTTAGCGGGACATCGCGTCCCCTTCCCGCTCTTTCCAAATAAATAAATAAAAAGAACCGCGAGACTTCCTTCAATCGCCGGAGTCTTTAAGCTGAGAGTGGGCGAAAACTACACGCGCTTGCCGGACCGATCAGCCGCCTTCCTGTCGTCACCCGATCCCGCTCTTTGTACGTGAACAGGAGCTCGGTCACGTGACGAAAGATAGTCTCGCGATTGGTCCAACGGGCACGTAGCTTCAACCGCACTACGAGCTTAGGCGTGAACCGGGCATAAGCCCCGTTAAGGAAGCGACAGAAACGCCGTGTCGTCTCTGACGGCGCCGCGCTGCTTGTGTTTTCATTCTTCCCTCTCTTATTTCTTTTCCCTTCTTCCTTCCTTCCTTTTCTCCCTAAGACGGGCGAATCCATCATCGCATCCGCGGCGGTACTTAAACCCGCCGCTATGGAAGAGATCAGCCATCCTACGTCGCGCTGGCACGCAGCCGCAAGTGCCACCCTTTCTTATGTTTTGTATTATTCTTAAATATTTTTTCTTCTTTACGCCCGTATAAACCACTAGGCAAAGTTTTCAAGCCTGCGTGAGCCCCCGCCGTTCCCGGGGCCGCGCGCAAGCGAGCAACCCATCCACCGGGAAGAATCGCTTCGTCAAATCCGCAACACATAGACTTCCCCCTCCCCTCCCTTTGCCCTTCCCCTTTACGCACATTCGCGGACGCAGATACTCACGCTGCACAATGCACGTAATATTAAACGTATATATAATAGTACTAAATTATAAAAAAAAATGAAGATGGTGACGAGGAAAACTCGGTGGAAATGAAAGATTAGTCGAAGACTGACGGCGACGCCGACGACGGAGATCAAGACAGAATCCAGAAGAAAAAAAACAACAACAAAACAACAAGAATGCGCGTGAAAGCTTAGTACGAGGACCCCAGCGCCGCCTCGTGGAAACGTTGCTTGTAGTGCCCCGTGTATACTCCATTTATCCCCGAGCAGACAGCGTGGTGGAAGCTACGTTCTCCTTCGGAGCCAATTCTACTTCTCTCTTTTGTCACGCGATCAAGAGAGGGGCCGGGAGCTTGATTGGTTCCGGCGGGCGTATAGCTTCTACCGCACTTTCTGCTTAGGACTAGGGACGTGCAGTGACCGCCTTTGGCAACTGCGGCGCCGAAACTTGGGTGTCTGGACCTCAAACCGGGAGGTGGAGAGGGAGAGGGGGCTTAGGACCGGGGGAGCCTCCACGCCTGCGCCGTATCCAAGCGGTTCATCAATTACGGGAAAGGAGAATGAGGGTAAGGGGGCGAAGAGGAAAGGGCGAGAGAGTTGACAACTCCTAATGCGGTCTCCTCGTAGTCCCCCTTGCGTTGGGGATAAAGCCTCCTCACATCTGCGGCGGCGACCGCTTGCTCAGCTCGCTGTACGTGGAAGCCGCGGCGCAAAGCTTGCCCAACATTTGTCGGGGCAATTCGGTCTCCCGTGTCCCTCCTCTCCCACACCCTTCTCGGGAACCCACGACAAGCTGGAACTGCTGTTGACAAAACGTCCTGCCCAGACCTTTCGCCCCGACTACGGGTACTTAGAGGATTCGTTCTGTCCTCCTCCGCTCAATGGACCACGCTTCGCCCGTTTCAACTGTGTACACTGGGGTTATCTTGACGTGTAAACCGTGGTTTGGAACGATAGCTGCGTTCTGTTACTAGAAAGTAGGGTTTGCGTTATCTGCACGCCGCTTGCTTGTGACTATAAACAGTCACTAAATAAACGATAGGCTTAAGAACATCGGAATACCGTTCACAAGTCTTCTCGCGGGCGCCACCATTTCGGTGCCTGGGGCATTGCTGGCGGAATTGGCGATAGTTACTATTCAAAGATATAATTTTCTGAGCTTTATGTCAGGAAGCTAAAAAAGCCAACTCATGTTTATAAACCACCCGGAATGCCCCTAGCGGACGCCACCGGCGCCGCGCATGTGCGATGGAGTGTGGGCCAGAAGCTCTCCGCCGCCCGTAAAGAAACCATTGAAATGCAATGTTGTCGGCGACGGTGTGAGACCCCGTGCTCTTTCTCGTGTTGGGATTGTTGACTCTACGTCGTCCTGAAATGTCTCGCTTCTTTAGAGGTCTCAGCGAAACTAACGAGGCTCGTTGCACCGCAAAACTTCGCGCGAATAATGTGAAATGCCGCGGTTCATTCCGCATGGATACCAAAGAATGAACGCTAACACCTGATGAAATTCTGCTCGCTATTTTCAGTCGCGACGTCAGACACTCCTTGAACGTTGACAGGACAAACGACACAGCCGAATCAAATTCCTCATTGTCACAATCTAGGAGCACCAAATAGTCGTCTACGAATCTAAAAATTTTCCCCATCTTGGTTCCTTCCAGCTTGCCTGACAGGACTTTGTCGTGGAACGCAAGAAATATATCGCTAAGTACTGGGGCTATACATGACCCTATGCACACGCCATTTCTCTGAATAAAAACACCGTCATTCCAGATCGCGAACGTTTTTATTCAGAGAAATGGCGTGTGCATAGGGTCATGTATAGCCCCAGTACTTAGCGATATATTTCTTGCGTTCCACGACAAAGTCCTGTCAGGCAAGCTGGAAGGAACCAAGGTGGGGAAAATTTTTAGATTCGTAGACGACTATTTGGTGCTCCTAGATTGTGACAATGAGGAATTTGATTCGGCTGTGTCGCTTGACGCATGAAGTACCTGTAAATGGGGCCATTAGGTTTCTGGACCTGAGCCTGCAACTTGGTCATGGCCATGTGTGCTGGATATATGAGCCAAAAGCAAAGAAACCCATCTTGCCTTTTTCGTCAGCGCATTCCAAACTTGTGAAAAGAGGAATTGTTAACCTCTGTTTTAGAAATGCCCTGTTCAAGTCCTGCCCCCACAGGGTGAAAGAAAGCTTCTACACACAAGCGGCAAGGCTCAGACATGCGGGATATCCGTCTTACCTGTTGACGACAGTTGCTGAGAGCTTACTTCAGAAAGGACGTGAGGAAACTACCCAGCAGGCTCGTAGGGTTAACAAAAAAGTAACTGTTTTACCATACCTCCATAAGATATCTCACAACCTTAAGAAAGTTGGCCGTAGGGTTGGAGTTGATGTGGTTTTTTCGGCTCCAGAGAAGCTGTCTGGGCTGTGCAGAAAAGTGAACTCCTGTTCTAAAGAAAAGCAGGGTTGCACCAAAAAACACCAGGACCAATTCGTAGACTGTGTGGAGGGAGTAGTGTACTCTATTCCCCTCTCGTGTGGCAGGGGATACGTCGGGCAAACGGGGCGATGCCTCAATGATCGGCTGCGGGAGCACCAGTATAACGTGTTTAGAGTTGTGTCAGGTCACCTTGGCCTGCACTGCCGAGACTGTTGCTGCGCTCCCATCTTTGACATGTGTGAAGTGGTTAGGAAAAATAAAGACAAACTCACTCGGGAAATCATTGAGGCGCGGGAAATTGGAAGATTGGGGCAAAACTGTGTCAGCACTCCGTCACTATCTTTATCGGATAAGGAACGTTCCTATTTAGACACACAGTGACAGTGCATAGCGATGGCTAGTGAGCACGTGGCATGCAGGTCAAGCTTTTTATTCATGTTTGTTTGTTGTGACAATACAGTATTTATACTCGCTGTTAGAACGAATAAACTTCAGTTGTAAGTCAGCGCCTTGTTTGTCTACCTTCTTGTTCTTGTCCGTGTCCTTGCGCTGTTTTAATCTTTAATCGTAAAAGTGTAAACGAGAACGAATCCACCTTATTTGGCAAATTAGTCTCAAGAGGCCAAAAAAAATGTCTAGGAAAATAAAGTGTATCTAGCACTATCGATTCTTCTAATTTACTGCAGTCGTACGGCCAATCTTCCACTTTCTTTATTGTTAAATAGTGCTCGTTTGAACGTCGTTGTTTGTAAAAACATTGCGTTAGGTGCCTCAGAAATATATTTTTCTACAGGTGTAATACACATCTTAGACACTACAGAATATTGCATAATATTAGGTATGAATTCTGTTAAATTATACAATCATAACGAGTTGTTTTTTATACCCATTGATAAACTGTACATTTCGATCACAACACCGGCGACCGGTTGATGTACTGGTATACCATCGCACACTCGGCGAACAAGCCCAAGAGCACCCACAAAACTCAAATTTCACCTCTTCATCCATGTAGAGAATTTAATCCTTTGTGCCCATTCCCCATAGCCGGAGCGCAAGTGTCGTCTGTTTCTTGCACAGGGGTTGCGATGATGTCAGGATGCCGAGCTCTTATTGGATGATTGAAAAACATAGTGGGTAGACCTCAAGACATCTAGCATTGAGGTCTACCCACTATCCTTTCAACGAAAGCCAATCAGAGCTCAGGGTCCTTCTGACGTCACCGCAACTCATCCGCGAGAAGCAGACGACTTGCTCTCCGCCGACCGTCTTGATGGCGTAAAGCACACGCGGATACCCCCTATCCGCCGAGAAGCTAAGAGAAAGGAGTGAAAGAGAGCAGGCGGGGACATCAGCTCTCGTTCGAATGATCAGCGAATAAACCTTAAGTAGACAAAAAACAACAACAACGACAACGTTTTACGTGTTTGCTGCTTCAGAAAGCGGGACGTCGGCGTGCGCCGTGTGGCTTTCGCGTTGGGACGCGTTCGACGAGTGCAGTGGAGACAAAGGCAGCTAGCTAGCTGTAGGCATAGCTTCCTCTATACTCGCAAAGCCTGGCAGTTCGACAACGGGGTCATAAAGTGCCCGGTCGCAGATTTGGAGCGTGAGGATCTGGTAGAGCACAGAGCATCAAAAAGCCATTTCTCGGGAAACCTGGACGTCAGCGCGCAGCTTTGGCAGCGGCGAGGACCCGAAACACACTTGTTCGCTCGGGAGAAGTGTGTTTCTGCGTCTCGCCGCAGCGGGGCGCCAGTCACGTGGCTCTCCTCTCGTCCGTTGTCTGCCGCTCCACCTTTTCCATTTCGGCGGCCGCTTCTGGTGGCTATCTGCCAGGCTTTGTCAGAATATACATCAACTCATGTTTACAAACAAACCGGAGCGCCCCTAGCGGACGCCATGGGCGCCGCATATGCGCGGTGGATGGTGGGCAAGAAACCCTCCGTCGCCCATAAGCAAGCGATTGAATTGCGTTGTTGTCGGCGTCGGTGGGAGTCCCCGTGCTCTTTTTCGCGTAGAAATTGTTGATTCTACATCCTCCTAACAATGTCTGACTGCTTGAGCGGCTTCGGCAAAATTAACGAGGCAAAACTTTGCGTGAATAATGTAACGTGCGGCGATTCATTTCACGTGGACGCCGCAGAATGGGCGCTAAAGCCTGACTCCCACGATGAGATTCTGCTCGCTATTTTCAGTCGCGACGTCGCTCGGGCTGCAAAAGCGCGGACCCTAGCTGAGATGGTGGACGTCGATACTGAAAACCGCAAGTAGAATCGGGCAATACAAGTCGGTGATGGCCACTGGTAACAATGATCAACATAATCTTGTATATACTCTTTACACTTAGCCTACTTACCCAACCAACCTTCAAAAGTCTTTTGAGGCCTGCACTTAATTCTTATTGCAATTACCGGGTCAACGTTTGGTTTACGGGCCGCTGTCGTTTGAACGAGCTGACGACAAAAAGCAGACAAGTTTAAGAGAGCAGACGACAGTTCGAACGCATGCGCAATGGAGTACGGGCAAGAAGCACCGCGTCCCGCGTCACAAACCATTAGAATGTCACGTTGTCGGCGTCTGTGTGAGTCTGCATACTCTTTTCCGCGTTGGAGTTGTCGATTCTACGTCCTCATCGCAATGTCTTACCACTTCAATCGCCTGAGCGAAATTATCAAGGCTCGTTACGCCGCTAAACTTTGCGTGAATAATTTGACGCGCGGCGATTCATTCGCATGAATGCCGCAGAATGGACGCCAAAACCATGATGAGATTCTTCTAGCTAATTTCGGTCGCAACGTCGCTCGTGCTGCAAAAGTGTAGAAGGTAGCGGCGATGATCGACGTCGATACTGAAAATCGGAAGTGAGAACAGACCAAGCGTAACAAGTCGGTGATGGCCACCGGTACCAATGATCAACATCTTGTATCTACTGTTTACACCGAGCCTACTTAAGTCTTTTGAGGCCTGCAATTATTTCTTATTGGAATCACCCGGTCAAATTTTGGTCTACGGGCCGCTTTTTTTTTTTTGAACAAGCAGACGACAAAAAGCAGTTGGAAAGAGCAGACGAAAGTTCGAACGATCAGGCGGCCGCGTAAATTTGAAGACGCACTGAACCCGTGGGTGGTCGGGACAACTTGGCGTTTTTCTCTCGTTCACGTTGGAACAAAGAAAATATATCTGGCGACCACAAAGTGTTGCCCTCACAAACAATCGTAGTTCGACAGCGCCTGGTTTGCCCTTTTCACGGCTACTATCCACGTTCTCGGACGAACGGAGGGGGCAGAAACACATGAAAACTGATCTTCAAACCTTTCCAGACCCTCTTGGTACAGCCCCCCTTGCAGCATTTTGACGAGAAGGCAGGTTTTTTGTCTGGTTTCTTCCAAAGGAACACAGGAATGCATGTCTCGCACGGCGACTTCTGCCCACCACCCCAGACCGGAAGTGCGCCCGACGCGCCACCACCGCGGCGTGACGTAGGAGAGTTGAGTTCTTGTATAGGCTCCTTGCACTGACGTCACATCGCACGCATTTGAACACCAAGTAAAAGGAGGAGAGAGAAGCTGCTTTGGTAAGAATATTGAGTGACAGGTTAATCTTCTATAATCTTCTGGCGGGAGAATGGCGACGCCTGTGCAAATCCGGGAGGCACAAAGGAAGATCCTGATAAGAGGGGAGCTCCTTCTTCCCCTTTTCTCTGGAGGGCATCGGAAATGACGTCTTGTGCAAGGAGCCTATAGGAGGCCATGCTTTCGGTCTACCCCCTAAGCGTTCCAACCAGAGCCCGGTGTTCTGACGTTCCCGCCCTTTCTCGCGTCTCCTCCTTCAACGGCAGGGAGGTGTTTTAGTCGTCCCGCCACCAGTGCGGGCTTTCCATCTTCGATAACACTTGGGCGTCTCGTGAGCATCGAGCGGGCACGCGCAGCCAGAGCACGACGGAGGGCAACAAGCTCGTGCTGGAATTTGGGAAATAGGAACAATTGAGACCCTGCCGCTCGAAGGTCGTGCTTTTGGCAGCTGACATTGCTCCCTATGCGCAAAAACAAAAATGTCAAAACTCTCAGAAAGAAAAAAATAATATCCTACTGACCTACGGCGTGTGAATATTCTTCGCTTCAAACTTTCTTATTGTTGCATATTTCTTGCACTATATCGAATTTTATTGCGCTGCTACGGCAACCTTCGTGCTCCCGGTGTTTTTTTTTATACCTAGTGGCTTAAAATAAACCAAAATATTGAGTTTTTGTTTTTGTGAGTTACATTGAGAGGGAAAATATGAACAAATCGTGTTCCACTCGAATCAACAAAGAAATATCGCGCAATACTTGTAAGCAGCTTGGTGTGGCGCTATGGAACCTAGGAAACAAACCCATCAAGAAGTTAATGCGAAACAAACAATTCACTCGTAGCGCAAAAAAAAATAAAAAATAAAAAAAAAATAAAATAAAATAAAAAACTAAAAGATAATCGGCAATTAATTCTTGACAACCCCCTCCCCTTCTTTTTTTTCTCTCCTGTTCATCACCAGATACCAGAAAAAATATGGGAGGTGGGAGCGGCCTGAGATCAAGAAGAACAAAAGGGAGGACGCAGTGGCGGATCGCTTTCCTGGCACTGAGAAAAAAATGCGTGAAAAAAAAAAAGGAAAATGCAAAAAGAGGCAACAAAACAAAAACGAAAAAGAACCAAAGAGGGAAATAGAAAAGCGTAAAGAAGCTAAGGTACTAATTGTGCCGAAGGTTTCCAGTTACCGTAATTACGTCGTCCGGAGATTGGGACGGCGGCGGCGACGCTGACGACAATGATGATAGCGGTGGCACTATACGCTCCGCAGGGCCCAGCGCTAGACGCTCCATTTTTGTTATTTTTGACGACCTTGCTGACGTAACACTAACATTCTCTCTTTTCTTTGTACCCCCTAGGTTTAAGGTTTTTGCGAAGCGATAATGTCGGCACCAGACTTCGCTTTCGTCTAGATTCCTGTCTACGCAGCCGACTTGTGTGTCAGTATGGTCGCACTGCTTGTATACACCATGCACAGAAAAGGACACGCGTCGTTCGCTGCGGACACGCTGGCAAAGGTGTACCTGCGGACACCCCTATGGCACACGTTCGAAGCCGATTTCCATCGCACATATGCATGCTTTCGAATATGTCTGCAAACCGTTTTTATATGACCAATGGGGACGGCAGCGTCCTACACGTGCCTCAGTCAATGTCTATAGACTGGGGGAGGGGGGGGGGTTGTTGGCCGAGTGGTTTAGCATGCACCAGCTCGGAGCACGCGGGGCGAAAGCTCGCGCTGCAGAACCCAGGGATCGTGGGCGCAATCCCCACCCCTGCCCGTGCCGATCTGGATGAGCATCGTGCCGGCGTGCGGTACTGAGTGGTGCCACACGCAGTAGTGATAGTGACTTTTATGTTTTTGTTTTATTTTCCAGAAGAAAGATGATGAACTGTTTTATCAGTGGTTATGCTTAGTGCGTTATTTCGTGTCTAGCTTCCAACTTCGGACCAAGTAAAATCAACAGCGTAAACACGTTCATCGCTTTTCGAGAATATATATATATATATATATATATATATATATATATATATATATATATATATATATATATATATATATATATATATATAGAAGAAGAAAAGAACCCTTAGTGAAAACAGCAACAACGGACGATCTATTCTTCCACGTTTCGGCCGGAGTCCGGCCTTCCTGACGAAGGCCGGACTCCGGCCGAAACGTCGAAGATTAAATCGTCCGTTGTTGCTGTTTTCACAAAGGGTTCTTTTCTTCTTCTATACCCACACCTTCGGCCCCCCGCCACCATGCCCGTTATATATATATATATCAGCACCGGTTGGTCGTCTACCAAGTTAAGCGAATTCGAAACTAAACAGTACACAGAGAGCTGGTCGACACAGAGAGCTGGTCGGAAATTGAGTCCGCCGAAACCAGTGGCCGGGATGGTCTAATCGGTTAACGCGTCGCCCCGGACAGGCGAAGGTTGCGGATTCAATCCCCGCTCCTGGCCCAATTGTTCGCCAGCTCTCTTTCCCTTTCCCTAACTTTAATGCAATAAATTCAATAATCACGTTCTCCCCTCTTCGTTCACTATATTACTACGACTGCACTTGTCAATCTTCACTCATTCCCCATTATATAGACCAACTCAACTCTCCGACGTCACGCCGATGGGGTGGTGCTACTGTCGGCACTGCGCATGCGCAGGCGCTTCGCCTCCGGCAAATCTGGTTTCTGCGCGCGCGCAGTGCCCTCACCCGGTGGGCAAACGCGGGTTTGTTTGTAAACAGTGTGTTGGTCTATATATATATATATGGGTGGTTTCATCTCAAATCGTGCAGGCAAAAAGGGTCGAATTTTTAATTTCGATGAAAAAAATATATGTTATGGCGCCGTTTTTAAAAACGCAGTCGCCGCAGACCGCAAGTTCGTCGGATTTTTTGTTCGCGACTTATGGATTTTTAAAGAGGCCGCGGCGAAAAGCAGTGTTTTTCACACCCGTCGTGGGTCGGATGTTTCGCTTGATCTCCCGCCGTGGATTTTCAGTCCACATTATATTATCTTTTTTAAAGCACTCTGTGGACACATTTAAAAGGCTCCAATACCATAAAATAATTTTAGGCGTTTTGCTTTTTTTCTGTAAAAATGTCAAAAACGCCCCCTCGGTCAATTGTTGACGAACTTTGACAATTAATTACTGGCGATCTACTTGGGTTACATCAATACTTTTTATGTCCACGGAGAGCCCAAAACACGTTCTTTATATGTATTATAAAATGACTTGGTTGTATAAAATATTCTTTGCGGTACGTTTACGTTAATGTTATGTGAAAACCAAAAAGTACCATTTTTGAAATTGATTTTCTCAAAAAACCCATTTTTTATTTTTTTTATTTTTTGTTAAAATGTAGATGTGATAGTTTTCTACGCGAAAATCAAGTCTAGAAAGTGTATATTTTGTTTGTATGTTTTATATTTAGGCCTCAATATCGGAAAAAAAGTCTTTGTTTTGCAAGACCCAAGTCAGACATTCCGACCCATGCGTCTCTATGAATTGTGAAAAAGTTTTCTTAAATTTTCTTCTGCATTTTGTAATCAATTATAAACGAATTTTGTGGTATTGAATATTTATGTATGTTTTGATAAGAGCGGGAACCACGAGATACATATCTAACCAAATCAGCAGGCCTAGTAGACTTTGAATAACCAAAAGGCACAGACGTTGCATTGTTTCGATTTATAAACCTTTCACAGTAAACTAGCACGACTAGCTAATAGCTGTCATATTACTGAGACAAAGAAAGTCACCACATCCGTCGATATGTTATATACAATTCTTTCCGAAACCAAACACTGGGGTTTGTTCACCGCACATCGCACAGGTCACCAGGGAATGTCCTTTCACTTCCGTAATACACAAAAGTGGTGACACAGAAACGGTCCGCAACACACAGAGAGTGTGTCATGGAGAGGGGTAGGAAATAAAAATAAATAAATAGGAATTAAATTGCCCAACTGCGATCTTACCGAAAATTGCGTTAAAAAAAATAAAGTATTTAGGTTGGAGTGGTGGCAAGACGATAGGTCCACGCCTGGTGGAGAGTCAGACAAAGAAGTCGACGGCACGTAAAGGTAAAACAAACAAAAAATAAATAATTTAATAAAGACGGGAAAACTCAGCCGCACATGGCAAGAAGATAAACCAACTCCTCCGGGCATTCCCTAAATGGGACGCAACCAAATGCGTGCGAACACGCTCTCTACATCACCGCCTAGGCCGCTACGCCATGACAAAATAAACCCAACTGAACAGTGCTAACAAACAGTTAGTAAGAAAACATTGAAAAAAAAAAAAAAAAAACGTTCAAAAACGCACCCGAGAAACTAAGTTCAGCGGGGCGAAGAAACACACACGAGTCGGTCCCACGACACTGAAGTCTGGCAGGATGACGGCGTCCAGATGATGCTCGAATCTGTTTTTCCCTCTGTTACGCACATCCACGACGGCTGTGAGGAACAGTGGCTGTGCGAAAGAAAGTGAAGAATAGATTCGAGCAGGCGATGCGCGAGAAGGTAACCGAGACTATGCCTGAAGCTTCATATCGGGAGAGGAGCTTTCGAGGTAGTTTCTGCAGTTACTCAAACTTTCTCTTTCCCCATCCCTTTTTGAAAAGAGCACGTCAGCCGGCGCTGACTTTTTATCTCGGGAGAAGCCCACTCTTCACAAACGGTTATAGTTGACAAGGAGGCTGACTTCGACCCAACTAGTCTCCGGGCAAAATACAAACACAAGTATATTTACCAACACGCTCGTTTTAATGTCAGTCTCCGGGCTTTGCTGTTTCCAAAAGAGATAGCCCTTTATAAGGACAGAATGAGCGGGTTGGTGGGGATAATTAAACTTAAACAGCCCCTTCTCGTTTTCTCCCTCAAGTTTAATAGATAACCCTTCGGTGCTATCGGATCTCCCCGGAGAGAGAGAGACAGCACGGCCGTTTCAAGGTAAGGATAGGGCGCTCGAGGCTGGGGCAAACAGGCGGTATCGTTTCACGCATGCACGGATGGCTGGTTTCAAATTTCCCCACATCCCTAACGAAACCGGCCCATCTTCGTGGGTGCGTCTGTGGGATTTCTGTCCCGCGCCGCCGGTTTTAGCGCGCACGCGGCGTTGTTTTGGCTGGCAGAACAGTTGTTGACCGTCGATATTGTAAGGCCATGGTGTCCTCATCCTTTCAGGCAACGATTCCTTTGCTTTCCCTTGTGCAATACTCTGACTGACTCCTCCTGGGTGGCTGTCACTGTTCGCCGCGTCAACGACACAATCGTACCATTTCACTCCTCGTGACACAGGGTGCGCTGCTCGCTTTACTGTCACGGGCCGTCCCATCTAACACAACGAGCGCGAAAGGTCGTGGTCATCTGCTGGCTCCGAAAGGGCGGGACGTTCATGCAGGCCAATGAGGGCCCCGAATCAATACGACGTCTGCCGACTCCTACACGTTAAAAATTTACGACACCTGCTGGTCTGTTAAGAAGTGTTGCTTTCTCTTTTTGGAACTCCTCCCAATGTAGCTTGCCGCCTATAATAAAATTTAAATAATCAATAAATATAACAGGGTGGAAATACTGTATTTCATTTTTATGTGGGAACGTTGAAAAAAAAAAAAAAAAAAACTATTTCCAAGCTTTTGAAGACGCGCAATTCGTAAGTCCATTTCGTGCCGTAAAAACATGTTTTTGTACGATATTGATGCTTAAATATAAAACATACAAACAAAATATACACTTTCTAGACTTGATTTTCGCATAGAAAACTATCACATCTACATTTTAACAAAAAATAAAAAAAATAAAAAATGGGTTTTTTGAGAAAATCAATTTCAAAAATGGTACTTTTTGGTTTTCACATAACATTAACGTAAACGTGCCGCAAAGAATATCTAATACAGCCAAGTTATTTTATAATACATATAAAGAACGTGTTTCGGGCTCTCCGTGGACATAAAAAGTATTGATGTAACCCAAGTAGATCGCCAGTAATTAATTGTCAAAGTTTGTCAACAATTGAACAAGGGGGCGTTTTTGACATTTTTACAGAAAAAAAGCAAAACGCCTAAAATTATTTTATGGTATTGGAGCCTTTTAAATGTGTCCACAGAGTGCTTTAAAAAAGATAATATAATGTGGACTGAAAATCCACGGCGGGAGATCAAGCGAAACATCCGACCCACGACGGGTGTGAAAAACACTGCTTTTCGCCGCGGCCTCTTTAAAAATTCATAAGTCGCGAACAAAAAATCCGACGAACTTGCGGTCTGCGGCGACTGCGTTTTTAAAAACGGCGCCATAACATATATTTTTTTCATCGAAATTAAAAATTCGACCCTTTTTGCCTGCACGATTTGAGATGAAACCACCCATATATATATATATATATATATATATATATATATATATATATATATATATATATATATATATATATATATATATATATATATATATATATATATATATATATATATATATATATATATATATGTATGTACAATATGGGGGGGATTCATATACGTATATTAAATAAGGAATACTAGAATGCTTCACTGCTGGACACCTGAAACGGCACGTTTCTTATCCGAATAATATCCCGTAATGCTGAACAATTTAAAGTGGCGGTAACTCAAATAAAAAATTCAGAGTTATGAAGGCAGCCGTGAGCCATCAGAGTGAAGAGGTTTATAAAACAGAATATTATGCTCATCAAAGTCAAATCCTTTCGTAAAATCATTGGCCACACCAACCACCATCTTGTACACCCGATATATTGTGATACGTGCTCTTTTTAACTAAAGAAAAACTAATTTTGTTAAACGGCGCTATCTGAAACCCAATTTAGAAGACGATATAGAATCATACTTAATTGCAAGATATATAACAGTTACTGGGTTGCATTTTCGGTGTTTTTGGAAAATAGAGGAAGGATTGGGGTTTGGTCGACAATGGCTGAAAACGTTTTATTAATTATTTTATATAAAACAGATGCATTCCTTTTACAACAGAGGGCAAAAAAAAAAAAAAAAGATGTATAAAAGAAGACACGTGCGACAGATGAGCGCTAACTCGCAACTGGTCGTTTATATTTAGAGTTCGTAAACAGGAAGTTACCAGAACACAGCCCGCTCGTGCGCAAAACCAGTTCGTTTAATCTAAAATAATAAAGCCCCACCCCTCACAAAACGAAGGAAAAGGAACGGGAAAAAGTACTAGTCATATATACAGCTCAGCTCACAAACACATCTTGGGACAGAATATAAAAAAAAAAAAAACGCGTTCAGCGTGCGTCAGAACGATACGGCTGTACACACATTTGAGTTCGACTGTGCCGACTGTACTGTGATCTCCCTAACCACTGGCGCACTGGCGCCATCTATCGATTTGCACTAGGACCCTTCATACCTGCCCACGTAATTTATATCTCTTTTACGCATAACGACGTGGGCTTGAAATAATTTTGACAATTTTATAGACGACTATTTTAGATTAATAGGTGCATAGATTTGCTGTCGCAAATACTGCGAAAAATCGGTCTAGTTATGAGCAGGTTTAAAGCTTTCAAGGTCTGCCCGATGGATGGCGCCAGTCTCGGTGGTTACAAAAAAATTACCAACACACTCAACACCGTCAAACACAGACGTGTAGACCGGCCTTAAGAAAGATGACTGCATACATATTTTATAACGGAAAGCTCATGTGAAGACTGCGGCACATTCAGTCAGCGGATCAGTCCGTGCACCACTATACATCGCATTAGGAAACACTCCCGACACACATACACATACTAAAAAGGAGAAACATGAAAAAACGTAGGTTATGTACACTACAAGTATTTCATGAACGTGCTTTACTGTGAATATTTCTCCGTCATCACGGCCGAAACTGGAGCTGTTTTTAATTGCGTACATGTAGAGAATGCCTTTGTAACAGGTTCAGGTAACGGGAACGAAACATGCCTGGTGTCTACGTATTTTTGGCGGACCAGTGTTACTACTGCTTGTAGTAAGTAAATTTAAAAATACTCACTGAACACGTTCGCTGAACAGAATTCACTTAAACTTACATCGCGTGTCGTATAATGTTGTTAGCGAGCTGACGGCTTTGATTGTAGCGTAAAACTGAATTAAGTTTTTCACCAACTAAGTAAGTTACGATCATTAGTTTACAAAAACGAAACAGTAACTTAAAAGTATATTCGGCCTTTGCCGTTAGAAATTTTGTTAATTGGTTGCAACACAGAGTGAAGAATTGGGGTCTCTATTTTTATTTGTACATCAAATTTTTTATTGTAATAATATAAAGTATATTTGAAGTTATTTATGGTTTTATAATTTTTTTTAAAGTTTTGTCTCAAAACGTTTGCATGGAAAGCAGCAGTCATAAGTACTTATCAATAACAATTAAAAGTGGCAAAATGCATGTCACTCTGACCATAAACATATCTCTCTTTACGAACAAAACATATCGCTCCAATTGGTTTCTTCCCCCTCTCGTCTAAATTCATTCAACCACTTTGAGGTTCTATGCTGAAAGACAAATGAGTTACTCTTTCTGCTTTCTTTGAGAGTATAAGTTTTTAACATATAAATATTGGAAGGGGGTCACTTCCGCGATAGTTCATGACCTTGGCTAGTATACTTGCACTCTTGGTGTGAGTAATAAATATATCGCTTAGGCTGTGTTCCAAAATTTACTCGATCCGACTCCGGAGTAAAAGTTTCGTACCGTGGCGTTCCAAAACTTACTCGAGCTTACTCGATGACGTCAGAACTCGCGTTCCAGAAGCGGGTTGTTTACTCCGGAGTAATTACTCGCGCTACCCTTCTCGATCGGGGGGTAAAGTCGGATCAAATCGAGTAAATACGTCACGTGATCTGTTCGTCGTCTGCTTTCTGCGCCGACAGCCGTCAAAGCTCGCTTGCTCCGTTGGTTTTGGTGGCGGACGTTCGAAATGACAAAGAATTAGGTGCAGCATGTGTGATTATTGCGATTTGCTGTTGTCAACGCAGGAATTGACTGCATTACATCCAGACCGTCCACCTTCCCCGGGAACGTGTACTTGTTATTATCTGAGTGCGAGCGTAAACAGGAGCTTCTCCGCATCCTCGTCCTCGGCGTTGGGGGAATGCCATATTCTCACGTTCAAGGCCGAAAATGTTTGAACTCGGTATATGATAATGTAGTATTTTTGTTTCCTCCAGAGTGTTTGTAATGAGAGGATAACGTTTGTAAAGCAGTGAAGGCTTCGAAAATTTCACTGTAATCACATTCGTGTCAAAGCGAACGTGAGTTTCATATCATTCTGGAGAAAGCACCCTCGCGCTGTACAGCTACAACGTGTGGAATATATTTCTGCAAAACATAATCTGTGCAAATTACAATGCGTGGAATATATGCGTTTAGGGCACCGTGACTAGAATTGCAGCGATCGCGCTGATTAATAAAAACACATTTTTTTATGTCTAACTGTAAGGAGTAAGTAATTTTGATCTCAATATACAGCTCAAAACGAAGGTGAGTAAAAGGAGCTGGTGGATCCACCTCAAAAAACACTGCGTCGTCATTAACATTACCGTTCTTCGAGTGCTTTCTCCATGATCGAAAGGATCGTCTGCTATTTTCTGCCATCGCTGCTATGTTTTCTTTTGGCCGTCGCCCAAGACGAAGCCAATCCGCGTAGTATCCAGGTGATTATCCTGGCCGTTCCAAAATCGAGTCGCGGATCCTTTACTCGCGATGTCACGTTACCCGCTGACGTAGGTGACAGGTTACTCGGGTAAGATTTGGAACATAGCCATTATGCCTCAGAATGCATCCTTGGGTGTGAATTGATATTGTATGAATTCATTCATTCGAATAATTATATGAATCTTTCTATTCAAAAGCTTGCATTCCAACCGGTCAATATTGAAATCACGGCCCCTAATAACGGTCGCTATTTTTGCTGACAAGTGAAAGGTATGTCTATAAAATTAGACAGGTTGTCACTATTTTCCTTCGGTGACCAGCGAAGTACGTGTATAATTATAGAACCTCCACGGCGCTGTTAATACTTCGTAGTCACGTGTAACACACGAGCAGAGCGCCAACAGCTTGTTAGCTGTTGGCGCTCTGTTCGTGTGTTACACGTGACTACGAAGTATTGTGTCCTTGTATCTTGTATCCGCATTGTATCCTTGATTTGCAAAGGCCGATAGTACGATAAACAAAAGTACGAGTTGAGCGTTTAAACATATGCCTATCATTACGACACCAGGCTTTTGATAACATCATTACATTTCAGTAAAAAAAAAAGACATGATAAGTTAGTGCCGTTAAAAAAAAAAGCTATATTTTTCGCTCACATTGTGCGAAGAAACGAAACGAAAGCGATGGATGTAGCAGTGTCGCACAATGCGGGTTGAATGATGACGTCAGGCATCTGAGGACGGAGGTGCGACCTGGTTAATTCTCATAGCCGTCGTGGTTGGCGTCGTGAATGCCACTGACGACCGCCACCAGTGGTCCGTAAAGCAAATGGGTAAGCGCAGTGGAAGTCTCTAAAACCATCCATCATTAAATGTAGCAACTGGGTACTGCCAAAGTGTATCTCGCATTACGCGAGTAATGTTGAAAAACAAGTCGTTCAAGCTGACAACACCATGAATCTTTCTTCGTTGCGCAATTCTTGGTGGGACGCCAAGGGTTGCCCTCTTCGTTTTTTGCGCGCGGCACGGAGTACGGGAGGTCCCGATTTCCCTCTCCTAGCGGCAAGAGGGGAGAGAAGAAGGATTTCTTCATTTTCCTTGGGCACTCCGCAACAACAAGCGACCAGGACGAAATCTCTGCAATGCGTCACCCATAAAGCTATCTATGACTTTAAAAAGGTAACCACAACGGGACTGAGCAATGGGCTGCAAAATGTAATTCGAAGAGCCCGTTCCTACGTCTACTTGATCGCACTTACAAACACATGTTCGTTGCTGGTGGGGACTGACGTATTTCTCCAGCTGGACTGACGTATACTGCAGCGCTTGTTCCGAGCTTCAAAGTTTGTTTCGAAATTTGTCGCAACGTCAAAATTCGTCACGGTAATGAGTTTCACGGGATACACCTTGCAGTCTTGTTTCGCTAGAGCATACTGTACAGCTCATCGTTACAATCCGAGGAGGGTGCAGTGATCGGAGCCGACACACGTTTATTGCTGTAACTGTTGAACACAAATGGGACTTCGTCGGACCATTAACTTACTCCGTAGACAATTGCCGCAGTGGCAGGTTTCTACTTGTGTCCCTGCGGGGCAAACGAACGTTCAGTGTTCGTGCACCGTTTTCAAGCCGCCGAAGTCGCCACCGGTGAAGCACTCAAGAAGGATTTCGCACGTGTGCCGTGTGATAATAGTGAAATCGTCCCCCAGCCGTGGTGCAATAAACGAGTGAGTGATGACTCCTTTCTGCACTTCACCTTTGTTGGATTGGGATTACACCTGGAGCTCGGACTACCCAAGGCTGACATCATGCTTCGAGAATACCGTCCTCACCTACACACCAGCGAGTCTCCTTGTGCTATTTGGTGTCCTCCCTCAGCTTGTAAGACGTCGGAAGAAGCAATCCCGCTATCGTGAAACACTGTCCTGGACTCCTCTAAGTATGTCCAGGTTCGTCGCAAGTCTTCTGCTTACGCTTACTTACGGGTTCTCGCTCGTGAACAAACTGGTCAGTGGACCGTCATCCGGGTCATCGGTGGTAGCAGACCTTGTACATGTCACCTCTTTCGCCATCACCATGAAAGTCCAGGAGAGCCATAGAAAGAATGGAATTGGATCATCGATGCTGCTTTTTTTATTTTGGCTGGTGACCGTTATCTGCAAGCTCCCTGAGTGCTTTCGCCACTTGCACGGACTCTTCGCATCGGGCAGAAACTTGGTTCAGATTTTGGATCTTGAATTTGCCGTCTGGGGTTCAGCCTATCCTATGATGCTCTTGCAGCTGTTCCTTTCTTGTTGGACGGACGCCAGAAAAGACGCGAAAAGACCCTACCTCACCGCGCCACCTGTGTCATTCCTTCTTTTCGGATGGTTGTCAGCACTCGTACATAAGAAGCCAGAACGCAGCGTTCAGATGGAGGACCTGTACAAGATACCACGGGGCATGATGACTGAAGAAAGCTACCATCAGTGGGCTGCGCTGTGGAAGAAGGAACTAAATTCTTCCGGATGCGCACCAGAAGACGAAACATGTAGAAACTCTAGACTTGGGCCTTCACTGCTCAAGCCGCTTTGGAGAGTGTATTGGAAGCCTGTGATTATTTCATGCATCCTTGGCGTGGTACGAGCCATAGTAAGGCCCGCCTCTGCTCTTTTTTTGCATCTCCTGATGGACTACATGGGCGGAAACGGTCCCACGTGGATAGGTCTCTTGTACGCCTTCGGAATGGTGTGCACCATCTTTGGGTCGGCTCTGCTTGCTGTCCACACGAACAGGACAATCAGTCTTACGGGGCTAAATGCAAAGAGTGTCTTGGTGGCAGCCATTTATAGAAAGGCACTTCGGCTTTGTAGCCAGTCGCAGAATGACTACACGATAGGGAAGATGGTCAACTTAATTTCCGTTGATGCCGACTGGATCTTCAAACTTAGCACCAATTTTAATTACGTTGCCAGTGCTGCCCCAATTATAATGATCACGCTAGTTCTACTATGGCAATACCTTGGGTTTGCTTGCCTCGCTGGAATCGCTGTCATGTTCGTTATGGTGCCGATAATAGCCGTAACGGTAGACATTAGGAAGAAGTACCAGACAGGCCAAATGAAGCTGAAAGACAAGAGGCTGAATATTGTGGCAGAAATGTTGAACTGCGTTAAAGTGATCAAACTCTTTGCTTGGGAAAATTTTTTTATCGACAAGTGCAAATCCTTACGGTTAGGGGAGATGGGTCTGCTAAAAAAATATTCCTATCTGACTGCTCTTCATCGCTTCCTTTTTACTAGTATGTCATCTGCGACCACGTTGGTGAGTTTTGTGACTTACGTGTTGGTTAGCGACGATCATATTCTCGACGCAAGGACTGCATTTGTGTCATTTGCTTTATTTGATTATTTGGAGCTCACGATGTTTGTATTGCCAGACTTCATTTCTAACTTGGTTCAGACGAACGTTTCAATGACCAGGATTCGAAAATTTTTAATTTGCCCTGAAGTAGATAACAGTTCAGTTGGTCGACGTTTGAATGAAGGCGACGCTGTATTAGTGAAGAATGCAACGATCAGTTGGTTGAAAAACAAAACACCGACGTTGAGAAAAATTAACTTGACTGTCAATACCGGTCAACTGATCGCAATCGTTGGGCCCGTAGGCTCTGGCAAGTCGTCATTGCTCTCTGCATTGTTGGGACAACTTCGAGTTTGCTCAGGATCTGTGGATTGCATACAAAATATAGCGTATGCTCCTCAATGTCCATGGATCCAGAACAAGACCATACGAGAAAATGTGATCTTTACGAGTACTTACGACACAAAATTGTACGAGAAAGTACTGAAGGCGTGTTGCCTCGAGAGAGACTTAGAGATCCTTCCAGGTGGAGACCTGACGGAAATAGGCGAGAAAGGGATCAACCTAAGCGGTGGTCAAAAGCAAAGGGTGAGTCTAGCAAGAGCCGCCTACCAGATGAAAGACTTGTATCTGTTTGACGATCCCCTGAGTGCAGTGGATGCTCACGTTGGGGCTTACCTTTTCAAAAATCTTATAGGACCACAAGGAATGCTTAAAGACACCACAAGAATCCTGGTCACCCATCACCTTGCAGTACTTCCTGAAGTCGATTACATTGTCGTCATGCAGGATGGATCGGTAATTGAGACCGGAACGTTCGAGGAACTCAAGAAAGAAGGAACTGCTCTTTCGGAACTGCTGAAGAAAGTATCGGAAAAAGGTGAGAAATCGACAGGAAATGAGGATATTCTTATAGATTCAGAGGACAACTGTAAACTAGAGAAACTGAAGCGTAACATTGCGCTTGTGGAGAAGGAGAGAATAGCGGAGGGTACTGTTGGTCTTCATGTATACCGAAGCTACATAAGACAGGCCGGGTTTCTGCTGCTATTGGTTATTTTGTGTTACGGTGTTTACACAGCACTTGGTGTGTTCGTTGGTATATGGCTGCGCGAATGGACCGATGAATCATTGTTCATTGACGGAAGCCAGGGCCGATCTCTGCCTATCTACAGGATTGTTGTTTACACCCTGCTTTTTACATTCCAAGCGGTTGCTAAGTTTTTTGCAGTCGCAATGCTGTGGAAAGTTGCACTCTCATCCTCTACCTCGCTCCACCAGCTGTTGCTCGAGGGAGTGATGAGGGCACCGTTGTCATTTTTTGATGTCACCCCCTGTGGACGCGTCTTGAACCGCTTCGGTAAGGATATTGACCAGCTTGATATCCAGCTTCCAATGGCAGCGCATTCTACTCTTGATGTATTCTTTCACTTTGCAGCATCACTTCTTCTAATATGCATAAATATTCCTGTCTGCTTTTTGATTATCATTCCGGTTGCAGCTAGCCTAGTGGTTCTGCGTCAAAAGTACGTGGTCCCATATCGTCAAGTCAAAAGGTTGGAAAGTGCCAGCCGTTCTCCGATCAACAACCAGATTTCCGAGACAGTAGCTGGTTTGAGCAGCATCAGGAGCTACGGCGTTGAGGATATTTTTATACGAGACAATGATTGTAAGATTGACATTATGCAGACCTGTACTATGAACGCGAGACATTTGAAATACTGGATGGACGTCCGCATGGAGATGGTCAGCGAACTGACTGTGTTTTTTATGCTATTTCTTCTCGTTACCAGCCGCGACGCAATCGGCATGGGATTAGCGGGCCTTCTGATTTCTTACATGATGAGTAGTCTCTCTTGCTTCACCTACTTTCTGTTTTCCACAAACGAACTAGAAGCAACTATGATATCTGCCGAACGTGTAGACGAGTACAGGTGTTTGACTCCGGAAGGGCTATGTACATCGAATTTGAAACCGGACCCGCAGTGGCCAGGCTCAGGTGCAGTGTCCTTCAAGTCCTACTCCACTCGGTACCGCGACGGCTTGGGCCTGGTCCTCAGGGACGTTAACCTGGATGTACATCCTGGTGAGAAACTGGGGATCGTAGGACGAACAGGTGCAGGTAAATCGACCGTAACCCTAAGCCTTTTCCGTATCGTCGAGGCGGCGTCAGGCAAGATATTAGTGGATGACGTGGACATTGCGGCCTTAGGACTACAAGACCTCCGTTCCAGGATAACCATCATACCTCAAGACCCGGTCCTGTTTCAGGGCACTCTGCGATTTAACCTTGACCCGGCCGGTCAGCACGATACTTTTGAGCTCTGGTGGGCACTGGACCGATCTCACCTTGCTGATTTTTTCAGACAAAACGAGGGTCTAGATTTTGAAGTGGCAGAAGGGGGACTCAATCTTAGCGTGGGACAGAGGCAGCTCGTCTGTCTTGCGAGGGCTCTGCTGAAGAAGACAAAGATACTTGTCCTTGACGAAGCCACGGCATCAGTGGACGCTGAGACAGATATGCTGGTTCAGCAAACCTTGAGAGATGTGATGAGTGGGTGTACTGTCTTGACCATAGCTCATCGTATTCACACCGTTCTAACGTCAGACCGTGTTGTTGTCATGGACCGGGGAACGATTGTCGAAGTTGGTAGTCCGGCAGAACTCTTGGCTGATACTACGTCGTCCTTCTACGCCTTGGCTCATGAAGCGGGAGTTGTTTTCCCCGGAGTTACGGAGTCCGGACTTGCTGCTAGTTGGTCGGGTAGTGTTCCTCGCTAGTCGAGCTAGGCTTCTTGCTGAATAGTCGCCCGGGTAGCAGGGTAGGAATGGCGGAATGCCATGTTTCTATTTAAAAACCTTGAGGGAAACCGCATGACCAGGGGAGCAACGTGGCATTCTTAAAGCCACAATCGAACACCTGACGCTTAATTTACCTATTCCAGAATCATCTTCGACGGCTTCAGTGCCACATTGGTGGTGCATATTGCGCTTCCGAGCGACGGTTTACAAGGAGGCATGGAAGCACTCTTGCTGTGAGGTGTATTGTTTTGTGTAGATTCTGGATGGGCGCGGTTAACTTAATATGTGTAATGTATTACCCAGTGCTATTGCATATTTTTGTGTTTCATTCAACGACGATCTAAAGTGAACAACTCACGCGATCATACCCCGCTTTAAAAATGCAGGTCCGATTAATAAAAGAAGAAATATCTCACGTGTGTAAGGACACTGATATGGCAGTTCGCTAGCGCTTAGTCACGTGGGATTTTGTTTAAATCTCGCATGCTTTGTTTAAGTTTGGAAACAATTACATACACAAAGGATACCTTGTTTATAACGACACGATGGGATGTTCTTAACACGCTCTAAAAAGTTTGTTTTAGAGGGTTTGCGCGAAACAAAATTATTTGAGATGTTATCTAATCAATTGGTTAATAGTCAGTTTGGCATATCCCAAAATATTTTGGCAGGCTTTTTTTTAAAGTCTTGGCACAGCGCCCTACAAACAAGGGACGAAAGAATTTTGTCAAAAGATATTGCTTACGCTGATTCGTAAAAAAATTATATTATTGTTACGTGAACGTTTTCTAAAAACTGTGGGGTCTTATGTTCCATTAATGTGGCATGATACTCCTATGGCTCTGGAGTTTGTCTCCTTCTGTTGTATCACCATAATTATAAATTTGTTTCAAGTACCTGCTATGAATGGCACTTTTTTGGGTTGTCATCGTCTAATATTGTGCGCCTGAATTTCACAGTGAAAACAAAAGTCATATTTTTTATATTTCGTTTTGTTTGTTTCCTTTTAGCAAGTTGTCTCATGCCTACAAGTGTGTCAGTGTGCTCGCTAGGTGACTTGAGTGTGCTCAAGAAACGCAAAAAACAATTTTAGCGTCGTTAAGAATGAGTTCTTGTTTCCCACCTTCTAAAGAACGTTCAGCGTTTAGTGTCATTGTCGCAGTCTTAGTTAGCCTACTTTGCATTTTTCGTTATGCGAATGAAAATTACAAGCCTCATAGACGATTTATATTTTTGTTTTTATTTAGGGCAATTAAGGCTTCCACGGCGTGCTATAATATAATTTTATGTTGATGTTTGTTCCTTATTCATTCGTTGCTTTTTATGTCTCAATGTTTGTCTGGATGTTTGAGTTTCTCTATTGTCATACTGAAATAACCCTGCACGTACACGTTTAACTGTTTTTGACTGTATGAGGTGGGAGACGAAAAACGCTGACGCGGCACACGTGTCTAAGATACGCGAATGATGTATGCCCAAAACTTGGAGACCTTCTGCAATGATCGCAGCTACCACTAGAGCTCTTTTGTAAAGGGTTTCTTAGATTTACAATAAAGTCTCAAGGCCATATTTCTACGGTGCTTTATTATATTTGCTTCAACTCTAAAGCTGCGGCCAGCCGGGCTAACATATCGCACGACAGACTGTCTGCGGGCAGTGCCTAACAGGTGTTTCCTCCTTGTACGACGGTCTTTCTTGTTGGTCAGATATAAACCTTCTGCAGAAATGCTCCAAGCATGCATATGTATGAAGCGCTTCGAACATCCCAGGCAGCACAAGGGGTGGGGCCCACACGGGCAATAGGAGCTCGGGCAGCCCCTACAAAACCCACTATGGTCCCACGTGGGCGCAGCGTGGATACGTCGCAGTGCCGTGGCGGGTCCCACCTTGGATATGCGAGGGCAGAGTTGGGCACAGCGTGAGCATGCCCAATTTAGTGTGCCTGTGCAATACCCCCGTGGGTTCCACTTCAGCTATGCGGGGGCAGTGTTAGCGCAGATGTGGGCTTCAGGGGGGCCAAGTATGGGCATGCCCTACTTGGGCTGCCCGTGCGATACGTCCGTGGGTCCCACCTCGGAAACGCGGGAAGCAGAGTTAGTAAAGATACGGGCAAAGCGTGGGCACGTCCGAATTGTGCTGCCGATGGAAAACCCCCGTGGGTCCCACCTCGGCCGTGGGGGGGCCAGGTTGCAATAATCTGTGCTCAACGGCGGTGATGCGTCGGTATGCCCAACTTGAGCTGCGCTTATAAAACACCCATGGGACTCACCACGATTCTACGGGGGCCAAATGCGACATGAGGGCTTCACGGCGGCGAAGCCTGGCCGTGCCCGAGTTGTCCTACCCATGTAAAACCCCCGTGGGTCACACCTCGGGTCTACAGGGACCAAGTTTTTGAAGATGGCGATTCCAAGGGTTTAAAACGTGGGCATGGCCAACTTGGACTACTTGTGGAACTCCAAAGATGGCACTTGCCACGGCATTGAGAACATTTACGCCGCCTTCTGAAAATTCAACGTAGGCGCTCGGTTTAATTAGATATTAAATCTCCGAAAACAGTCCGTCGAGCGTGAGAAAAATTTTTTTTTTTTATATTGCAAAAGTTTATCACTAATCTACTACTCAACATGTATGGTTGAAAAGGCCGTTTTACTCGGAGCGTAGTTTTTTACGGAGAGTATTTCATTTCAGGGGGATTTCCAAATACGCTTGTCGGAGTGTTGTATGTCTGTATCTAGCTCAAGCTGGCTGTCTATCCCTATTGCCAGTCCAACAGGATTGTATATGGAACCGTGCAGAGGTTTTTTGTTCCATATTGTACTACACTTAGGATGCTTAATTTTTCATGATCAAGTCGTTTCATTGATGGATCGTAAAAATTTACAGGGTGTCTTATTTTATCCCCAAGACCTTCGTGAATCGCTTTGTCGTCCGTACTAATTAGCCACACTAATTAGCGACTTCAATAGCCAGCTTTATTCGCTGAGTCATCCCTCTTGATGTGCTGACTCATCCTTCTTAATGTACTCAGCCATCCTTCTCAATGTGCTAAGTCATCCTTCTCAATGTGCTGAGTCATCATCTAATTCGCTTATTCATCCACTTAATTCGTTTAGTCATCCACTTAATTCGCTTTAATTCCTCTCAATTCAACTTAATTCTTCTTAATCAACTTTAATTCCTCTTAATTAGCGTTGTCGTTCTTCTTAATTAGCTTTGATTACTTTCACTTCTCTTTTATTACTCTTAATTCACTTTAATTCCTCTTAATTTACTTTGATTTCTTTTAAATCACTTTGTCGTCCTTATTAATTTCATTGCATCTGATTCGCCTGTGTGGTCACGGAAACGTTTTGGTGGGGGGATCGGTGGCCGAGTGGGCTAGCGCACATCAGCTCGGAGCAAGTGGAGCGAAAGCTCGCGCAGCAGAACCCTGCATCCTGGGTTCTATCCCCACCCCTGCCCGTTTCCATCTGGATGAGCATTGTACCAGCATGTGGTCGTGTATCACTACTGCGTAATGCACGTTAAAGACCCCAGGCTAGCGGTGTTACTGCACTGGCTAAATTGCTCATCTACAGCTGGGAGACTCGTCGCCTGTTGAGGCAGACCAAGTTCTAGGCTGTATAAACATACACACAACCAAATTTTAAACGTTTTGGTACCTTTCATGTCGCCCACGTGTTTTCGCTCAAGGACTTTGAAGGTCCTCTGAACAATGAGACATATAAGGCTTTTGACTTAATAACATTTCCAGTAGGAACATGTGAGAAGTGAGGCATGTGGAATTTGGAATGTGCTGGAATATGCCACACCGTAGGGGAATGTTGAAATTACCCCGAACAAAATTAGGTTCCCGCGGGGGGACCACATATGGGCTGCACACGTAGACCGACTGTCGGCCCCACGAGGGGGGGGGGGGGCCGGGGGCTTGTGGGCTGCCCAAGTATAGAACCACTGAGGGTCCCCCGAGGCAGTGCAGGGGGGGGGGGGGGCGGGTTGTTCAAGCGGGCCCCACTTAGGCTCGACTTGAAAGAACTGGACGTGGGACCCACCTGGGGCCCCCGTCGGCCCCTCCTCTTGGAGCCCACTTTGTGATACTCGGGATGTGTGAGGCGTGTTACGCAGACGATTCTGCCATCATGTCTGCTGCAAACACCATGTCTCTTGTATGATGTGAGAGCAGTCTGACTGCAGCTTAAAGGCAATAGTTGTTACACGCCATGTAAGGCATTAGGAGTGCGACGCTAATACACGCCTAATGATGGATGTATCTTTCGGTTGCTATTGCTGCCTATTTGTGGTAAACAAATATTCGGCAAGCTTTTATCGATGTTTTTCGGTGAGAACCGGAAGAAACTGGAGGTGGAACATTAAACATGGGAGCGCCTCGACGAGTCCACTGCGAGAGCAACCATCGTGCTGCTCCGCACTATAGGTAGTGACTTGGGAGGCAATCTCAACTTCAACGTGGACAACAATGAAAGAGTAAGGATTTGTCAGGTTTGGCTTCAAACAGAGGCATGGGTGTACCGTGTCTCTTATCTGCAGGTTAAAGTATGAAAGGCTCCCGTCCCGAACGATGGAGAACTTATCAGATCTGATTATCAAAGCGAAACACGAAGCTTTTTGCAATTGAAGCGTCTGCGTTTTGTTAAAAGCACAAATAAGGTATCATAAATGAATGTACCGGTACTACCATAATTTTCCGCTTAAGGAAGGCCATTTAAGATTCTCCGTAAAAAGTCCTCTTTTTCCTTGGTGTTTGTGGTTCGAATGATCGGTCCTCCTTGGTTTGAATCTTCCAAGGAGGTATTGAATCTCTCAGCGCAATCGTGAGCACTGCTCCGCGTGACCCCACGTGATACGGTGACGTCACATATGGGGTCTATTTAATGGAAGAGATTTATGGAAGAGGGTTATGGGACGAATCCTTTTTACTGCCGGAACTTGAATCAACACACCGGGCCCATTAATATGAAGTGACATCATCACGGGCGATTCACACACTAGCGTCGAGTACGACCGAGTGCCACTGCTACGACTTGCGACGTGCGGGTTGCTGTGGCGACAGCTGCGTCGACACCAACAAAACCGGTTTTTGCACCATTTTGTTGGAGCCGACGCAGATGTTGCCATAGCAACCCGGACGTCGTAAGCCGTTGCAGCCGCACACGCTCCTTATTTTCATTATTATATGAAGAGAGATTACAGGAAGACGCTAAGTTATGGCGTAGCCCTAGCAACACCGCAGTGACAATGTGCAGTTGTAGAAGCAAACTAGCGACCCCATTTTGAACGGAACAAAAAAACACTCACAACAGCACGTTCCTATGTCTACGTGTACGCACACCTGCGGACAAATGTTCGGTGTTTGTGCGGATTGGCGTGTTTCCCCATCTGAATTGGCCTTCGCTGCTGCATAGTTACAGATTTTCAGGGTTTGATCCGATGCTGTTTCAAATTTGAAGCGAAAATATTTGTTGATTTTGCGGCTTATATATCCCGAGGTTTTAGGTCTCTGGAGAACGCCGTTGATTCTTGTAATCGTAGGAGGGTGAGAGAACTTGAACAAAAGAACAAGATACCCAAGTCTAGACTTAAAAAAAAAAAAGATTTTGTTCGCAATTGCCGCAGCTGCACGCTTCTGATGATGATCATGTGGTAAAACCGAACATATTTTTTGGCATATAACAGACTCTTTACCCCAGCTGGATTTTATTGGGGGCGCTATTTCCGCGCACATTTTTCAAGCCGCCGAAGTCGTCGCTAGCGCAGTAATTTCACAACAGTCATTTCGCTAAGCCACGTGTGGACTGTGTTACTAGTGGAATCGTCCTCAGCTGTTGTGAATCAAACGACAGAGTAATGACACGTTTCTGCACTTCGCCCTTGTGGGATTGGCAGTACACGTGGCGCTCAGACTACCCAAGGCTGACATCATGCTTTGAGAATGCAGTCCTCACCTACATGCCGGCCACTCTGCTCGTGCTATTTGGTGGCGTCCCTCTGCTTGTAGGACGATAGAAGAAGCAATCTCTTCATCATGGACCATTCTCTAGGACCCCGTTAAGTATGTCGAGACTCGTCGCAAGTCTTCTGTTAACGCTTACTTACTCTTTTGCACTCATGAACAAACTGGTCGCCGGAGGGTCATCTGGATCCTCAGTGATAGCAGACCTAGTGCATGCCATCTCATTCGCCATCACCATGAAAATTCAGGAGAACCATAGAAAGAATGGAATTGGATCATCTATGTTGCTCTTTGTTTTTTGGTTCGTGACCGTCATCTTCAAACTCCCCGAGTCCTTCCGCCACATGTGGGGAATCTTCGCGTCGGATAGAAACTCAATCCACTTTTTAAACCTGGAATTCGCCGTGTGGGCTTCAGCTTATCCAATGATGTTCTTGCAGTTTATTCTGCCCTGTTGGACGGACGCCGGACGAGATACGAAAAGACCCTACGCTACCGCACCACCTGTATCGTTTCTTCTTTTCGGATGGTTCACACCACTCATACTTAAAGGGCAACAAAGCCGCGTTCAGCTTGAGGATCTTTACAGCTTACCACAGGGCATGATGACTAAAAAGAGCTATCGTAAGTGGGCTTTGCAGTGGAAGACGGAACTGAATTCATCTGGATACGTACCGGAAGACGTATTATATCGCGTGACTAGACTCCGGCCTTCAATCTTCAAGTCAATGTGGAGAGCGTACTGGAAGCCAGTGGTTGTTTCATGCACCCTTGCCACACTACGAGCAGTTATGGTGAACGTCCCTGCCCTTTTATTACATCTTTTGATGGACTACATGAGCGGAGACGATCCTACATGGAAGGGATTCTTGTATGCCATCGGAATTATGAGCGCAAATTTTGGGTCGGCCCTGCTTTCGAACCATATAGACAGGACACTCAGTCTGACAGGTCTAAATGCAAAGAGTGTTTTGGTGACAGCCATTTATAGAAAGACGCTTCGGCTTTCCTGTGAATCTCAGTCAAACTACACACTCGGAGAGATGGTCAACTTAATTTCTGTTGATGTCGATTGGACCTATAAACTTTGTTCCAGTTTTGCTCACGTGGCCACCTCAGTGCCGCTGATCATGATCACGTTACTTCTTCTCTGGCAATACCTTGGACTGGCTTGCATTGCTGGAATCGCTGTTATGCTAATTATTATGCCCATTGTGGCCCGAACGCTAGAAATCAGAAGGAAGTACCAGACAAGTCAGATGAAGTTGAAAGACAAGAGGCTCAATACAGTAGCAGAAATGTTGAACAGCGTTAAAGTGATCAAACTGTTCTCGTGGGAAAATTTTTTCATCGACAGGTGCAGATCCTTGAGATTAGAGGAAATGGTCCTGCTAAAAAAATATTCCTTTCTGTCTGCCTTTATTCGCTTCATTTTTACTTGTTTGTCATCTATGGTCGCCCTGGTGAGTCTTGTGACGTACGTGTTGATCAGCGACAACCACATTCTCGACGCGAAGACTGCGTTTCTGTCATTGACGTTATTTAATTATTTGCAGTACCCTATGCTTCTAATTCCAGACTTTATTTCTGACGTGATTCAGGCGAGTGTTTCAATGGCGAGAATTCGACAGTTTCTATTATCACCCGAAGCAGAGAACCGATCAGTGGGCCGAAGTCTTGATGAAGGTGATGTGGTATCAGTGAAGAATGCGACGCTTAGCTAGCTGAAAAGGAAAACCCCGACTTTGAGGGATATTAACTTGGCTGTCAAGACCGGTCAACTGATCGCTATAGTTGGCCCCGTAGGCTCTGGAAAGTCGTCACTGCTCTCTGCATTCTTGGGACAGCTTCAAGTTTTCTCAGGATCTGTGAATTGCATCGAATATGTGGCGTATGCTCCTCAATGTCCATGGATCCAGAACAAGACCATACGAGAAAATGTGATCTTTACGAGTACTTACGACACAAAATTGTACGAGAAAGTACTGAAGGCGTGTTGCCTCGAGAGAGACTTAGAGATCCTTCCAGGTGGAGACCTGACTGAAATCGGCGAGAAAGGGATCAACCTAAGCGGTTGTCAAAAGCAAAGGGTGAGTCTAGCAAGAGCAGCCTACCGGATGAAAGATTTGTACCTGTTAGACGATCCGCTGAGTGCAGTGGATGTTCACGTGGGGGCTTGCCTCTTTAAGAATCTTATTGGGCCACAAGGAATGCTTAAAGACGCCACAAGGATCCTGGTCACCCCTCACATTGCAGTACTTCCTGAAGTCGATTACATTGTCGTCATGCAGGATGGATCGGTAATTGAGACCGGAACGTTTGAGGAACTCAAGAAAGAAGGAACTGCTCTTTCGGAATTTATAAAGAACGTTTCAAAGAGAGTTCAGAAACTGTCAGAAAATGAAGACACGTTTAAAAATTTGGTGAAATCAGAACTTGGGGAAGGGAAGCGGAAGATTAGGCTTGTAGAGGAGGAGGCAATGAAAGAAGGTTCGGTTGGTCTGCAGGTATATTTAGGCTACATAAGACACGCTGGGCCTCTGCTGCTATTTGCTATTTCATGCTACGCTGTTTACACAGGAATAGGTGTGTTTGTTGGTATCTGGCTGAGCAAATGGACCAACGATTCACTGTCCTTCAACGAAAATCAGAACCGATCTCTGCCTATGTACAGAATCAAAGTTTACACTTGCCTTTTCATTTTTGAGGCGGCTTCTAAGTTCCTTGCTGTCATAATACTATGGAAGGTAGCACTCTCAGCCTCCACAACTTTGCACCAGTTGATGCTCGACAGTGTGATGAGAGCGCCTTTGCAATTTTTTGATGTCACTCCTTGTGGGCGGTTACTGAACCGCTTTGGCAAAGACATTGACCAGCTTGATGTCCATCTTCCGCTGATGGCGCATTTTACGCTGATGTATTGTTTCATTTTGCAATATCAATGTTGCTCATTTGCATATACATACCCATCTGCATTTTGATTATTGTCCCTGTTGTCATTTGCTTGCTGGTTCTGCGTCAAAAGGCCGTGGTCCTATTTGGTCCAGTGAGAAGACTGGAGATAGTAACCCGTTCTCCAATCAACAATCAGCTTTCCGAGACAGTTGCTGGTCTGAGCAGCGTCAGGAGCCATGGTGTTCAAGACATTTTCCTACGAGACAACGGCGATAAGATTGACATCATGCAGATGTGTACCATGAACGCGCAATACGTTGCATCCTGGGCGAGCGTACGTGTAGAGCTGGTCAGCGGACTGGCAGTGTTCTTTATGCTGTTGTTACTTGTTACCAGTCGCGATAGGATCGGCACGGGAACAGCAGGCCTTCGGGCGTCCTACATGATGACAGCTCTTTCTTCGTTTACCCACTTTCTTTTTTTTCCTTCGAAACAGAAGCAACTATGGTATCTGCCGAGCGTGTGGATGAGTACAGACGTTTGATCCCCGAGCGGCCATGGATATCGAATTTCAGACCGGACCCACAGTGGCCAGGGTTAGGAGCAGTGTCCTTCAGATCTTACTCGACTCGATACCGGGAAGGGTTGGGCTTGGTCCTCAGGGACGTCAATCTAGACGTACGCCCTGGTGAGAAAGTGGGAATCGTAGGTAGAACGGGTTCAGGTAAATCGACAATAACTCTTAGCCTTTTCCGCATTGTTGAGGCGGCTTCAGGCAAGATTGTTGTGGATGACGTGGACATTGCTGATTTAGGGCTACAGGACCTCCGTTCAAGGATAACTATTACAGCACAGGACCCAGTTCTATTTCATGGCACTCTACGGTTCAACCTAGATCCGGCCGGTCATCACGATGCTGTTGAGCTCTGGTGGGCACTGGACCAATCTCACCTTGGCAATTTCTTCAGACAATGTGAGGGTCTGGACTTTGAAGTATCAGAAGGTGGGCTCAACCTTAGTGTGGGACAGAGGCAGCTGGTCTGTCTTGCAAGGGCTCTGTTGAGGAAGACGAAGATACTTGTCCTTGACGAAGCCACTGCGTCAGTGGACGTGGAGACAGACCTTCTTGTTCAGCGGACGTTGAGAGATGTGATGAGTGGGTGTACTGTCTTAACCATAGCTCATCGAATTCACACCGTTCTGACGTCAGACCGTGTTGTTGTCATGGACCAAGGCCGTATTGTTGAAGTTGGTAGTCCGGCAGAACTATTAGCTGATACAAAGTCGTCCTTTCACGCTTTGGCCCATGAAGCCGGAGTTGCATTTCGCGGAGTTAAGGAATTCGGGTCTTCTTCACGACGCGACAGGAGTGTCGAGTATTTGCGCGAACTGCGGTAAACAAAAGATGTGTTATCGGGTATAGAATTTGCTGAAGGAACACTGATTTATCGCAAAGTCAGCGCTGTGTCTGTAGACCCTTTTGTTTGCAAACGACACCAGGCAGATTGACGAGAATGAACAGGGCCCATCTTAAAACCACTGCTTGAAACGTCACTGTAACATTTAACCACCCATTGTCCAGGTGAACGCCTAAAGATCCAAGAAGCTGTGACATCTGTTTAACATCTTCAGATATCCTTGTGAACCTACTCGTCTCCTCCAAGACGGTAAATCGTACAGCCGAAGGCCCTCGCGAAATCTCCCACTTCGTTGTTCGTGAAGCAGGTATGCTTTCTAGCATTGTAACATAAGCAAGCTGGACGTGCTTGCAAAGATGGTGCGACCGGAAGTCATTTGTGACGAAAGCTGCAGTTCATGTTTGTAAACACTAAAAGGGTGAATATCTGCTTAGCATTTCATTATACGCCTATGCATGCTGAGTCCACTTCTGACTGTTGTACAATTTGTGGATTTTTTGTGTACACCTGTTGTTAATGTTTTCATTTTTTGTTGTGATCGACCAATTTTCAGCACTTGAGTTGCGCCATTTAAAAAAGAATGTCCTGTTGTGGATTTTTCCCTTGCGTTTTATAACGGTTCCGCAAGTTGCTTGATGTGTACAAAACAGATATCGCAATGTGATCTTACTAAGGCGCGATTTCACATATTGTTTGCGGCTTCTATCATTTGTGTTTGTTGCCTTCTATATACAAAACATCCGGCTTTTAGGGTTATTGATACGGTATGAAAGGGCCGTGTGATTTTTACGTTCTGTGAACGATAACTTCAAACTGGATACGGAATAAATAGCTTTTTGCTTTGGAATTAAGACTCTTAAAGGGCCCCTGAAAAGAAGAAAAAAGTTTTTCAAAAACAGTCTGGTTGAGACACGCGTGTCGAAAAATGAGTTTTACGCGAAAAAAAAATTTTTTTAGAGCAATATTGACTGCGCCAGACGCAATTTAGTCGGCAGTCACCTCCTTTCCACTTTTCTCTCTCTCGGCATCTCGGGCGCGTGGAGGAGAGGTAGTCCCCGCCTCTTCGTAGTGGATCGGCTTGGCTGCTTTCCTGGCTTGGCTGCGCCCCGCACGAGAGCCATTGCTACTTCCTGGCCGTGTTCCAAAATTGACTCGATCTTACCCCAGGGTGAGGGTTTTGTACTCTTGGCGTTCTAAAACCTACCCGCGTACAGCGTTTTTCAATCTGTGCTGTCACGTGATACGATCCGCCGGAGAAACTCGGACGCATTTGGAGATTTGGAACACAGCCCCTGGCCGGCTGTCTGCCGGTCGAACAACATACCGCGTCGTATCGTGCACGTACCGTGGTCACCGTGGTCGTACACACAGTACATAGTCGTCGCGGTGGACCCCGACCTGAAGCGTCGGTTGCTTCAACGCTGCCAGCAGCTGGGCCTTCGTCCGTACGAGGACACGCCTCGCCAGCCGGAAGGCGTCCGCTCCGATCGCCGCGAGGCACCCGCTTCGCCGCGGCGAAGCGGGTGCCTCGACGAGTTCGTTCGAGCCGCACGATCCTTCAAGCCGCCGCGAGGACACGCAGTGGTAACTGATTTTTTTTTTTTTTATTAAACGTTGAGTGCGGTGCCGCGTGCCTCACTAAACTCTTTACGGGAACCGACATCTAAACAAACATTGGCACTGGCGCGCGCCAGAAAACAAACAAAAGATGAGGTAAACGGGACACACGAATCGCGCAAAGAAGAGCAGAAAAACAGAAACCTGTCACCCCGCGCCACTTCCTAAGTACTTACTATGACTGACTAACTAACACAAGCAACAAGCCCTCTTCAGAACGCGAAACGCGAAGACGGCGACCACGACAGAAAACAAAATGGCGAAGCTTTTGTTTGTTGTTTTGTTGTGGTATCCGAACGGAAGTTACGATTTTGTAAAACGTTTGTAAACAATTGCGACATTCATTCGATGGATTGTTTCTTACACCTAAAAATATGTAATTCAAAAGGCGATTTAAAAAAATCACGAAGATTTTAAAACCAACATCTAAGCTGTCACTCATTCTATTGGCCAATGAGAAGCTGAGTTGAATGACCATCGCTACCAATGAGAAGCCGAGCTGAATGACCATGGAATTTGCGCGCAAAACTTCAAATAAATCTCTCGCCGTCAATATTGCTCTAAAAAAATTTTTTTTTCGCGTAAAATTCATTTTTTGACACGCGTGTTCCAACCAGACTGTTTAAAAAAAACTTTTTTTTTCTTTTCAGGGGCCCTTTAAAGCGTATATTAATTCTTTCTCTTGTTCATTCTTGCTGCTCTGTATGTCTGGGTGTTCATTGGTATGCCAGTATCTTTCATGCGCCATATTGAATTATCCGTACATGCATAGACTTCCTACAACTTTGAACTCTATGTATTGAGTGTAGAGGCTAAGTTTTGCATTGAGAAGGACATTCACTGGCCTTCATAGCTAAGTTAGCTGTGTACTAACACTTAAACGCAAAACGTGCTTGAGGGCTGGATTTCATTTGAGATGCGTCACGCTCGAGCTTATCGAAAAGTGTTATACGCTCACCGTGACAGTATACAAAGCCAACGTAGCCCACAGCACGCAATCCACGAGCCATCTGGGGTGTTCAATTACTTCTTCGATTCTAATAGCACGACGCCATCTCTAACTTCAACAGTGCATGCAAAGAGAGTCGGTAAGTTGTGGCTCCTTCTTCCACGGTGAAAACTATGAATGAGGCTGCACAATTGGCCTCTAACCACCATCCGCACGCCCCGTAATCGTGCAAAAAAACGGGGTTAAAACCGGTTTTGTTAGAACCGACGCCACTGTTGCCATAGCGATCCTCGCACTCAGTCGATCTCAATGTTATTAAAACACTCAGTTGGGAAACTCACTCTTGAAACATAGACTGCTGGTGTCCACCAAGACCGAGCTAAATACAATAAAGGCCCGTTCGCACTCTTGCGACCGAGTGCGACCGAGTACGACTGAGAGAGACGAGTTCTCTTAAAACTTGTTAAATGTTTTTTAAAATGAGGGAACAAACTGGCATTGTGGCGCCATCTATGCGGTCACCCTGGAACTGCATTTCACAAGAGCGAAGGTTTTGCGGGATTTCCGAGGTCAAATGTGCGTAATACCCATAGAAAGGCTCGTTTATAACATTGACAAAAGTTTTTCGAGCCAAGAAAAAAAAGGATAATGCGCGAGAAATAAAAAAAAATATGCCGGACCGCCGAGTTTACAGTGCTTCCCAATAGAGGGCGCCAGTGTGTTTTCTGGTTTAAGAAGTTGTAAGGAACCTAGGTTTAAGAGGTCGCAAGAGTGTGAACGGGCCTTAAAGGGATACTGAACCAAGGAATTTGGTGTCCATAATAAGTGGCGCACGTTCTTTCCACGTGCCAGCAGCCGCCGGTGTGCGCGAGCACACGCAACAAAAATGACGTCACAGACCTCCATTCGTGGTTGAGATGGCAGTGAAATGTATGGGCTTCGGACCAAAGGAGAATAAAGACAAGTTTTTCATCTACACAGTGGTGCCTGGTGTAAAAAGTAAGCGATGAACTGGTCTAACAAGCACGTAGCTTTCACCTGTAGAGATGAAAAGCCTGTCTTTATTCTCCTTTAGTCCGAAGCCCATGCATTTCACTGTCATCTCAACCGCGAATGGAGGTCTGTGACGTCATTTTTGTTCCGTGTGCTCGCGCACACCGGCGGCTGCTGGCTGGTGGAAAGAACGTGCGCCACTTATTATGGGCACTATATTCTTTGGTTCAGTATCCCTTTAACAGCGCCATCCTTTAGCGCCGAGTTGAAACATGGAAGTTGCTTTAAATGGATACTGCCAGATTCACTGAATGTTCCCACAGTACCGTCACCCCCAGGCTCGAGGTGCCAACATGGCGGCTCACTCTTTTTTTCTTTGCTCTGGTCACTAAGAGCTTTTAGAAAGAAAGTATTTGCTTAAAAACAAATGGAAAAAAGCCCTTTTTGTAGGAAAGTTTATTGGAGATTAGTACAAAATGACAGTAGCGAGATATTTGCATAAAAGTTTAGTTTGGAGGGTTTTCAAGCACAAAACTGTTGTTTTCATACAGCCATATCTTACCGGTGGCCTCAGGTAGCGCGTCCCGACCGAACGACGTAACAGCGGACGCTACCGAATGTGATACTTTGACTACTGCGAGATGGCGCCACCGGACCTCTCGCGAACGAATACGAGCAGCCGCGCTGTTCCATGTGTTGCCGCTGCGGGAGAAATGGCGGCGCTGCGCTCGCCATTAGTTCGGTTCTCGAGTACAGATTGGTGCCACGTTTTCAGAGTAGGCTCTATGAGAGTTTCCCAACTGAGCTGTCCTAATAACATTGGTCGAACTCAACGAAGTCTGTGAATCGCCCTGAAGGGGGCAGATCACAACGCACCAACGAACGTTATCAGATCAATTCAGTTGCTGAACTGCTCATGGACGCTCTTTCCACGAGCAGTACCTCTCTTGTACTGGCATCGTAATACAACAAATGAAAAGTAAACGAAGCAAGAAAATTGGGAGCTGCTTGTATCTACTAAGTTATATAATGCATGAAATGCACCATTTTAGAAAAAAAAAGGGGGGGGGGGGTCGTTTAGATTTCTTTACAAGATATTAGACAGACGTTTTCGGTAGTGAAGAAAATATATTTCTCCGCTAAATTTAGCGGGAAAAACTGAACTCGTGTATGAGTCACGTGACGTGAGCTCAGATCACGTAAAGTTTCGCTTCAAATTTTGTGGACGAAATTATTTTGGTAGATCTTTCACGTGATCTGACGTCTCGTCAAATAGACACCGATTCAATTTGATGTCGCGTGACGCCAGGTAACGTGACATTAATTACCATGTCAAATATAGCGGGGTAAGGGAATTGGTGTTTAGGTCCCGCGGAGTGAGTTTCCCCGAAACAATTTAGCGTGAAGACCGAATTAGTGCATAAGTCACTCGACATCCGGTCACGGGACGTCAACTTCCTTTCTATCAGCGTTGTACGGAACGGCGTTCCAAGGAACGGCGTTCCTGGAACGCGTTCCTTTTAGGAGGAACGAAGGAACGCCGCCATTCCATTTTGCATCGCTGGAACTGGAACGCGTTACATTTTTACTGGAACGGAAAAAGTAACGGCGTTCCTTTTTTCGTTCAGTGAAGTGATTTTTATTTTATATCTAACAGGGAAAGTATGAAAGTACAAAAACAATATCTTTACGAAGTGCAGGATCCCTTTAACTTTTTGGCTACTAATCTTATGGATTATTTTGTGTGGTCCTCGCTTGCTAACAGTTTCGGGTGCAGGAAAGCTGGTGGGCATTGATACTTTTTTGAGTGCCCAAAACTGCAGTACAAAAAGCAAAACTTTTAGTAGTAGGAAAAGACAAAGAAAGAGGGTTGTTTCAAGCTCAGCTACTTTCTTTGGTTCCACGTATCCTCATACACCCAGAAATCTTATTCCGACTACAGCCATTTTTGAACTTCAATTACGAGACCTCCAATTACAACAAGATCACAGATTGCCAGATATCGGACTCACGCTTGTATTCCGAACATTATTCACTTAAAAGATACAAAAAAAACACACCTTTATTTCTTCTTTTGTCCCCCACCTTCAAACGGAACAACAAATCCAACCTTCAGAACGAAGTATTTGTAGCTTTCAAGACTGACTTCCCAAAAGCCCTACCCTCTCCTTCACTTGCTCGTCTTACGGACAGCAACATCGAGAAGCAACTGTTGTTAAGTTCTAACACGGGACTCTGTTGAATTGAAACGTGTGAGGTTGTTGTAAAACGCTCGTGCAATATGGGTAAAAGTACGTGAGGTTCGTCTGAATTATCCACTACAAACATGGGTATGGTTAATGGCTGAGATTTTAAAGTTTTAACATGAACATATCAACAAATGAAACCCTGCTTCCGCGTGTTTTCTGCTCCTGGTGCCTTCCATCACGACATACAAACTCGTATGCTGACTCTTAATGGGATAGGTAAAAAAACAAAAACAAAAAAAACTCTGCTCGATTTAACTAAATATGGTAATTAGCAAAAAATACAAATGCGACGTATATGTAACGATACGTTCCATTTTTTAAACTGTAACGGGGTCGAGTTCCTTTTTCACATATGGAACTTGTAACTGGAACGCGTACCAAAAATCAGAAGGAACGAGGAACGAGCTTTTGTTCCTTTTTTTGAGGAATGTGTACAACACTGCTTTCTATATTTAGCGGGAAATGTGGCGACGGAAGTTCGGACAAACTGACGGACGGACGGACGAATATTTGGAATAGGGGGTACCGTTAAAAGCATGTGATGCCTTCATACGTCACGTCCAGCTCCGCTTCCATTGATTTTAAGCTAAACTCAGATACGGACACGATTCTGGAAAAATAGTAACTAAATACCACTACTCGTTACTCTTTAACCCTCTTTATTATTTAAAAAAAAAAAAAAAAAAAAAAAAAAGCTCCCATTGAGGGGCGTTTTGCGCTCGTGCTTATTTCAAGTTTATTCAAACTAAATTGCCACCCTGTTAGGTGATTGCTTCTTCTGTTGACGGGTCTAGACTGTTATGAATTTGGAATTCATATCTACTGGGCTGTAGACAACCTACTGAGAGCGCAGTGGCTCTCATCTGCGGAAAATTTGACAACTCGCACGCGTTTACATTAAAATCATCTGGTGCGCTCGTTGGCTAAACATCTTGTTAAACGTAGAACAAAGACAGGGGAGACAAAACGTCAAGACAAGATAGAACGCTACTTGCAACTGGCGTTTATTACTATGTGAGAGGACAGAGAATTACTGACAGTTAAAGGAGGAAGGCACTCGAATGAAATAATAAAGATGTGGAAAATTGTCAGTAAAAGTAGAGACCCCCGGGATAAAGAGAAAGAGAGAGAGAGAAATAATGATGAAAAAGAGAGAGAGAAAAAAAGAAGGGTTATAGGTCTAAGCTTGATGGCTGTGCTGCAGATGAAACCCGCGTCCGCCGCACCGTGCACACTATCCAAAACCATAGCGACATCCAGGACACCGGGACAGCCGCGTGGTTCATTCCCTGAATGGACAACATTTTTCTCGCTGACCATGCCGTAGTTTTTACTTTATGTCGCCTGGGCCGCACTCAACACGCCGCCGGACTCAAACCTCAGGTACTCAGGGACACAGGAACACATTTCAGATGCTGAAACGATGGGCATCTAGAGAAAGTTTACCAAAGCAGAGTTCCATCGAGACAGCTACAGGCGGCTAAAAACTTCAATAAGAGTAAAAAAAAGAAAAGGAAAATAGGTGAAGGTTGTAGGTTGGAAGGGTCCGATATACAAAAATGGAAATACATGAGCTAAGCAGCGCTCGAAGCGATCCGTTAGAAATAATATTATTCGTGAAGGGAATTCTAATGTGAATAAATGTCGACACTGAAGCAGGTGTATTGGCTTTGGCTGAAAATCGAGTGCTCAACAAGACCTTCTTTTTTAAGGCGGAAGCCTTACTTGTCCCATTACGTGAAAAGGCGGCGGCGTTGTGCCCGAAAGATGGCCATAAAAATATGTCATCAACCACGCGCCGCTCACGCTCAAGTGGGGGAGCGGGATGTCACCGCCGGAGCGCCGTGGGCAAAAGGTGCGCTTCGGACTTCACCTGTCTTCGTTGTGTGCTTCGTGCGATGGACTGTGAGGCGACCGCGTCTACATCTACGACCTCGACATCGGCAGCAGCGTCTACATCTACGGCGGCTTCCGCAGGCAATCGTGGTCGCCCACGCTAATACTCCCCAGCCTCATTAAGTGTCCTCCTCTAGGCGTCGTTCTCGACGTCGTCCTTAAGGTTGTCCTAGAGGTTGTCCTAGAAGTCGTCTTAGACGCTGTCCTTCACGTCGTCCTCGACGTCCTTCTGGACGCCGTCGTTGACGCTGTCCTCTATGTGATGCTTTCACATTCCTGGACGAAGTTGCTTTTGCATTTTTACAAGTAAGCAGTCTTAAATGTCCGTTATTTTTTATCTTAAAATAGATCGTAGTAATGTTATCTTGAAGGCGTTTAACGGGGCGAATATTAAACCACGGGAGAAGTGATTTTGACGGTGATGCAGATGGCAAGGCTTTGAACATGAGGATGCAAATTCAGGTCATTAGGAACACCAGGATAGGGTTTTTGCCAGGATAGGCTCGTAGGCCGTGGCCGGGATCGTCGCCAACATTGTACGGCAGTCCAAAATCATTAAAAAAAAGGTGCTACACATCTAAATTGCTTGAAAAGACACTTTGCCCTCGCACCGTCAGCCTTAAAATTAACAAATTAGAGTATGCTTTTTCTATCTGGGACCCCAGTCAGTTTGATCTAATTAATTCTCTGGAAGCGATCCAAAACCGTACTGACCTTTTTATTCTAGGTAATTATCCCCGCACTGCAAGTGTAAGCTCCATGAAAATCACACTGTCTCTGCCTAACCTCTCGCTCTGAAGTAAAGTTTCTTGTTTATGTCTTTTTCACAAGATCTATCATGCTAACCCATACTTAAAGCGACGTCTTTTCATCCCACCTTTCTACATTTCACCTCGCATCAATCATCACCTCAAAGTTGAAATTTGTAAATGTAATATTAACTTATTTCTACTGTCATTCGTTTCTAAAACTTCTTTGGAATAGAATCACATTCCGACTTCCGTAATTTGAATTGTTGATACCCAAAATGTTCGAAAATTATCTAAAATTATTATGTCGTGAGCCGCCTTGATACATTATGCAATCTGTCCTCTTGTTTTCTTTTATGTGTTATTTTCTTACTCCCACTCCCACCTTTAAAGCCGATTGGCCCTGAGGCTATTTAAATTAATAAATAAGTAATTTATTACTAAATAAAAAATGACAATGTGAGCCCCATCAAAAATAACAGCTCCACGGCGACGCAAAGAAAATGATCAGCTGTGAACCGAAAATTACCCGTCCCCAACCGCAGTCCGTAAGTGGACTCTGAAACAAGATAAACACTCAGCAGCAAATGGACCCCACATTTTTTAAGGGTGAGTAGCACAAAACACCACTGAAACTTCTTTTCCCCATGTCTGCGACTACCAAAAGACAACGCGCTTATGCGGGTGGGAAGGACGTCACCACCATCACTAGTCTCGAGTCCTGAGTATCAGAGTTTTTTTGTTTTTGTTTTCCTAAAACGAGTGCAATACAAAAACGCGTTTTTTTCTTCTGCGATGTTGCGCCAAGCTGCATTATTCTTTTCCGCCACGACAGCGTTTTCAGCATCACTGCGATATAGACGGGATGTAGAGTACAGATGTAACGTCGTTATCTTTTGTTTTTTATATTTAACGGGGATCGGTAACCCCGAATGTGTCAGCGTACACCAGCGGCGAGCACGTGGAGTGAAAGTTCTCGCTGCAGATCCCAGGGATCCTGGGCTTGATCGCCACTTCCGTCCCTTTTGATCCAGCTGAGTATCGTACCACTATGCATTCAGGTACCACTACTTCGTGATGGTCGTCAAAGGCCCCAGCGCACTGACAACATGTTGTATGTACAGCGTACACCACAATTTTCACACGTGGAAGACAGACCTAGCTTGCACTGTATAAACACGGATATGCACTACGCTTTTTTTTTTTAATGTGAAGCGCTCATAGGTTAGGTCTTCAGATGACGTGAAGCCACAAAAAACGTCCCGCTATCTTCCCCGCTAAATTCAACGGGGAAAATGGCGTCCCATGGCTTGATGCCACGTGACCTACTCACAAATTCAGTTTTCCCGCTTAATTTAGCGTTCAAATTAACACGTGAACCACCGCAGCCCGTCATTCCCCATACTCTATGGACACAGGCCGACCCGACGAGGAGAGTCGGAGGGTCAATGAGTAAATAAATCACTGGGGTGGAGAGGAGTGGATTGACCTGCAGGGACAGCTCAAGAAGGAATGCCTGGAGGTTTGTAGCGCTAAACCAAGAACGTTTCACGTAGCAACACAATTGCAATGCAATTTGCGAGGTATTTACGTATTTTTTATGAAGCTGCGTAACGTTCATGGCTTTAGCCGATTCCGCCTAAAACGACGCACGTTTTGCCGGCATCTGCCACATCCGCTCGTTTCTATACCATTGTATTTCGGGAGTAGACGTTTACAAAGATACGTCACTTGACAGCTGCATTCATCCTATTTTTGGCCAGTGTTTGCGCAGTCGCCAGCGCGAATCCTCGTGGCAAACAGTGCCTTGGTCAACTGTCATTGCTTTGAAGAGTGGGATCGTCAAAGGCTGCTGCGTAACTTACGAGTGAGTGATGACTCCCTTTTGCACCGTGCCTTTGTGGGACTGGAATTATACCTGGTACTCGGAACACCCAAGGCTTACACCGTGCTTCGAGTCTACAGTTCTTGTTTACACGCCAGCGGCTGTTCTCGTGTTCTTCGCCCTTGTCCCATGTCTGGTGGGACGATGGAAAAAGCAAGCCCTTCACTGTGAGCCACTCTCCTGGACTCCATTGTGTCTGTTCAAGTTCGTCGCCAGTCTTTTGTTGACCCTCACTTACTTTACCTCGCTCGCATACCGACTGGTCCTTGGGGCATACATCGGGTCATCGCTGACGGCAGATGTTGTACATATCATCACCTTCACGATCACAATGATCATTCAGGAGACTGATCGAAAGAACGGAAGTGGATCTTCGTTGGGGTTGTTTTTCTTTTGGTTGCTGACCGCTCTCTGCAAGTTTCCCGAGTGCTTCCGCCGCATACTGGAAGCATTCGAGCCGCTCAGCGATCCTTCTGACTTTCTGGAACTCGAACTTTACGCTTGTGTTATAGTTTATCCTATCGTTCTTTTGCAGTTGTTGCTGTCATGTTGGACAGACGCGAGTCAAAACACAAGACGACCCTACCTCACTGCTCCACCTGTGTCCTTGATTTTCTTCGGTTGGTTGTCACCTCTCATACTCAGGAGATCACGAAGATGTCTTCAGGTTGAAGATATCTACAGCATACCCCCGAACATGATGACTCAGCGAAACTATAGTGAGTGGAGTGCGCTTTGGAAAGAGGAACTGCGATCTGCTGGATACGTAGCGGAAGCTGGATCCTGTGATGTTTCCAAACCGCTGCCCTCAATGTTCAAGCCAATCTGGAAAGCATATTGGAAGTCTCTGGTAATTTCGGTAATTCTTTCAACGTTAGGAGCCGTACTAAAATTAATTCCATCTTTATTGTTGCACCTTCTTTTGGATTTTATGGTTGGAAGCGATCCTAACTGGAAAGGAGTCTTGTACGCCATCGCTATAGTGAGTGCCAATTTTACGTCGCGCCTCCTTGGTGTTTATGTCGACAGGACCCTGTCGTTCATTGGGCTAAATGTAAAAACCGTTATGGTGGCGGCCATTTACAGAAAGACACTTATGCTTTCTAGCGAGTCGCAGATTAATTACACAATGGGGGATCTAGTTAATTTGATTTCCGTGGATGCCGATCGGCTTTATAAACTCAGTGTCGTCTCATCTTATGTAGTTTCAGGAGTGCCTATGATAGTAATCGCGCTTATACTTCTGTGGCAGTACCTCGGGGTGGCGTGCCTTGCTGGCGTCGCTGTTATGCTAGTTATAATGCCTGTAGGAGCCCTAGCGGTTACCATCGGGAACAAGTACCAAACGGGTCAAATGAAGCTTAAAGATAAGAGGCTTAAAATTGTCGCAGAAATGCTAAACAGTGCGAAGCATCTCAAACTGTTCGCCTGGGAAAACCTTTTCATGAACAAGTGCACGTCCTCGCGGTTGGAAGAGACGGGTTTGCTGAAGAAATATTCTTGCGTAACAGCGGTGAGTGTCTGCATTCTTTCATGTTCGACAGCGATGGTTTCCTTGGCTAGCTTCATAACCTACGTGTTGACCAGCAATGATCATGTTCTTGACCCGAGCACTGCGTTTGTGTCGACGGCACTGTTTAACAATATGCAGTACCCGATATTTATAATTCCAGACTTCATTTCTAACGCGGTTCAGACGAGTGTTTCAATGACGAGGATACGGAAGTTTCTGCTATCCTCCGAAGTAGACGACTGTTCCGTGGGAAGACGACCGGGTGAGGGTTACGCTGTCTCATTAAGGAATGCATCACTTTCCTGGTCAAAAGACAAAGCCCCGGTCTTGACCAACATTAACCTGACTGTCAAAAAAGGGCAACTGGTCGCAGTCGTTGGATCCGTGGGCTCCGGCAAGTCGTCCTTGCTGTCCGCATTATTGGGAAACCTTCGGTTCTTGTCGGGATCTGTGAGCTGCATAGAAAGTGTGGCGTATGCCCCTCAGCGCCCTTGGATTCAAAACAAAACCATCAGAGAAAATGTACTTTTCACGGATGCCTTTGATGCTAAACTGTACAAGTTGGTTTTGAAGGCGTGTTCGCTTGAGAAAGATTTAGAGAATCTGCCGTGTGGAGACCTGACGGAGATCGGGGAGAGAGGGATCAACTTAAGTGGCGGTCAGAAGCAACGGGTTAGTCTAGCAAGAGCCGCGTACCAGAAGAAAGAACTTTATCTTTTGGACGACCCACTAAGCGCAGTGGATGCTCACGTCGGTGCTTCTCTTTTCAAGGACCTCATCGGACCGCGAGGAATGTTAAAAGAAACCACGAGAATCTTGGTCACCCACAATCTTTCGGTGCTCAATGAAGTCGACTACATTTTCGTCATACAGGAAGGGTCAACCGTTGAGTCTGGCACCTTTGAAGGCCTTAAACAAGAGGGAAGTGTTTTCTCCAGATTGCTGCAAAACTTTTCCAAAAGGGTGAAGAAACTGACAGAGAACGAGGATCTATTGGCATATCAAGACACAGCGGCTGTTCTGGAGAAAAAAGAGTTGAAGGCGACCCTTGTGGAAAGAGAAATAATGGAAGAGGGTTCAATCAGTCTCCAGGTATACAGGACTTACATTAGACACGCTGGGCCTTTGTTGATAATCGTGCTTTTGTGTTACGCCGTTTTCACAGCACTCGGTACGTACATGGGCATTTGGCTGAGCGAATGGACCAAGGATTCAAAGTTTTTTAATGGAACAAAGTACATATCCCAGCAAACATATAGGATCGAGGTTTACACCCTCCTCTGTGCTATCCAGGCGGTTGCTACTTTCCTCGCAGTCATAACCTTGTGGAGGGTGGCGCTCTCAGCCTCCACAAGGCTTCATCAATCGACACTGCACGGTGTGATGAGGGCCCCAATGTCCTTTTTTGATACCAATCCGTCCGGTCGCTTATTGAACCGCTTTAGCAAGGACGTTGACCAGCTTGATCTACAACTTCCAACGGCAGGTCATTATACGCTCGATTTGTTCTTTCTTCTTGCATCATCAATTTCACTCGTGTGCATAAATATTCCTATGTACATCCTGGTCGTCGCCCCTGTTATGTTTTTCCTGTTTGTTCTCCATCAAATGTTCGTGGCTCCATTTCGTGACGTGAAGAGGCTTGAGACGGTTTCGCGTTCTCCTGTTAACAGTCACTTTTCAGAAACAGTTGCGGGCTTGAGCAGCGTCAGGAGCTATGGTGCTCAGGATATTTTCATACGAGACAATGACGACAAGATTGACGTCATGCAAACCTGTACTGTGAACTGCCATTTTTTTTCGTACGGGATACAAGTCTGGTTGGAAGTGGCTTGTGAAGTGCTTTTGTTTTCGATGCTGTTGCTACTCGTTCATAGTCGCGACAAGATTGGAGAGGAAACAGTTGGCCTTCTGGTGTCGTACTCATTGAATTCTTTGTTCGCGTTTACGTACTTCGTTTACTACTCGACTGAGTTTGAGGCCTCTTTAATATCAGCCGAACGTTTAGATGAGTACAGTCGTCTCACTCCCGAAGCGCTATGGGTGTCGAACGTGAGACCGGACCCGCACTGGCCCGCGTCGGGTGCTGTGTCTTTTAAGTCTTACTCGACTCGGTACAGACAGGGTTTGGACCTGACTCTCAGAAATGTTAATCTCAACGTCAGGCCCGGCGAGAAAATAGGGATCGTAGGACGAACGGGTGCCGGTAAGTCGACACTAGCCTTGAGCCTCTTTCGTATCATTGAGGCAGCAGCAGGAAAGATTGTAGTGGATGACGTGGACATTGCAGCATTAGGACTACATGACCTCCGTTCTAGAATTACCATCATACCCCAAGAATCATTTCTTTTTCGTGGTACTCTGCGGTTCAACCTTGACCCAGCCGGGCAGCATGATGCTGAAGAGTTGCGTTCGGCACTGGAAAAAGCTCACCTCGGAGATGCCTTCAGGAAATGTGGTGGTCTAGACTTCGAAGTCTTAGACGGCGGACAAAACCTCAGCGTGGGACAGAGGCAGCTGGTTTGTCTAGCGAGGGCTATATTAAGAAAGACGAAGATACTTGTCCTGGACGAAGCCACTGCATCAGTGGACATGAAGACAGACTTGCTTGTTCAGCAGACGTTGAGAGACGTGATGAGTGGTTGCACTGTCTTGACTGTAGCTCATCGTCTTGACACCGTTCTTAATTCGGATCGCATTGTTGTGATGGATCAAGGAAGAGTGATTGAAGTAGGTAATCCGGCAGAATTATTAGCTGATTCAAAATCGTCCTTCCATGCTATGGCTCGTGAAGCCGGAGTTGCAGAGTCTGCGTTGCGTGCTGATGGCGCACATCTTGCTCCAACTAGACAAGGTGGGTATCTTGCCGGATAATGGACCGCGTAACATCGTGGCAGTCTTCCTGATGAGAAGCCGACATATAGTGTACCTTTGTGGACACAGCCAACTAATCCATAAGAGTGGAAGGCCAAGGACTTTATAAGTGTGGTCAAACCGGTGTTAGAGCAGTGGTCTCCCATTTCCGTCCCGCGGGCCCAACTTCCGACCGGCCCGTGTCTGGCCGCTGCCATTTTATTGATGCCAGGCCCGCGGTCCAATTAGAGCAAGCCCGGTGCTACTGGCGCAAAAGCACGCGTAAACATTCAACGCCGCAAAGTTTACAAAAATGCCATAAAAGAATTCTTGATATTACAAGGCTTGTCCTCTCGTCATATTGTTACTTGGTCATTGTCATGGCCATTTTTAGCCCTTTGTGTCTGTGTATCTTTGTAATATATCTGTTTTACTACGCATGTTAAAATTCCTTTACGTTCTCATGTATATGAGGCCTCTTCTTTTTCAGATTTTTATAAATGATATTGTTTTTGTTTTTTAGATGTGCCAATATTCTTTTTTTTTTTTTTTTGCTGAGGATATCATGCTTTATTTATCGGTTCGGGGCTCTCACGATTTGTTATTACTTCATGAAGATGTTAATCATGTGTCAATGTGGTGCTCAAGCAATCGTTTATTTCTTGACCCGTAGAAAACTTAAATAATTTCCTCGTCGAGAAAGCGTGATCAGATTGATTTTTGTTAATAAGACCCGAGACTCAGGAACACAGAAGGGGACGAACACAGGAAACCACTATGCGGCGTGTATGTGCAGAGCGTGATCTTGGCGTTTTTGTAGAAAGCCGTCTTACTTTCAAAGTCCATATGTATTATCAATTGTCGCTAGTTCCCTTCGTATGCTGGGGCTTGTTTCATGTATGACTCATCAGGTTTTTGGCTTTAAATGTTAGTTAGTGTATCTCTTGTGTTACTCTTTGTGCGTTCAAGACTCTTTTTTGCGTTCAAGACTTGAATTTAGTTACGGTATGGAGCTCTTTGACTGAAAATCTGAGTACCGAAATTGAAAGCGTTCAGAAGCGTCTTGTGCGAATCGTCTATGATAGATACTTCAGTCGTCATCGCTATTATAGCTATCATTCGATTATGATGTATCTTCACTTCGAAAAGCTATCGAAACGACGAGTCAATCATGATTTGCTGCTTTTACACGAAGTCATTATTGAAAATATCGATAGTATTTCTCTGATATCTTCTGCGAACTTTCATGCCCCCATTCGGAGTGGTAGGTTTATTTCATAATTTCACCCGAATACCCCACCTCATGCTTCACCCGTGTCTAGAACTCAGTATTTCTCTACTGTTATTTCTCAACCCGATATGGACACATGTAAACATAATTTCTGGAAAAAGTAAAATATCGGTAGCATTTGATGTTTTGTGTTGCTTGCTTCCGTACTCTTCTTTTTTTTTTTTGTTTTAGATTACAAGCCTGTAATTTTTGTAAGACTTATTGGATGAATTTCTGCGGTGTAACCTTGTTTCTAATAGTAATGCTTATACTGTGTTGTTGGATATACACTGTACAGTCTTGTTCATGAGGATATTATTGTTTGAGGGCGAAACTGTTCAGTGTTGTAATGTGTTCGCTCAATGTTTTTGTATAAATTTTGTTTTCAGTGTACCAACAGAAAGGCTTGTGTGGCTGTTTTGGACACTACCAAAAATTCAGTATTATTATTATTAACATTAATATTAATGCGGTAGCATTCTTTAGCAACTTCACCCGGTTTTCCCGATGCGCTTTCTGGCCTCGAATGCGCTGTGGGTATGCACCTCGCAGACGCACGAGCATTCGTCCTAGAGGTCTTCCAAGAGACTTCGAGTTCGTCTTTGATGTCATCCTCTGGGACGTCGTCCTCGAAGTCGTCCTAGACGTCGTCTTTGAGGCCGTCTTAGAGGTCTTCCTTGATATCGCCCTAGAGGACGTCCTACAGGTCGTTCAAGAGGTGGACTTTGACGTTGTCCTGGACGTCGTCCTTGAGGTCATCCTACAGGTCTTTCTTGAGATCACCGTAGAATTCGTCATAGAGGTTGTCCTTGAGATCGCCCTAGGGGTCCTAGAGGTTGTCCTAGACTTCATTTTAACCGTTGTTCTCTAGGACATTGTCCTCGAAGTCGTCCTAGCAAGAGATAAACCCGCGCCACGCATACACGCCAGTACGCAGACATTCACATTTGCGCACAAGCTGCGGCAACACGCACAAGGACAGAGACTCCTGCACTGCTCAAGACGAGTGCGTAAACTACGGAGCCGCTCACTCGGCTATATCAACATCATGTTCTAAATGGCAACAAGAAAAAAAGAAACGAAGAATTATGCCAAGGAACATGCAGTCGATTATCATAGTGCCAAAGCTGCAGTTCAAGCATCCGACTTGCCCAGTGTCCCAGAAAAGGTGAAGAGTCTTCTTCAACAATGCAAGACACCTTGTCTAGCAAAACTGAAAACCAGTGGCCTAAGAGACCGATCTATGCTACACTAATCAAGCTTCCCAGACAGGACGAACCAAAGGCACCCCTGACCAAAGAAGGGCCCAGTTCAAACGAAGTAAATCCACTTGAAGATCCAAAAACTACAGGGAGCGCGCCCACCGATCCATGACAGCGCAGAACAACAAAACGGATGACTCTGTCCCTCTCAACAGACACAGCTCCATGCAAGGGATGGGTTCCGAAGCTTCAAGCAGCAGCAAACTTCGCCTGCAGGTTCTTGGAATCTGTTGATGCAGGATGGGCTCGTAGCATCCTTACATTTCCTCAACTGGCCCTTCCCCTTATTCGATCCTTGTGAATGGCGAGCTGTAGTCCCCCTGCATCCACTACACCACGGTCTTCTTCAGACCTTACGGTATTAAAGTGGAATTGCCGAAGTTTCCGAAAAAACAAAAAAAAAAACAAAAAAAAAAAAACGCTGCAGTTTCATTCGGTATATCCAGTCGCGCACTCCCCCACCCGACATCGTCTTTTTACAAGAGCCTCGTACCCTTCCTAGTCTTCCTGGATATGTCAAATATGCGGCGCATAATGATCCTGATCAAGACCACCTTGTGGCAACCCTAGTCAAGCGCGTTCATACCGCTGTCGACTTAACTTTTGACAGCCAGGTCGTTCCACATGTATTACCGTAGAATTGAGTAGCAAGCCTACCGCTATGAAAGAACGAGCATCTCGTCCGGTGCCTCGTAATCAACTGATTTTATGTGACATAGAAAAGAAGAAAAAAAAGAGGATAGGTTTCTGAAAGTCTAGATAGGTAGGACAACACATAGAAGAAGTATTGAAAGAGAAATAGCAGAACACATTTCTCCCCCCTTCCCTTTTGGAGAGAAGACGAGTATACAAGATGCACATAACAAAGCCAGACATACATATTATACATATAAATCAAAAATGCACAAAATTATAATTCAAAAGAAATTCAAGTTAAGCATTCATTATTACACACTTGGCTTTTAAAGCATTCGCACTCAACACTCGTACTCTTGTACACAATGTCTCCAATAGCACTGTCAGAAAGTTATTTACAGGATTCCAGCAAGTTATTTACAGGATTCCAGCAAGTTATTTACAGAATTCCAGTGATTAATTTCACTTCGGATAATAAGCGTTAAAGGAATATGTAAACTTCTCTTCCCCCCCCCCCCCCCCCCAAAAAAAAAAAATAAAATAAATAAAGACAACTGTCACGTCTGTCACCGCGGGTCAGAGACTCACATCTCTAAACCGCACCGGTGGTCGGCGAGTTCGGGTCGATCGCCGAAGCTCTTCCACTGGGGAAACCGAAACTGGGGGGAATAGTAGCATCCACTGGGGGAACCGGAATTTTCAGCGGCAACCTCACTCTTTGGTGTGAACTTGGTGATACCGTCACGGCACCCTGTTCAGATGCGCAAAGACCGGTTGGACGATCTGGCCACGCTTCGTCTCCATCCTCATCTTGTCCCCGTGGAGGTGGAAAAGACCGAGGCGTATGTGGCCTTAGCTGCGGCTGTTGCCACTGAGTAGCCTGCTTTAATGTGTTTGGCCGCCACTCATGATGAGGACGCTGGCTTCTAGAGGTCTTTTTGAGAATTTTCTGTGTAGGCAGGTGCTGAAATGGCGGTGTCGTTGCTTGCGACGACTTCTCAACGGTATCTGTGCCAGGTGGAGCGGTTGCCGCCGTAAGCTTGGAGGCGTTCCAGATGCGACCGTCATGAAGCTTGAAGGTCCATCGGCCGACACGCTCCACAATTTTCATTGCCGGACCAACAGCTTGGTCTCGCTTCTTTACCTTTCCTGGCTTTCTGACGCGCACCCATCCGCCGACCCGGATTGTCGGAAGTTTGGCAGCTCGCCGTCTGTCTATATCGCGCTTGCTCGGCTCTTGTCCTCTCTGCACTCGGCACCGCAGACGCTGCAGCTCCTCAAATGGGTTCTTCAAGAACTGCGATGGAGAAAGGCCAATGATGTGAAGCCGGTTACGTAGCTTGCGTCCACGCAGCAGAACAGCAGGAGACAGTTCTATTGTTGCGTGCGGCGTACAACGATACACGCACAAGTAATCCAGAACGGCAGAGTGAATTGGAGGCCTCTCCAGTGCAGCACACTGTACGACCGACTTGAAGGTACGATTAAATTGTTCTACTTGCCCGTTATCCTGTGGATAATACACAGAAACCAGGTTATGGGTAATACCTCGCTCAGCCAGGAAGCTCTCGAATTCTGCAGAAGAAAACTGAGGTCCATTGTCAGACACAATGCTGTCGGGGTATCCTTACCGAGAAAAGACGAGCCGCGGGAAACCGGTCACCGTGCTTGTCCTGACGTTGGAGCAAAAATGGACTTCAGGCCACTTTGAAAAATAATCCACCAGCGTGATGCAGTACCGATACGCTGGTGGCAAAGCTTCAAATCGGCCAACGATGTCGATGCCGAGCTTTGGCCATGGTCGCTCAGGCAAGTGCACGGGTTGCAAGGGTGTTGGCGATGTCTTTGCACTATTGTCAGCCGAGCTACAGACACCACAGGCTTGAACTGCCATTTTCACCTCCGCATTTATGCGGGGCCACCAATATAGTTCGCGAAGGCGAGTCCACGTTCTGACGATGCCAGGGTGGCCCTCGTGTGCTCGGCCGATGAGAGCGTTTCTCATACTGGTGGGGACGACGAACTGTTTACCGCGCAGTAGAAGACCGTCGTGCACAGAAAGTGTGTCTTTAGTGACGTGGAAGATGGCTTCGTCGGGAGACAACGCCCTAGACGGTGGCCATTCCGACATGACATAAGACATAACGACAGTCAGCTGGGGGTCATCCTCAAAAGAACATCATTAAACTCAAAAGAACGAATATTCAGTCTGTAACGATAAAACTCATTGCAATTTGTAATGAGTAAACTCAAAATAATGAATATTATGTTCTTAGTGATAACACCCATTTGAATGTGTAATGAGTCAGCAGAAAATATTTGAAATTGAGTGAGTAACAATAAACCTCACTTGAATGTGTAATGAGTAAATTCAAAAGAAGGGATATTGAGTGGGTAAAAATAACACTCATTTGAATGTGTAATGAGTGAATTCAAAATAATAAACGTTAGTTTTGTTATATTAAAACTCATTTAATGTTTAGTTTCTTTGACTCTATAAAAACACATTAGAAGCTCAATTTAAACTCATTGTTAATTTTTGTATTGGGATCGACATTAGTTCGGTTCTCGAGTACGGATTGGTGCAAATTTTTCAGAGTAAGCTTTATGACAGTCTTCCAACCGAGTTGTTCTAGTAACATTGGTCGAACTCATCGCAAGTGTGTGAATCACCTTTAAAGGGTTGCTACAACGAAATTTCGGCGCTTATTTCTTGGTTTATTCGTGTTCAATGGAGCATTATCACATCAGACACACCAATCTCTTGTTGAAAAAGACACGAAAAGGAATTTTAAAATGAATTAAACGATTAGCAAAGAACACCTGGTGGATGTCGCTAACGCCTCGTTTTTAATGCCCGTCCAGGAACCTTGACGGGTAGTGACGATAACTGTCTCGCCTCCTGCCAGAAGTCGCCATTGTCCGTCTACAAGATTTTAGATTAACCCGCCACTCAACGTTCGCACAAAGACAGCTTTGGGATAACATGCGGTGGCACGATCGCTGGTGTGCTTCGGCTGCTTTCAGCGGATGCTACAAGACACCGAGGCCTATCCAAGGCCGTGTGAATGTAACGTGACCTTGGAGAGGGGGCAGAGCAACGCGTGGAAAGCGTACCACGGGCTACGTCCACAGAGCGGGATTGGCTTGGATAGCTCGCAGCGTCCGCTGCGTCCGGACGTAAGGTCCCGAGACAAATTACGTCGCGATTGCTGCGGATATGACGTGGTCTTCGCTGGCTGCTCTTCGAGGTTGGCCAGAGTGGGCCGTTTATAACGAAAAATACAGCCATAAGGCTCAAAATACAAAGGTGCGATTGTCATTTACGGATATTGCGGATCATATATGCAGCCTATTTCTCTACACGACGGGTATATTTCAAATTTCGTTGAGGTATCCCTTTAAGGGGGCGGATCGTAACACACCGACGAACTCTATCAGGTCAATTCAGTTGCGGAACTGCCCATTGACGCTGCTTCCACGAGCAGTACCTCCCCTCTACCCCCGGGGTCTGCAACCCGTCGTTCGATCCGCTTCTGTTTCTTGAGGGGGGGGGGGGGGGGGCTGCTGTTTTTATGATAGTTACAGCTGCAAAGAATACAGTTTTAAAAATCAGGGGTGTGGTAGTTCCACAGCTGAGTTGATTTATTGCCGTATCAGGATACGTGCAACTCAAAGCAAGGAGCGTCCGTCACGATGTAGGTAGAGGAGGGGTGATGAGACCAAACAACACGGAAACAACAAAAGAAGCCTGTTTTATGGCGCGACTGCACCCGCGTAATACAAATGTGGCCGACACATTGCGGTACCACAACGGGCTAGTTAATAATAATATTATTAATAATAATGATAAAAAAATGAAAGCCGCTTACAACTCCCTGTAACGCCAAATTAGAGCGCAGCTGTTGAGGAGGAGGAGGGAAGGGTACTGAGGGGAAGGTATATACCTCCTCCCTCCTCCTGACGTCCACATCCTGCCTGCTACTCCTCAAACGAGCGGCGTCGCCGTCGCCTCACGAGGGTTACGTGACCTCACGGGGTCATGTGACGTCACCGGGGTCACGTGACTTCACGGGGGTCACGTGTCCCCTATGAGGTCACGTGACGATGACGATGACGTCATCAGTGACGTCACTGTTGACGTCCTCAGTGACGATGGCGATGACCATGCGAATGCCGATGACGTCAACAGTGACGTCACTCATGACGTCATCAGTGGCGATGACAATCCGGATGCCGATGACGTCACTGATGACGTCATCAGTGGCGATGATGATGCGGATGCGGATGCCCCCCCCCCCAAACAAAAGAAGAAAAAGAAAAAAAAGTAGTACGGGTTGTCTTTATTTCTTGCTCAATTGTTTTTTCTGGTCATAAAGATCTGAAGTAGCGTATTTTTGGGAGCACTTTATACACCAACTCATCTCTGTGACGTCACGGCGCGGTGGTGGCGCGTCAGTAGCACTTCCGGTCTGGGGCTGTGGGCAGAAGTCCTCATGCCAGGCGTGTATTCCTACGTTGTTTTGAAGGGAACCAGACAAAAAACTGCCTTCTCGTCAAAATGCCGGGACTAGGGCCGTACCAAAAGAGTCGAGCAAGGTTCGAAGGTCAGTTTTCACGTGCTCGGTTCGTTCGAGAACCTGGATATTTGCCGTGAAAAGGGAAAAGCAGACGCCGTCGAACAACGATTGCTTGGGCGGGAAGCACTTTGAGTTGAATTCACGGATACTTGTGGTCATCAGATTTATTTGTTTTATGCCAACATGAACGCCAGGAAACTTCCAAGTTGTGCGGACCATTTGAGGACTACGTTCAGTGCGTCTTCAAGTTCAAACGGCCGCCTGATCGTTCGAACTGTCGTCTGCTCTTTCAAACGTTTCTGCTCGTCGTCTGCTCTCTTAGACGACGCCGGCCCGTAGATTAAATGTTGGCCCGGTGCAGCCTTCAAAAGACATAAGTTTGAAGGTTGGTAAGCAGGCTCGATGTAAACAGTAAATACAAGAAAATGTTGATCATTGTTACGAGTGACCATCACTGACTTGCTATGCCTAATTTACTTGGTCCGATTCTGCTTGCGATTTTCAGTATCGACGTCGACCATCTGAGCTACGGTTCACGCTTTTGCAGCCCGAGCGGCGTCGCGACTGAAAATTGCGAGCGAAATCTCATCATGCGAATCAGGCTTTAGCGTCCATTCTTCGGCGTCCACGCGGTATGAATCGCCGCATGTCACATTTTTCACGTGACGTTTCGCGGTGTAACAAGCCTCGATGATTTCGCTGACGCCGCTCAAGTAGTCAGACATCGCGAGGAAGACGTAGAATCAACAATTCGAACGCGAAAAAGAGCAGGGGGACTCACACCGACGCCGACAACATCGCATTTCAAAGGTTTGTTTATGGGCGACGGCGAGCTTCTTGCCCACACCCCCATCGCGCATGCGCGACGCCGCTGGCGTCCGCTGGGGGCGCTCCGGTTTGTTTGTAAACATGAGTTGGTGTATGCACCTCCCGTCTAATATATTGTTTACAATATATTAGACGTTTTCTGTAGCAAAGAAAATATATTTCTTTCAATTCCCGCGCTAAATATAGCGGGAAAACTAAATTCGTGTATGGGTCACGTGACGTGAGCTCAGATCACGTAAAGTTTGTGGGATTTTGCTTATTAGCTACCAACAGAGGTACCGATAGAGTAACCAAAGGGTTATCTCAAGAGCGGCGGCGATCTCAAAGGAAACGTCCAACCTAATAGCGCGGTGTCCACATTGGAATCCATATCTACTGGGCTGTAGACAGCAGACTGAGTGTGCACTGGCTCTCGTCCGCGGAATATTTGACAAAGTGCGCTCGTTCACATTAAAATCATCTGGTGGGCTAGTTGGCTAAACTTCTCGTTCTAATTAGCGCAAAGACAGGGGAGGCAAAACGCAGAGACAAGACAGAACGCTATTTACCACTGGAGTTTATTGCTATGTGAGAGAAAGACTGAGAAGTACTGACTGTTAAACGAGGAAGACACTCGAATGAAAAAAATAAAGACGCAGAATATTGTCAGTAAAAGGAGGGGCTCCCGGGAGAAAAAGAGAGAGAAATAACGACGAAAAATAAAGAAAAAGAAAAGAAGGGGTATTGGTCTAAGCTTGATGGCTGGATGACAGATGACGCCTGCGTCCACCGCACAGTGCACACTATGCAAAAACCATAGCGACATCCCGGACACCGGGACAACCGCTTGGTTCATGCTGTGTATGTCCAACATTGTCTCGGTGACCATGCAGCAGTTTTTACTTTCTGTCTCCTGGGCCGCACCCAACACGCCGCGGGACTCAGACCTCAGGTACTCAGCGACACAGGAACACAGGAACACATTTCAGATGCTGAAAGGCCGGGTATCTAGAGAAAGTTTACCAAAGCACAGCTCCATCGGGGCAGGTACAGGCGGCTAAAAACTTCAATAAGCGTCAAAAAAGAAAAAAAGAAAAAAAAAGTGAAGGCTGTAGTTGCGGAAGGGTCCGATAAAAAATAAAATAAAAAGGAAATGCATTAGCTAAGAAGCGTTCGAAGCGATCCGTTAGAAATAATATTATTCGTGAAGGGAATTCTAATGTGACTTAATATCGACACTGAAGCAGGTGTATTGGTTTTGGATGAAAATCGAGTGCTCAACAAAACTATGGTTTTTCAGGCGAAACCCTTACTTGTCTCATTACGCGAAAAAGCGGCGTCGTTGTGCCCGAAAAATGGCCATAAAAATACGCCATTAAGCACGTGCCGCTCACGCTCAAGGGCGGGAGCGTGATGTCACCGCTGCAGCGCAGTGGGTAAAAGGTGCGCTTCGGACTTCACCTGTATTCGTTGTGTGCTTCGTGCGATAGATCGTGACGCGACCACGTCTACATCCACGGCGGCTTCTGCAGGCAAACGTGGCAGCCCACGCAAATACGCCACAGCTCCTTAAGTGTCCTCCTCTAGGCGTCGTTCTCGACGTCGTCTTAGAGGTTGTCCTAGAAGCCTTACATGGCGTCGATCTCTAGAAAGTCGTCGTCGACGTCGTCATATACGCCATCCTAAAGGTCGTCCTAGAGGTCGTCCTAGACACCGTTCTTGACGTCGTGATCGGCGTCTTCCTAGACGCCGTCGTTGACATTCCTGTATATTATGCTTTCACATTCCTCCACGCATATGCTTTCGCATTATTGCAGGTAAGCAGTCTGAAGTATCCCACAATTTTTTATCTAAAAATAGAACGTAATAGTGTCATCTCGAAGGCGTTGAACGGGCGAATATTAAGCCGCTGGGGAAGTGCAATTGACGGTGATGCAGATGGCAAGGTTTTGAACATGAGGAAGCAAAGTCAGGTAATTAGGAACGTTAGGACAGGGATTTTGCCGGGATAGGCTTGTGGGCGGTGGCCGGGATGGTCGTCAACATTGTACGGCAGCCCAAATCACAAATGGGAATGTCACACATGCTAAATTGCTTGAAAAGAAACTTGCCCTCGCACCGTCAGCCTTCAAAATTAACATCGTATGACTTTCTTGTTCGCTCCAAATTAGAGTATGCTTTTTCTATCTGGGATCTCAGTGAGCTTGATCTAATTAATGCTCTGGAAGCGATCCAACACCGTACTGACCGCTTTATTCTATGTAATTATCTTCGTACTGCAAGTGTAAGCTCCATCGATATCACATTGTCTCTGCCTAACCTCTCGCTCCGAAGTAAAGTTTCTTGTTTATGTCTTTTTCACAAGACCTATCATGCTAACCCATACTTAAAGCGACGTCTTTTCATCCCACCTTTCTACATTTCACCTCGCATCAATCATCACCTCAAATTTGAAATTTGTAAATGTAATACTAACTAATTTCTACTGTAATTCGTTTCTAAAACTTCTTTGGGATGGAATCAGATTTTGATTCCGTAATTTGTATTGTTGATACCGAAATGTTTGAAAATGATCTAAACCCTATTTCCTGTCGTGAGCCGCCAAGGTACCTTATGTACTCTGTCCTCTTATTATTTTGTGTTTAATTTTCTTCCTCTTACTCACACCATTATTGCCAATTGGCCCTGAGGGTATTTAAATAAATAAACAAATAAATTATTAGTAATTAGAAAATGACAATTGCAGCCCCATCAAAAATAGCAGCTCCACGCCGACGAAAAGGAAATGATCAGAATCGAAAATTACCCGTCCCCAACCGCACGATGTATAGGTGGACTTAGGCACAACAAGATAAAGACTCAGGAGCAAATGGATCCCCAATTTTTCCAGGGTGTTTTGCACAAAACACTATCAGAAACTTCTTTTTTCCTTGTATGCGACTACCAAAATACAAAGCACTTATGCAGGTGGGAAGGACGTTGACACCATCACAAGTCTCGAGTCCTGAGCATCAGTGTTTTTGTTTTTTTTCCTAAAATCATTGCAATACAAAAACACGTTTTTTCTTGCGATTTTGCGCCAAGCTACAATATTCTGTTCCGCCACGACACTGTTTTCAGCGTCACGGCGCTATAGACGGGATGTAGAGTTCAGATGTCACGTGGTTATCTTTTGTTTTTATATTTAACGGGGATCGGTGACCCCGAATGCGTCAGCGCACACCAGCTGCGAGCACGTAGAGTGAAAGTTTTCGCTGCAGATCCCAGGGATCCTGGGCTTTTTTTTCCACTCCCGCCCCTTTTGATCCGGCTGAGCATCGTACCACTGTGTGTTCAGGTACCACTACTTCGTGATGCTCGTCAAAGGCCCCAGCGCACTGGCTACATGTTGATTGTACAGCGTAAACCACAATCTCCATACTTTGAAGACAGACCTAGCTTGCACTGTATAAAAGTATCATATATAGCAGAGCAATTTGCGATACTATTTACGTATTGTTTTATGTAGCTACGAAAAAGGGTACGGGATTCCCGCTAAAACGATGTACGTTTTCCAGGCATCTGCCACATCCGCTCATATCAACCATAAATTTTTTGGGAGTCGATGTTCACAAAGATTTATCACTTGGCAGCTGCATTCGTTCTATTTCGTGGCCAGTGTTTATGCAGTGGCTAGCGCGCGACCTCGGGACTAACTGCGCCCTTCTAAGCTGTTATTACTTGAAAGAGGGGGATCGTCAAAGGCTGCTGCGTAACTTACGAGTGAGTGATGACTCCCTTTTGCACTGTGCCTTTGTGGGACTGGAATTATACCTGGTACTCGGAATACCCAAGGCTTACACCGTGCTTCGAGTCTACAGTTCTTGTTTACACGCCAGCAACTGTTCTTGTGTCCTTCGCCCTTGTCCCGTGTCTGGTGGGACGATGGCAAAAGCAATCCCTTTACTGTGAGCCACTCTCCTGGACTCCATTGTGTCTGTTCAAGTTTGTCGCCAGTCTTTTGTTGACCCTTACTTACTTTATCTCGCTCGCATACAGACTGGTCCTTGGGGCATACAACGGATCATCGGTGACGGCAGATGTTGTACATATAATCACCTTCACGATCACAATGCTCATTCAGGAGACTGATCGAAAGAACGGAAGTGGATCTTCGATGGGGCTGTTTTTCTTTTGGTTGCTAACCGTTCTCTGCAAGTTTCCTGAGTGCTTCCGGCGCATACTGGAAGCCTTTGCGTCGCTCGGCGACCCTCCTGACTTCCAGGAACTCGAATTTTACGCTTGTGTTATAGCGTATCCTATCGTTCTTTTGCAGTTCTTGCTGTCATGTGTGACAGACGTCAGACAAGACACAAGACGACCCTACCTCACTGCTCCACCTGTGTCTTTCATTTTCTTTGGTTGGGTGTCACCTCTCATACTTAGAGGGCCACGAAGATGTCTTCAGGTTGAAGATATCTACAGCATACCACAAGACATGATGACTCAGCGAAACCATAGTAAATGGAGTGCACTTTGGAGAAAGGAACTGCGATCTTCTGGATACGTAGCGGAAGCTGGATCCTGTGATGTCTCCAAACCGCTGCCTTCAATGTTCAAGCCAATCTGGAAAGCATATTGGAAGCCTCTGGCAATTTCGGTAATTTTTTCAACGTTGGGAGCCGTACTAAAAATAATTCCATCCTTATTGTTGCACCTTCTTTTGGATTTTATGGTTGGAACCGATCCTAAGTGGAAAGGAGTCTTGTACTCCCTCGGTATAGTGAGCGCCAATTTTACGTCGCGCCTTCTTGGCGTTCATGTCGACATGATTCTGTCGTTTATTGGTCTAAATGCAAAAACCGTCATGGTGGCGGCCATTTACAGAAAGACACTTATGCTTTCTAGCGAGTCGCAGATCAACTACACATTGGGGGATCTGGTTAATTTGATTTTCGTGGATGCCGATCGGCTTTACCAACTCAGTGTCGTCTCATCTTATGGGGTCACAGGAGTGCCTATGATCATAATCGCGGTTATACTTCTGTGGCAATACCTTGGAGTGGCCTGCCTTGCTGGCGTCGCTGTTATGCTGGTCATCATGCCTATAGGAGCCCTCGCGGTTACCATCGGGAACAAGTACCAAGCAGGTCATATGAAGCTTAAAGATAAGAGGCTCGAAGTTGTGGCAGAAATGCTAAGCAGTGCGAAGCTTCTCAAACTGTTTGCCTGGGAAAACATTTTCATTGACAAGTGCACGACCTCGCGGTTAAAAGAAATGGATTTTCTCAAGAAATATTCTTGCGTGACAGCGGTGAGTACCTGCATTCTTACATGTTCGACAGCGATGGTTTCTTTCGCTAGCTTCGTAACCTACGTGTTGACCAGCAACGATCACGTTCTTGACCCGAGCACTGCGTTTGTGTCGATGGCACTGTTCAACAATATGCAGTACCCGATATTTATAATTCCAGACATTATTTCTAAGGTGGTTCAGACGAGCGTTTCAATGATCAGGATACGAAAGTTTCTGCTCTCCTCCGAAGTAGATGACTGTTCCGTGGGAAGACGACCGGATGAGGGTTACGCTGTCTCAGTAAGGAATGCATCACTTTCCTGGTCAAAAGACAAAGCCCCGGTCTTGACCAACATTAACCTGACCGTCAAAAAAGGTCAACTGGTCGCAGTTGTGGGATCCGTGGGCTCGGGCAAGTCGACCTTGCTGTCCGCATTTTTGGGAAACCTTCGAGTTTTCTCGGGATCTGTGAGCTGCACAGAAAGTGTGGCGTATGCCCCTCAGTGCCCTTGGATCCAAAACAAAACCATAAGAGAAAATGTGCTTTTCATGGGTGCCTTTGATGCCAAACTGTACGAGTTGGTTTTGAAGGCGTGTTCGCTTGAGAAAGATTTAGAGATTCTGCCGTGTGGAGACCTGACGGAAATCGGGGAGAGAGGGATCAACTTAAGCGGTGGTCAGAAGCAACGGGTTAGTCTCGCAAGAGCCGCGTACCAGAAGAAGGAACTTTATCTTTTGGATGACCCACTAAGCGCAGTGGATGCTCATGTCGGGGCTTCTCTCTTCAAGAACCTCATCGGACCGCAAGGACTGCTGAAAGAAACCACAAGAATCTTGGTCACCCACAACTTTTCGATGCTCAATGAAGTCGACTACATCTTCGTCCTCCAGGAAGGCTCAATCGTTGAGTCTGGTACCTTTGAAGGCCTTAAACAAGAAGGAAGTGTTTTCTCCAGATTGTTGCAAAACTTTTCCAAAAAAGTGAAGAAATTGACAGAGAACGAGGATCTATTGGCATATCAAGACACAGCGACTGTACTGGAGAAAAAAGGATTGGAGGCGACCTTTGTGAAAAGAGAAATAACGAAGGAGGGTTCAATCAGTCTCCAGGTATACAGAACTTATATAAGGTACGCTGGGCCTTCGTTAATAATCGTGGTTTTGTGTTACGCCATTTACATAGCACTCGATACGTACATTGCCATTTGGCTGTGTGAATGGACCAATGATTCACTTTTTTTTAACGGAAACCAGTACATATCGAAGCAAAGATATAGGATCGAAGTTTACATCCTCCTTTGTGCTGTCCAGGCGATTGCTACTTTCCTCGCAGTCATATCCTTGTGGAGGGTGGCGCTCACAGCCTCCACAAGGCTTCATGAATCGACACTCCACGGTGTGATGAGGGCCCCGTTGTCCTTTTTTGAAACCAATCCGTCCGGTCGCTTATTGAACCGCTTCAGCAAGGACGTTGACCAGCTTGATCTACAACTTCCAACAGCAGGTCATAATACACTCGATTTGTTGTTTCTTCTGGCATCATCAAATTTACTCGTATGCATAAATATTCCAATGTACATCCTGGTCGTCGCTGCTGTTATGGTTTTCCTGTTTGTTCTCCGTCAAATGTTCGTGGCTCTATTTCGTGATGTGAAGAGACTTGAGACCGTTTCGCGTTCTCCTGTTAACAGCCACTTTTCAGAAACAGTAGCGGGCTTGAGTAGTGTCAGGAGCTATGACGTTCAGGGTATTTTCCTTCGAGACAATGACGACAAGATTGACAATATGCAAACTTGTACTGTGAACTGCCTTTTTGTTTTGTACTGGATACAAGTCTGGTTGGAAATTGCTAGTGAAGTGCTTTTGTTTTCGATGCTGTTGCTACTCGTTCACAGTCGTGACAATATTGGAGCGGGAACAGCTGGCCTTCTGGTGTCGTACTCACTGAATTCTTTGTTCGCGTTCACATACTTTGTTTTGTACTCAACTGAGTTTGAGGCCTCTTTAATATCAGCCGAACGTTTAGATGAGTACAGTCGTCTCACTCCCGAAGCGCCTTGGGTGTCCCACGTCAGACCGGACCCGCAGTGGCCCGCGTCGGGTGCTGTGTCTTTTAAGTCTTACTCGACTCGGTACAGGCAGGGTTTGGACCTGACTCTCAGGGATGTAGATCTCTACGTCAGGCCCGGTGAGAAAATAGGAATCGTAGGACGAACGGGCGCCGGTAAGTCAACACTAGCCTTGAGCCTCTTTCGTATCATTGAGGCAGCAGCAGGAAAGATTGTAGTGGATGACGTGGACATTGCAGCACTAGGACTACAAGACCTCCGTTCTAGAATAACCATCATACCCCAAGAATCATTTCTTTTTCGTGGTACTCTGCGGTTCAACCTTGACCCAGCCGGGCAGCATGATGCTGAAGAGTTGTGTTCGGCACTGAAAAAAGCTCACCTCGGAGATGCCTTCAGGAAAGGTGGTGGTCTAGACTTCGAAATCTTAGACGGTGGAAAAAACCTCAGCGTGGGACAGAGGCAGCTGGTTTGTCTAGCGAGGGCTGTGTTAAGAAAGGCGAAAATACTTGTCCTTGACGAAGCCACTGCATCTGTGGACATGAAGACAGACTTGCTCGTTCAGCAGACGTTGAGAGACCTGATGAGTGGTTGCACTGTCCTGACTATAGCTCATCGTCTTGACACTGTTCTCAATTCGGATCGCATTGTTGTGCTGGATCAAGGAAGGGTGATTGAAGTAGGTAGTCCGGCAGCATTATTAGCTGATTCAAAATCGTCCTTCCACGCTATGGCTCGTGAAGCCGGAGTTGCAGAGTCTGGGTTGCGTGCTGCTAGCGCAGATCTTGCTCCAACTGGACAAGCTGAGTCTCTTGCCGGATAGTCGACCGCCTAGCATCGGGGCAGTCTTCTTGCTGAGTTGCCGACTGATAGTGTACGGCCGTGGACAAAGCGAACGAAGCCACAGGCGCGGACGGCCAATGACTTTATACGCAGGCGTCATACCGGTGTCTAGAGGAAGCATCCTCAGCGAGCATCGGCCGGTTGCGAAGGATTAGTGGATATCAACGTCCAACTATCAGGAGCAGTGCTGAGTAGCGTGCTACCAAGTATCGCAAGGTGAAATGGCTGGTTGATGTTAGCTGACAATCTCGTATCTCGTAACTACAGTGTTCTAGAGAGTTGTAGATGCAAGAGCGGCGGCCAACCCGTGAAGATTTTGCGCGTAGACGACACCGTAGCGTTGCTGTTTTCTGAGCCCTAAGAACGTGCTCCCGTCAGCTTCGTCGTCGGCGCTGCTCGACGTGTACTTCTGTGTTTCGTCTGGAGCTTTTCGCGACGCAGAGTAATTGCTAATGTGAAAAATTGTAGGTCAGGTCTTCCTTTCGACTAATGCCTCTAGAGTCTGTGCTATCCTCTACTTTAAATATTCACGTGTTTTTGAGAGAATTGTTTTTATTATAATCGACTCCTCCCCCTTTCCTCTTCCCAGTGCTGACAGGTCGTTCAGCAAAGCTATCACTTGGGCTGCACGCTTAATAGCTGCGAAAGAAATTACGCAATACTGATATAACAAGAGAAAATAAACTAATACCTCTCAATAAGCCTCTGCACTTTTTAGTGGTGAGCGGAACAACAAACTGGTGTATTGTTTTTTGGCATCGTGTTGCTGATGCGGGGACCAGTGTTGTGTAAGGTGGAAGGCCGAGCGCGTTTGGGAGCGGCCAAGGTGCCATTGCAACTGGCGAACATATAACAAATTGTTTTTTTTTGGAAGGCAGTCTATGAAACAAAACAACCTCGATTGGGAGTACATGAAGCATTAAAATACAATATAAACATGAACTGCAATAACCCCAGATATGAATAAACATTATTCCCAACGCACTGATTTTTGAGCTGCGAAAAGTGGTAATACAGTTCATCGATATACACAGCAAGCACATGACATATATCCAGCAACGTACTACGCAAAAAGACTAGAAAATAGTGATAATTATTTGCGGCATAGAATTTTAACCTCTTCGCTATTGACGATGTGCACATATTCCCGAAGGATAAGGCGCGGTTAAAAATGTTTGTCTCACACTGCTGATGTCTTGGCGAGGCGTTTATCTTCTCGATTAAGATTATGTTCCCACTGTAGTCTGAGCGACTCCTCCTTTGGCGCACGAAACAGCGATGGCTTACGATCGCTGGTGCTCCCGCTGCCCTTGTTGACCGGGTAGCCCGACTTGAATCCCTTGGAGACCATCGAGACTCAAGTTTTGATGCTGCGAGCAAGGTGACCACGAGTCATCGTACTGACGACGCCCGTTCTAGATTACGACGTGCGCCGCAATCATGCCGGTGAACTGTGTAGCCTTCGGCTGTCGGAGCTATTATCGCTCGGGTTGTGGAACTAGCTTTTTTCGCTTCCCGCGTGCTAAGCTTCATCCCGTTAAGCAGGCAGCCTGGATTTGTGCAGTCAGGAGAGCTGACAAGTCCGACCCCTCGAAGAACTGGAAGCCGAGTCAGCTGTCCAGACTATGTAGCGCCCATTTTATTACAGGTAAGTTGACTTGTAATTTTTGCAAGCGATAGAGCTTTGCGAAGTGCGGCGATGATCACAGCCGGCGTTAGACAAGGCACAACCCGGACTATGTCCCTACACTGTTTAGCTACTCGCATCCACGGCCGTCAACCCTCGGTCGGTTTCAACGCTGGTCCTCCAGATCATCAACCCAAGGTGAGAACCTTTTGTTGGCAATCAGGTCAGCTGAACACGAAAAAACAAGGACACGAAGGAAAGAACTGGACAAAGACAACGCTGACTATCAACTGAATTTTACTTTGTCTTCTTCCCCGCAGCATTTTTTTCTTTCTTTTTCTTCGTCTAACGGCATAATAAACACTTATAAAAACCTTTTAGCCTAGTATTCATTGGGTTGTGGCAGACCGCAATCTTCTCCTTTTTCTTCGATGGCCAAGGCCTCCAGCATTTCACGCGCGAAGGAGTTCTTGTTCCTATGAAGGACGGTTATGCTGGTGAGCTCGGCATCGCATCCACAGGTCCGGCAATGAGCTGACAAATGTCCTGCTCATGTGCTTCTCACCGAGGCTGCGTGCTCCCTTGCTCTATCATTTATACATCGGCCAGTTTGGCCGATGTATAAATGCGAGCAGCGAAAGAAAACTAAGAGCAGCAAAAGAAAACGAACCGGTAGCACACAAGAAGCCTAACGTGGACGTTGTTTTCTCTACAAATACTCTCCAACCCAGTGCGCCTCAGGTTCGTCCATCGCCCCATAGGTGGCAGCACATATTTGCCAAAAGGTCCATTGCCTTCAACGGGATGGGCAGTGGCGATAATTACTCGATTACACACCAGTTGCAAACAGTGGGGATGCATAGAGTTACGGGCGCAATGCACTGGATTCTACCCTAGTTACACAGGCGCTCTCAGCTGCCATTGAGTCAACGACAGTTGGCTCAATCGCAATCTGCCGGCGTTTCACGGCGGCGCCAACTGTCATCGAGCCGCTAATGACAGTTGAGTTCAACTCAGCTCCTTTACCTCAGTTCAACTGAACGTACTTCCCCCAACAGAGGTAAAATGGCACCTGTACGCGAGACCGCTGCCGCCGGCCATCGTTTGCGAGGCACTTACTGTTTCGGAATGCAGGGGGAGGCGTCTAGAAAGAATCGTATAACAGCAAAATATCCGCAAAGGAATAGCTTTAGGCGTCCGAGCTGCCGCTTAAACGATCCCGGTTAGCCGGCAAGCCACAAAACGAGCGAAGATGGCGGAGGGACCAGCTGTATAAATGGACAATAGTAATGGGTGCACCCATCGTAGCGGGCGGTACCTTGCGCCACCTAGCCTAAAATATGCGGAACCTAGCCCTGAATCTCCTTTGGTACTCGTGTAAACGCCGCTAAAAAAGAAAGAAGGTATTGAACATATTTGTACGATACACTTATAATATATAAAAGGTGTGTTTCCAAGTGAATTACATTAACAAGTAGACTGATCACGTGGCACAATAACTAGTTTCGTTTTAGCTTCAACTGGGTTTTAAAGAGCCGTGTAGCACCATCCCAGTTCAGTTCAGTTCAGTTAAATAACAGTTGGGACCAATAACTGTGATTGAACTCAACGACAGTTCAAAGCGCCCGTGTTACTAGGGTATTAGTGAGTACCTACTCTATCTGCCCGAAATTTGGCGGAAGCAAAGCACAATGAAGAAGTACGCTCCTGCCTAAGTGTACCTCCAACAACGCTGCATACAAGGGGAGCATAATCACATAATCATAGCTATGATTGTGGGAATTCGGTACGCTGGAGCACTCTTCGAGTGTACTACAACTGTGAAGTGTGCCGACTGCGTCACTCTCCATGAGAGGTGGGTACATGGAGTGTGGCCCAATTCTGCCACAGGGGACTGTGGTGGCGCTGCTAGTCACAGCGGGTCCAGGAGCCCGTTCAGGCCGCGTTTAGCGAGGGTGGCTCTGGGCGTGATGGTGTTTGTATTTCTTTTAGAGCGCAGCTCTCAGGCGCCCGTTACCGGGTTGAGCGGCGTCGGTGTCGGCGTGGGCGTAACCGCGCGCGTTGCATTATGGGACGTCACCGTTCCCCGCTAAATTTAGCGGGTTAAGTTTCCCGCTAAATTTAGCCAAGAAATTTTCCCGTTAAATGTAACGGAAAAGTTTTCCTGCTAGATTTAGCGGGTTAAATTTGCCCGCTAAGTTTAGAGGCTTAAGTTTCCCCGCTAAATTTAGCCGGAACATTCACGTCACGTGACCTCAACACCAACTCAGTTTCCCCGTTAAATTTAGCGGAGAAAATGACGTCGCAACTTCGTGTCACGTCGCCCATAAACAAATTCAGCGGCAGGAGGCAACACCTCCGAGAGAAGAAGGCCGTAGGGCTCCGAATGGTCACGTCACAACGTCGGAGGAAGGATGGCGCAACTACGTGAAAAACTATCTGTTATCGACGGGAAAAAATGTTTCTTGTCACGCGGCGCGGTGGTGTTCGTTAGCATTTATCCGACATTTATATATGCTTTAAAGCGCAGTCTGGTACAATTTAATATATATATATAATACAAACGTAATATACAACGCGTTACCAAGGTTGAAAGTACCAAATTTACATTTATGAGTATCCCCGTAACTGCGGGATTACGTGCAGTCCCGCAGCTCCCCACACTTTTCGAATGAACCGGCTCCGATGCGACATCTTCGCTGATACGCGCTCCGATTCAGATAAATTTACGTCGTGCGTGAGCTGCTGATTGTCTGAAAAGGAACGCCGAGACATTTCAGAAGGGAAGGAAACCGAAAAAATATGCAGTCATTGCTGCAGGGATCGCGCACGAGCGAGAGATGGGTCGACAACGCCTTTCGTCGCCGCTGCTCTCGTGTGTGGTACTTTTGAGACTTGTTTCTTTCTTCCCGTCGTGTTTCTGTAATCACCGCAGTCTCGGGTAGTGTTTGTTTTTTGTGTTTGCTTGGTACTACGGCATTTATGTGGATTCGCGGAACAAGTCCTGCTACGGTTTGAGTGACATGTGTGACAACTAGCCAACAATGACTCTGGTCGATTATCGATCAACCTCTCTCTCGACAGAGCGCGTCTTCTTGGAGTTCGTGTTCAACTGTTTTCGTCACGGATATTGTGGGACGTATGGATACTAGAGCACTGCACGGGCCCGGGCCAGCCCGAAAGCCCGAGCCCGGCCCGGCCCGCGGGCCGGGCTCGGGCCGGGTAGCACGTATTTTCTCGGGCCCGGGCCGGGCTCGGGCTTGAACAAAAAAGTTCTCGGGCCGCGCCGCCGGGCCGGCCCGGGCCGGCGCGGCCCGAGAACTTTTTTGTTCAAGCACAAGATTGCCTGGGCAATCTTGTGCCGTAAATCAAAAATTGTTGTTGATAGCAAGAATTTTCCTCATTAATCTTTAAGGTTCATTAAATACAAAAAAAAAAAAAAAAACGAAGTGCAAATTCACTACAGCGTTGTTAAAAATAATAACTAAAAGACGTCTTGAAGCTAGAAAACCTTCAAGCTTTTTCCGTGTGAGCGAGGGTTCAGTGTTACAAATTGTAAACAAGATAAAGTCCCAGTCATATGCTTGTCAACCTGTCTGATTCATCGCTCTCAAAAATATCTAGTTCACTATTAGGAAGATTCAGAAAAACGTACGCAAGCGCTTTGGGTACCGTAAAAATAGCGTTGCGATCTAAAACCTATGGCGATGCTAATTTTGGCATGCCCAAAGTGTTTGACTACGTTATTCTAAGACTCCCTTATTGCACAGAGGGCGACACTATATTAGCGCGAACAAGCTGATCGTCGTGTTTTTATGTTTATCTCATATAATCAAAAGGCTATTTTCAAAACTATTAGTGTCTTTAGAAGTGCTCATCTGAGCCACAGACCTAAGCGGTATACTTTGGTGCCTACTAACACTATTTCGAAGCAAAATTCGAAAAAAGAGCCAACGTCGTGTTCGCGGTATCAGTGTCGCGCAGTGTACATAGTCCGTTTCGCGCTTGCACGTTTTGGGAACCATCTTGAAAAAAACGTTTTAAGGGGTTAAGTAGGAATATATTAAACTTAAGCTTGCCTGAAAGGGTTCTATATTTTAAGAACGCGTTGACATGTAAAGCTATTTCAGAACATATTCTTAAACAGAAAAGGTGCGCAGACCAGGCTTAGAACGATGGAGACTTTTTGCGAAGAAGTTGCGATGTGCAGGGCCTTATGAAAGTAGGTTGAAACGGGACGCGTTCAAACGCAAAGGGTGTTTCGGAAACTGGTTTAAATAAGAAGGGCGTTTAGGGAATGGGTCGAAACAGGACAAATTCAAACGAGAAGGGCGTTTAGGGAACTGGTCGAAACGGGACGGGTTCATATGGGAAGGGCGTTTAAAGAATAGGTCGAAACACGACGGGTTCAAATGGGGAGCTCGTTTCGGGAACGGGTCGAAACGTGACCGGTTCAAACAGGATTGGGGTGTTTCGGGCTACAGCCATCGGGCCGGCTCGGGCGGGGCCTAGAAATTAAAAATTCTGTCGGGCTTGGGCCGGGCCCAGGCCGTGTCTCTTCCGGGCCGGGTCGGGCCGGGCCTAGAAATTAAAAATTTTGTCGGGCTCGGGCCGGGCCCGGGCCGTGTCTCTACCGGGCCGGGTCGGGCCGGGCCTAGAAATTCCGGCCCGTGCAGGGCTCTAATGGATACGATCGACAGGTAAGAAACAGCTTACTTACAGGATTTCTTGGTCATGTAGAACGCAAAAAAAAAAAAAGTGTTGGAATCGTTTTTTTTCTTAAACGCGTGAAAGAACGGAATGTTGTTGTTTGTCGCTATTCGCGTGCAGTTGCGTCGACATTTGTAAATATGCAGGGTATACTCTGCATATTTAGTTTTCACTGGAAGGTGAAAAACAAATTTGTGCGATTATTGAAAGTGCGTTGTTTGTGGTTGTGTGTTTATTTATCCTACTGTTATTTTATTGACTTTACCGCGCTTATACTTGAATACTAAGAGTATTAAGGTAATAGTATTATTGTATATAAAATAAGTTATATTTTGTTCTAAGGCAGCTCGAGCCCATGGGGAGAAGTAAATTAGTTGACTAAGTAGTAAGTTTAGTACCCCTGCCACACGAAAAGGTTAATATATTTTTATTCAGTGATATGGGACTCGCTGCCTTGAGTGATTGTACGAGCGTCGCAAGCAGATTTGTCGACCCCATAACGCCATTCGATTGAAATTACATTAAGTTTCCCATGTGGCCGGGGTGTAATGCAAGAATTCAGTGACTGCACGCGATAGTGCCGCGCGCCACGTAGGCAGCGCGGCCGTAGCCTAATGGTTATCGCGCTTGCCTCCCACGCGAATGGCCAGGGTTCGATTCCTGGCCGTGGCTACGCATTTTTGTTTACACTGTAATGTGATGTTCTAGTGAATTCGAGAACCGTCTAGCTGATTCGAGGTTGGAATGTTCTACGCGTCGAACCTTCTACATCGAATGCTCCAGAAGCCAACGCGTGTACAAAAGCGGCTCCGCCTGGCAAGCAGGGGTCAGTTTCGCCCCTGCGTTCGACTCTGCTACTACGCCGACCTCGACGCCCGCGACGCTCTGTTATTATCTTTTGTACCCTTTTATTTTTGGCACAAGTTCGCCACATTAAACGTTTATTTCTTTCTGTTTATTTTCTGTTTTTTTTTGGTCACCACCCGTGACATTTTGGTGGAGGTGCGGGGTAGCGCATGCCCGTGCAGCGTTCCCCTCCCAGGGCCCGCAGTGCAAGCCCGATTCCAAGCCCTGTGAGAAGACCACTGAACGCGGAACCTGAAACTCGGACCAGTCGCCGAACCCAAGGTCTACGCCCGGAATACGGACTTCTGCCACCTAGGACCAGGCAGCCAACGAGGCCTACGATGGACGACCAGCAATCGCAATCCCCGACCGCCGCCGCCGTCGTCTACCTGCCTGTTGCCCAGCGAACCCCGACGACATTCCATGGCGAGACCCACGAAGACGTAGAGGACTGGCTTCTGCATTACGAACGTGTAGCACGCCATAATGGATGGACCACTGAGCAGCGCCTCCAAAACCTCTACTTCTCCTTGGAGGGTACCGCGAGGCAGTGGTTCGAGAACCATGAGGCGTCGCTTACGTCGTGGGACACCTGTATCGCTGGCCTGAAGGAGACATTCACGAACCAGACACGACGACAGCGAGCGGAAGACCTCCTTCAAGTACGAACTCAAGGGCCCAACGAAACGGTCACCAGCTTCGTTGAAGACGTCCTCCGCTTGAGCAGCCGCGCCGACCCTCAGACCACTGAGGAAAAGAAGCTGCGTATCCTGATGCGCGGCGTGAAGGACGACATTTTCGGTGGGCTCGTACGAAACCCACCGACGACGATTCAAGGATTTGTAACCGAGGCGACGAACATTGAGCGTGCACTGCGAGCCCGAGCCAGCCACTACCAGAGGCTACCCGGCGTCAGCGCGGTTCCGCCGTCCGCTTGCGAGCTTGGCTCCAGCATCCCAAGCATTCGCGAGATCATCCGGGACGTCGTCCGGGAGGAAATTAAGAAGCTCCTGCCTGCTACCCACCAGCCGGCTTCGGTGTCAATAGCCGAATTTGTCCGTGACGAGGTTCAGCGGGCAATTCAACTGGAGGCTACTGCCAACGTAGCTCCACCCGAGGAGCCCACCGTGACCTACGCCGCAGTAGCCCGACGGCCACCGCCTCCTCCTCGCGCCTATGGCGCGCTGCCCCGACGCCAGTCTCCTGCGCCGCAGCACGACCGACGCCGCGACGACCAGCCCTAGTACGCCAGCCAGGAGCCCCGTGCACCCCGGAAGACCGATGTGTGGCGAACGGCCGACCGGCGCCCGCTCTGCTACCACTGCGGGGAAGCCGACCATGTGTACCGCCGATGCCCATACTGACGACTCGGGCTGCGCGGGTTCCACCCAAACGACCCGCGCCCCCGGTATGGTGAACGCCCTCGGGAGATCGACGAGTACCTGCGACGACCCCAGTCCCCCGAACCTGCCTCCCGCCGAGAGTTCCGGTCGCCATCGCCGCGACGTCCAACTTCGCCGATGCACCGACCCCGACGTGAAAGCCTGTCACCCCTCGCTCCTCGCCGGGGAAACTAGGCGCGGCAACCCCTGGAGGTGGAGTTGCCGAAGACAACCGACGTAAAGAGCCTCCAAGAACGACGGAGCGCTCCCACTCTCCCGACGCCACGCATCACAACGACGCTTCTGCATCGGTGTCCAACAACCTGAACATTGTGATCGACGGCCTCGACGCATCGGCACTCGTGGACACCGGAGCAGACTACTCAGTCTTGAGTGGGAGGCTCTCTCGCCGCCTTCGAAAAGTCATGACGCCGTGGGATGGACCACAAATAAGAACCGCCGAAGGACACCTCATTACACCAGTCGGGAGATGTACTGCTCGCGTCGAGATCCATGGTGAGACGTGCCCTGTCAAGTTCGTCGTTCTTCAAGACTGTTCGAGGGACGTAATCCTCGGAATGGACTTTCTCTGCGAGTATGGCGCCGTCATCGACCTTGGGGCAAACCAGTTGGGGTCTGCGAAAGCCTGTTCTGCCGCCGGTGGAGGCCAATACTACGCCATCCGCGATCCGAGTTATAGCCGACCATGTGAATCTGCCGCCGCGGTCGAGTGTTTTCGTCACCGTCATAACCGACGCAGCCATGCACGGTGAAGCTCTTCTGGAAGGCAGCGTCCAACTGCTCTTTGAAAAAGGAATTGGCGTCGCACGAGGCGTAACGGATCTTCAAGAAGGACGAACAGCTGTTCTCGTGACAAACTTTCGAGAGAAACCGCAGCACCTAACGAAGGTTACCACCATGGGCTACGTCGAGGAGCTTCAGGCGCCAGCCGTGGTCACCGCAGTCTCCGAGAAAACCTCGTCGCCACAGCAGAAGAGCACGCCGCCGTCGGCGCTCGACATCGACCCCGAGCTCCCAGCTTCGAAGCACCGGCAACTGGTTGATCTCCTCGCCGAATACAGTGACTGTTTTGCCACGACATCGAAAGTTCGCCAAACACCAATGGCGAAACATCGCATTATTACCGACGACACGGCACTCCCTGTCCACCAGTCGCCGTATTGAGTCTCCTTAAAGGAAAGGAAAGTGATTCAAGATCAAGTTCAGGAGATGCTCGACGACGACATCATTCAACCCTCAAGAAGTCCATGGGCGTCCCCAGTCGTGCTTGTAAAGAAGAAGGACGGAACCCTGCGATTCTGCGTGGACTATCGTCGACTGAACGCTGTGACGAAGAAGGACGTCTATCCGCTCCCCCGCATTGACGATACGTTGGACCGACTGCGCCACTCCCAATATTTTTCGTCGATGGACCTGAAGAGTGGTTACTGGCAGATTGAAGTTGACGAACGTGACCGGGAGAAAACTGCCTTCGTCACTCCCGACGGACTGTATGAATTCAAAGTGATGCTGTTCGGACTTTGTACAGCACCAGCCACCTTCCAGCGCGTCATCGACACCGTGCTGGCAGGTCTGAAATGGCAGAGCTGCCTCGTCTACCTGGACGATGTCGTGGTATTCTCACGAGATTTCGATGAACACCTCATACGACTTCGAGCCGTGCTTCAAGCCATCAAGACCGCCGGCCTGTCACTCAAGCCAACAAAGTGTCGGTTCGCCTATGGGGAACTAAAGTTCCTCGGCCACGTCGTGAGCAACAAAGGCGTTCTACCTGACCCCGAGAAGACCCGCGCCGTAGCTGCGTTTGCCCCGCCGTCCGACAAGAAGGCAGTGAGAAGATTTCTCGGACTCTGTGCTTACTACAGGCGCTTTGTTCGAGACTTCGCTACACTATCCGCACCGCTGACGCACCTCACGAAGGACGCCGTAAAGTTCGAGTGGACAGAAGAGCACCAGAAGTCATTCGACGAGCTCAAACGAAGACTCCAGACGCCCCCGATTCTTGGCCACTTCGACCAGTTTGCTGAAACCGAGATCCACACCGACGCCAGTAACACCGGACTGGGTGCAGTACTAGTCCAAATACAGGACGGCGCAGAGCGAGTCATTGCATACGCAAGTCGGACGCTGTCTAACGCGGAAAGGAACTATTCAACTACTGAAAAGGAGTGCCTCGCTGTCGTCTGGGCAATAACAAAGTTTCGCCCATATTTGTATGGAAGTCATTTTCGCGTGGTCACAGACCACCACTCCCTCTGCTGGCTGGCGAATCCGAAGGACCCCTCCGGACGCCTCGCCCGGTGGAGCCTACGACTGCAGGAGTTCGACATGACCGTAGTGTACAAGTCCGGCCGGAAGCACAATGACGCCGACTGCCTGTCGAGGGCCCCAGTCGAGGCCGGTCCTTCCTGCACCAAAGAGGACGACGACGAGGGTTTCCTCGGCGCTCTGGATGTCAGCGACATGGCAGCACTCCAACAAGACGACCCTGAGCTACAAGCACTCATTGAGCACCTAGAGGGACAAGGAAGCGCCGTTCTCCGTGGTTTTGTACGAACACTGCCAACCTTCTCCATCCGACAAGGTGTGCTCTACAAGGAGAACTTCAGCGACAACAGCACGGCGTGGCTGTTGGTGGTCCCTTCCAGTCTTCAAGAAGAAGTTTTTCAAGCCTGCCACGATGACCCGACGGCGGGACACCTTGGTTACAGCAGGACTCTTGCCAGGATACGCGAAAAGTACTACTGGCCCAAGCTTGCGAAGACAGTGCACCACTACACCCGATCTTGCCACGAGTGTCAGCGACGGAAGAAGCCACCGACGAGACCGGCAGGACTTCTTCAGCCTATTGCGCCGCCATCTGCCCCATTCCAGCAAATCGGTATGGATTTACTCGGACCTTTCCCACCGTCGACGCAAGGAAACCGATGGATCATCGTCGCAACCGATTATCTCACGCGGTACGCCGAGACAAAAGCCCTTCCATCAGGAACGGCTGTTGAGGTCGCGAAGTTTTTCATCGAGTCCATCGTCCTCCGGCACGGCGCCCCTGAAGTCCTGATCACAGACCGTGGATCTTCGTTCATGGCCCAGCTGACGCAAGAGATCCTTCGTCTCAGTGGCACCGGCCATCGTCGAACCACTGCATACCACCCGCAGACCAACGGGCTGACCGAACGACTCAACAAGACAATCGCCGATATGATCTCTATGTACGTCGACGTAGAGCACAAGACGTGGGACGAGGTGTTGCCCTACGTCACGTTCGCCTACAATACGGCCGTTCAGGAGACCACTGGATTCACCCCTTTCCAGCTGGTACATGGTCGGAAGGTAACGACCATGCTGGACGCAATGCTGCCCCATGAGCCATCTGACAATGAGAGCGACGACGCCCAGGCGGTTGCTCAACGCGCCGAAGAAGCCCGCCAGCTCGCCCGACTCATGATTCAAGACCAGCAACGCGTCGACGCGGGCCGCTACAACCTTCGTCGCAGGGACGTTCACTTCCAGCCCGGAGACAGGGTGTGGGTGTGGACGCCCATCCGTCGCCGCGGCCTCAATGAGAAACTGCTGAAACGGTACTTTGGACCATAGAAGGTACTTCGTCGCCTCGGCGAGCTGAACTACGAGGTGATGCCCGACGGAACAAGAACATCATCACGCCGCCCACCACGACCTGAAGTCGTCCACGTCGTGCGCCTGAAGCCGTACTACGCTCGATAGGACTGTGGATCTTATGTTGCAAATGACTTTTTAGTTTGCCGTTCTTTTTATGTGCTTTGTTTTGTTTTGTGTTGCATCGAGGCGATGCACTTTTTAAGGTGGGAGTAATGCCGCGCGCCACGTAGGCAGCGCGGCCGTAGCCTAATGGTTATCGCGCTTGCCTCCCACGCGAATGGCCAGGGTTCGATTCCTGGCCGTGGCTACGCATTTTTGTTTACACTGTAATGTGATGTTCTAGTGAATTCGAGAACCGTCTAGCTGATTCGAGGTTGGAATGTTCTACGCGTCGAACCTTCTACATCGAATGCTCCAGAAGCCAACGCGTGTACAAAAGCGGCTCCGCCTGGCAAGCAGGGGTCAGTTTCGCCCCTGCGTTCGACTCTGCTACTACGCCGACCTCGACGCCCGCGACGCTCTGTTATTATCTTTTGTAGCCTTTTATTTTTGGCACAAGTTCGCCACATTAAACGTTTATTTCTTTCTGTTTATTTTCTGTTTTTTTTTGGTCACCACCCGTGACAATAGCATCACTTACATGATCGTAAATGACACTTGTCCAGCCGTGCCCGCGTTGACTACGTCTACCTGATTTTTAACTGTGATCTCTTTTGCTGTATCCAATCACTGCGTGTCTCGCCATTTTGTCGAAGTATTTCTGTATAAAATATGCATTCCTAGAGCAATAATTTTATCACTCAATGCTTTCGACTTAAAACAACCAAATTTTTCTATAGATGTCTTATATGCATACCTTGTGCCATTTCGTGCCCATTATTTAGCGGTGTAATGTTTTGCCCGTGTAATGAAGTGTTTTCTAGACCCGTTGCTATATGCCGTTTCCATTTTAGCTAATAAGACACGCGTATGTGACTAAAGGCGCGTTACGACGGTCGATCCACGCGCGTTGCCTTCGCTTCGACGCGCGCCCCCGATGGCCTTCATTTGCGACGTCACGAGAAGAGCGCTACGGCCTTCTTCTCTAGGAGGTGTTGCAGGAGGAGAGGAGGGCAGGAGGAGGAGACGTTACGGAGGAGGAGGTGCATACCCTCCCCTCCGTACCCTACCCTCTTTTTCCTCATGAGCTGTGCTCTAGTTTGCGTTACAAAGATTTGTAAACGTCTCATTTTTTTCCAGTGACGTGTGAAGCGATACATTGTTTGGCTGATAGCCACCGAATAGACAGGGGACTCACAACGACGTCAAATATGGCGAAGAAGGTGGTGTTTTGTGCCGAAGTGGAGCGCGGAGAAAACAAATTTATTGAATGCGAAGCGCAAGTTGGTCTGCTTCTTTTGCAGGGGTTGTGGTGACGTCACAACGCCGAGCTCTGATTGGCTCTGGTTGAAGGATAGTGGGTAGACTTCAAAGCCTTGAGGTCTACCCACCATTCTTCAATGAGAGCTCGGCATTCTGTCGTCACCGCAAGTCCCTGCCAACGTTATTAGATTAGCTCAGTTACGTAACTGCTCTTAGACTTTGCAGTTGCGAGCAGTAGCCCCCCACTAACCATGACTCTCCTCCTGCCGTTCGACACGCCGGACGGCTGCTATGGTAACTGCAGTGTGTCCTGTGAAAAACGTACGTTTCGAAGCACAGCGTCCGGATGGCGTTACACCGTGCTGTATGGAACTCACAGTTATGAAACGAGAACCTAAACAGCGCTTCAAATGACGGGAGGCGCACTGACGTGAGTGAGGAGGGGGGGGGGGGGGCACCCCCTTCCGTGGGGAGTTCCACAACTCATGTAATCTAGCAACGTTGTTCCCTGCGCAAGAAGCAGACAAACTTTCTCCCCGTAACGGGATTGCTGTTCAATAAAAGCTATAGTTGAGGTTGCTCCCTTTATCTTGCCAGTCTTGGTGTTTATATTTGTATGATGCATGCTCGCTAGGTGAAATCAATTCAGACATTTCCTGGCCTCTAAGCTTTGGACAAGAAAGCAGAGGTCAAGTAAGGCTCGGAGATGTACTAACACCAAAACAAAATCTCGGTATTTAGATATCTGCAAAATGTACAGCTGCCGCAAAAAAGAATTAAAAGTTATAATTATAATGCAATTAAATGCAAAGGGGCAAGCGAGCTGGACAATAATGATGAAAATAATCCCTGGAGAAGGGGAACAAGAGGGACAAGGGACAAACATAAATCTCCAAACACAGCTAGGTGACTGGTGAGCGACCGAAAAAATCCGCCTGGTCCGGGTATCGCTCACCAGTCACCTAGCTGTGTTTGGAGATTTATGTTTGTCCCTTGTCCCTCTTGTTCCCCTTCTCCAGGGATTATTTTCATCATAATTAAAAGGATTTTTTCCATTAATGTGGAGATAAAAGCATAGCAAACCATATAATACCCAAACTTCGCTTTCTGAATGGTAGTACGTAAGGTTTGAGATAGAAAATTATTCTTCTATAACTGCAGGACGAAAAAAAAAGAATTAAAGAAGCTAGATTATGCAATTAACTGACTGCTCCCAAAGGTCATTTTCGCTTTGGATATAAGCCTCAGCAGCTCACGCAAGTCTAAAACGCCGCTCTCATGGTCCCGTCTTCCGGTCGTATATATAGCGGGAGTTTTTAGACGGGGCCGAAATGGCAGACGGGCGGAGGCAAGATGGACGCCGACGCGCGGCTTTCGGGTTCCCGTCTCACGGGCATTGCAGACGACGATGGATGGTGGTGAAATAGGCAGACTATGTCAGTGGCTGCCGCGCATCAGTTCGCACGAGCAGCAAGTGGGAGTCAGACCCAACGAGGTTGGTCAGACCCAGACTAGAGCACCGGATGTAGCCAAAGGGAGACACGAGACTTCTGAGCGTGTTCAGCCGAGTGGTTAAGCCAATAATGTAGTAATGAGAGGGGCTACTGATCTGTGAGCGGGGCTAAGAACGTGCCATGACCTCCCACTTACTTGCGTCTAACGAAGGAAACATTGCAAACAAAAGTGTTCTCAGTGGACAAATGTGAAAAAATATTTATAACCCACTATTTTTTTTTTATTTTACCGTTTTTGTTTAGGCAGCGCTAAGTCGCGGGTACTCAGATGTTAGAGTGAATCTCACACAAATTTTCGCTCTTTCTTAAGAATTTCTAGACGCGTTGTTTTACTCTTGAAGCTCATGTAGTCGAAATGTTACTTTTGATCTGCCCAACATTGATTACAAATGATACGAGGCTACACGCCCAATAATATTTGTAAACACATCCTCAGTTTACACTTTTTTTTTTACAGCGGAGCTGTTAAAGGGAAGATGGGGCACTTCTACATTTGAGAAAAAACGCATGAATTGCGTTCATTTGGCCTTTAGAATAACAGATATCAAAATTATATTTCAATGCGACGCGCCGGAGAGCCACAAGAGCAATTTCAAAATAGGGCTGAAGCCCCGCCCCCCTAGCCTTGGGCAGCCAAAAGAGCCGTCGATGACGTCACGGACAGCGACTGTCTTTCGCGTTTTTCTCGCGTTTACCAATACTTACGCAGCAAATGGTTTGGGTATTCGGGTTCACGGGGTAAAAATACACTAGAATTCACTTCTAACTCATTTTTTCCAAGAAGCTCCGTAGCTTCCCTTTAAGGGCTAGGTTCCCCAGGATCGTGTCGGGTACCAAATAAATGTCGACACAAAGCTACACGAACTTCTGGACAGCTAGCGCCATCTATAAGCGACGGCGGCAACCAGGCAACCACTCTGGTTGCCGCCGTCGCTCATAGATGGTGGCACCCTTTCCAGCTATAATAACGAGAGTCGAACTTCGACTCTCGTTTCAAAGAGATTGCGCCGCAGAATACAATACAATACAATACACAATACAATAATACGATAGAAGAATGGATAGTTGGGCGAGTTGATGTGAATTTTACGTAGGAAACCGCGAAAAACAGACGAGGACGAAGAAGAAACGCAAGTGACGAGCGCAGCGCACGTCACGTGTGTTTCTTCTCCGTCCTCGTCTGTTCTGCGTGCTGTTTTCTACGCTCTAATCAGTTTCGGTTTGGAGCCACGATGGGTCGGCCGCGTGCCGTTTCTTCGGGGAAAGAAGACCGGGTGCGGAGGGAGCGGCGACGTACGCAGCAGCGCGAATGGGTCCTCAACAACCGCGTGCGTCGCGCGCTTCAGATTCTCTTGCGAAAGAAGAGCAGATCACTCACCTGCAAGGCCACCGCCGAGAAAAAAAGCTACAGCTCCGCTGCTCTTTCTTCTTTATCGGAGTGGAAAGGCTGAAAGTTTCCCCTCTCCGCTTGACGTACTCTCCTGACTATTAGCGCCGAGATGTTTAGGTGGCGCTCTCTTATGGTTTCCATCCGTGACGTCACGACTGGTATTTGCCTCGCCGTGACGTCACCAGTTGTTATCCTGGCAACTTACCTTCAAGTGCGACGACGAGTTCGATGGTGTGTTCGAAAAGCACAGTGGAAGCTATACTTCGTTTCAGCTTCGCTCCAGACGAAGCCAAAGCTACTAGCGCGAGGTCCTGGCTTTCAGCATCCCTGCCAAGCACGCGCGCTCGTGCAGCGCAAGCACTGTTCTGGGCCACATGCTCGCGCTTGAAGCATCGGCTGCGTCTGGACCGAAGCTGAAACGAAGTATAGGAGCCATCGCAATCCGAAACTAACACCGTCAAAGTGGACAATCTGACAATGCTCCTAGGCCCATGCTTTGGCCAATCGTGGAAAGCTGACCGCAGCGACGCTTTTGGTCAAGCACATCGCTAAGATGGATTCATCTTGAACGCTCACCGCCGCATGAAATTCCTCATAAATGATTACCTTCTAAGTTTATGAGTCGGTAATTCTGGTCTTAGTGTGTCTTTGTAAAGATATAATTTTAATATTTTATCTTGCAAAGTGAGTGTCTTCTTTGTTTTTAAGTGTTTCAATGTCCGGTGTGCCAGCACCAAGACCGAATGGTTGTTCCAGGACACCTAAAAAGAAAATTCATTGATTGTTTGATTTTTATTACTACTACTACTACTATTATTATTATTATTATTATTATTATTATTATATTATTATTATTATTATTATTATATAACACACCCTGAGTGAATTTGCCTGACTCAGCAAGATACATTCGTGTCTCCAATACGATATTTATTGTTGCATTTTTGCGTAATTTCGTGCGCGAAAGTGTGTGCCATCCAGTGCTTTTTTTTTTATGACTCATCTTTATGCTACATACAAACACGACTAAAACACCAACTCTGACTTTTCGCCTGTACTCTGATGAAACATTGAATGTGTGTGTGTGTGTGTGTGTGTTTTTTCCCCTATGTTCACGGCAATGTGAGTCCGTGTGAATATCCGGTCTGCCACACCAAATGCTGGATCTGGTCCCACAAGCCTCTGCTGCTTTGACCAGACCCGAGACTCAAGTGGTTATATTTTTGAATAAAAAATTATTATTATTATTATTATTATTATTATTATTATTGTTTTTGTTACTATTACTTTATTATTATTATTATTGAAGTTCCATCCTATCAAACTCGTGTAACACACATCTCCCTGGTCTACGCGGGAGCGAGGGGAGAAGGAAGAGGGGGGGGGGGGGGGGGGGGTTGGTTCGCACTAGTGCCACTAAATAAGCTACGCTTCAGAGTAACGACACTTGTCCATATTGTGGCTTAAAATCATGGCAGCCAGTCATTTGAAGCTCTATCTGAAATCACAGGAAACGCTTTTCTGTCCTCCTCAAATGTTCAAACAGTTCGCGACAGAGCAAATCAATATTTCAAGAGCTTCCTAACACCGAATATAATGCTGAGGAAGTCAAACTTCTGAATCAAGACGATCGGCAGTTGCGTCTGCTCTGCACAAGCCCCAAGATGGCGGCGCGCACAACAATGTCGGGGGAACGGAGTGCCGATACTCTAAGCACAGCTCATTTAGTGGCTCTAGTTCGCACCACACTTCAGAAAAAAGCCCGTGCGTTTACTTTCCCGCAAAACACACTGAGAGCCGATCCCCGCAAGTTACGCAGGCAGCTCAGCGAATGACAATGCCGAAACATAAGTTTAGACCCAGAAACGTAGTGTGAGTTGGGACATTGAGCAATGCACAACTCAGACTGCGTTTTTTGGTCTAAGTATATGTTTCGGCATCGTCATTCGCTGAGCTGCCTCCGTAAGTTGCGGTGATTGGCTCTCCGAGTGTTGTGAGGGAAAGTAGACGCACGAGCTTTTTTTAGAGTGCGTGGGGAAACGCTTACTGGCAGCTTACGGCCCTCCATCGGGAACCGACGCCATTGTCTTCTCGTTGAGCTTTTACACGCGGATTATTGTTCACGCGGCCCGATACTTTTTGTGCTGCGCTCCACCACGTGGTGTTAGGGTTTGTATTCGCCGCCAGACCTGACTGTTGTTTACCTCCAAATATCGTCAGTAGCACCGCTCCTGTCGCCTTGGAGTGTGCCGACGCAGACTGTCACCGCGAAGCAGCGTAAACGCAGTTGGCCTTATTATTATTTTTTTTGTGAGTGACATCAGAAATGCGCGCCCCGCCGACAGCTAGACATGCCATGGTGGCGGCTTCTTTTCTGACTAACACACGCTCCCCCTGGTTTAGGCCGTAGAGGGCGTAGAGGGGGCTCGCGCCATGGGTAAACGCGCGCCTGTGTTTCAAGCGCGCACAGCTGCCGTCTCTTAGATGAGCCTAGTGCCACTAAATAAGCTACGCTTCAGAGTAACGACCCTTGGCCATATTGTGGCTTAAAATCATGGTTGCCAGTTATCTGAAGCTTTATCTGAAATCACAGGAAATGCTTTTCCGCCCTCCACAAATGTTTAAACCGTTCGCGACAGGGCAAAGCAATATTACATGACCTTCCTAACACCGAATCTAATGCTGAGGAAGTCGCACTTTTGAATCATGACGATCGGCCGTTGCGTCTGTTCTGCATACGAGCCAAAATGGCGGCGCCCACAACAATGTCGGGGAACGGAGTGCCGCTACTCTAAGCGCAGCTTATTTAGTGGCTCTACTACGCTCTAATCAGTTTCGGTTTTGACCCACGATGGGTCGGCCGTGTGCCGTCCCATAACTAACAAATAATAACTAACAAAATGTTATCGAGATCCTTCTCTTCAAAATGTATTATATTTTTTTTTTTAGTTTCCCCCTACGAAACAACAAAAGATCATTATCTTTTGTTGTTTCGTAGGGGGAAACTAAACCCCAGTGGACGAAAAAAAAAAAAAAAAGCAACGGTGTTTTTTTTTTTTGTTTCTGTAAGAAAATTTAACGAGTTCCCATTCCACTTCCACCGACGCCAAATAAAACGGCGTCGTTCCTCAGTTCCTCCTAAAAGAAACGCGTTCCAGGAACGTCGTTCCGGACAACACCGAACGGGACCAATATGTAGCGGCGTCAAAAGCGCGAGTCACTACGCCTTTTCGGTTTATGATCGGTTCGGCGATGATCGAAAAGCTCACGATTTTTTTTTGTGTGTTTTTGTGTTTTGATACGTGCTTGTTACAACGCGCCGATTCAATTAGGCGCGAAATATATGGGTCGTGTCATTTCCGTTTTGTAGTCTTAGCATCTGTGTTTGTGTCGCACCTACATTTGGTGTCGACTCCTTTGTGCTACATTGTCAAGGCTATTCGCGACTCCAACTAACTATAGGTGGCGCCACTCGTTTCCCAAAATGGAGGTTATAATAAGGGTCGGAGATGCGTGCCGCTGCTGAGCCTGTCTAGTGTACTGGCTTCACCGAGCGACACAAATTGTTTCTGGTAATATCATGAAGCTAGGGTGTTATGAGCGCAGGTCACCTCTTTATCCGGAAAACTATAACAGTGTTTAGCGTAATACTTACTCCAGAAGGCATGTTTTAATTCTGGAGTGAATCCGAAACTAACCTCTATTTTGGATTTAATTTCTCGATAGGGGGTTTTAATTTCGAATTCTTTCTTAACTCGAGATGTGCCTCACATTGTAATTATTTAGTTAAATAGGTTGTTCGTGGAAACTTCATTGTGTGACATACATGTTCGATTCAGGCACTTCAAAATATTTTGGAGATTTCAGTGTCCCTTTAAAGACAGGGTCTTTCATACACCTTAGAAGTAACATAGAATATTGGAGTTGATAAAAAAATCGGTACTGATATTTGTGCGTCCTCGCTACCTTTTCTTGCTCAAATAATTGTTATGTGACTAATTCAATTACGGGCCTTTTAATGTGTTTTGGGTATTTAGATTCATAATTGCTTTAACATTATTCCTAGCACAAGAATAACATAATAAATCAAAGTTTTGCAATATGTGCAGAAATCGCATAAATTAATAGACGCTGTTCTCACTACAACAACCCAAATATGGAATTCGAGTCAGACAGCTGTGTGTTTTTTATAGCAACGCGTGACGCATAGGACTATGTATTGCATCCAGTGTTTGACTGTTTGTCTATCTTGATAATGCTACTACAGTTTTTCATATGGTAAAAAGAAAAAAAAAAATACCTTCCTGGAAAGACTATCATGGTTAAATGGCGTATTATTGTGATCGTGGCGTCAATGGGGGCGTACATTTTGTGATTTGTATTAATAATAATAATATTAAAATTAAGATATTTTAATACGCAATATTTCAAGTTCTAATATAACTTGTATCTCATGATCTAGTTCCAAACGCGCAAGCAAGTATGACAATCAAAAGAGTGCTAATCATCATCACTGGTGCTACATGCAGCATTTTTAATTGCCAAGTTATAAGATAAAAATAGTCTAAAATAAATCAAAACATTCTCGCTAATGTGAGAAATTCATGTAAAATTACACTAATTGTAGGTAAAGCATATTTTGCTATCAAAGTCGGGACTTTTGACAATCGGCAAGAGTTACAACGTCGCCGCCAAAATCCTTCCAGACCAAACGCCCCCCCCCCCCCCCAACCCTTCCCCCTCCAAAAAAAAACAAAAAACAAAAAAACAACAACAAGAAAACGAGATTTTTTTAATTACCAATTTTTTTAATACATTTAGCTACTTTTATTTTTATGCGCCCTCGTTTTGCCAATCTTAGCCTTTCCAGTTCGAGGGAACGCCTACCTGCTTGCACGTCTGCTCACTGCAACACGTTTCGTTGGCGTTGGTAGCTGGTGAAAGAGTAGCGAGTTTGAGCATTGCGTGTACGAGCGAATGCCAGCGCTGTTTATTTCCGTTAACTTTCCGTGTTCGACACTGAGCGTGCATGGAGCCGAAAAATTGCTGTCTTGAATTGGCGCATGGCGATGAGGCGCGTGCGCAACGTGGAGCACGCAACTCTAACGCAAAGTCACAGCACTTGCTTCCATACGCGACGCTAAAACTCTATAGGGAGTATTCACTAGACGCCATATTTGTGGGTGCTGTTTAGAGCGCATGCTCGGAACGAGCTCACATCAATAGGCTGCCAAGACCGGCACTCGTGATGGTGCAGAATGCACGTTGCATAAGAACTGTGGAAGCTCGCCATCAGCACGCGCTCAGCATTCGCGCACACAGCTATGGCCGCCAGTGAATACTTCCTATAATAAGGTACAATTCCATATCGTCTTCAGCACTACATTGGGACAGTGAAGAGTAGGGTGCCTTCATGTGCGCTTTGCTTAGGGTGGAGCCATTCGGCCATTTTGTCCCACGCGTTTATTTTTCTTTTTTGTTCGGAAGCGCGTGAAAAAGCGTGTCCCTGCACGCGTTTGTGGCATTGACTGAGCTATGGCGACATTTTGTTTTCGTTGATTTCTTTGTATTTTTCCCGTAAGCGCGTGCTGTCGGCATCGGGTACTACAAAGGATGGCATCACCCTAAACAGAAGGACATTGAGGCACCCTAGTGAAGAGTGTTGTTTGCATTCGGATACGACATTTCGCAAGCCATGATCGCGAGCTGTTCCGCCGTACCCGCTGAGCAGGAAAATCTGGGGCCCTCACTATAGTTGGTTACAGGTTAAGAAGGAAGCGGCAAATGCCCCTCAAAGGGAATCAGATATCTTTCCGCCACCTCGGCATCCAATAGCGTCCCACCATTTCCGTGACGTCGCGGCAAACGCGCGAGGAGGGTCTTGCCTTTCTGTACATATTTGCTTTATCTTTCGACTTTGACTTAGCATTGTGGAAGCCACGAGAGGGAGATTAGAGTTTTGCCCCTCCGATGGAAACAAATACGACTTTCGGGGATTAGCTTTCCCCTCCGATGGATACAAAGGCTGCTTTCAGGGGCTCGGTTCCCCCTGCAATAAATACAAAGGTCCCTTTCTCAAAAAGTGGCATCGGAGACAAGTGGGAATCCATTGAAGCGGAACAAGGAGCGTTTCCAGTGAACTCTTCTTTCGACTGCGGAGGGATTTGAAACAGGCGCATCACGCTTGTGGGAGGAGCTTCTCCTACCTTCTTGACTTGTAACCGACTATAGTGCGCTTCCCGTTTCAGCCGCGGGAGGGCGGGCAACTAGCTGGAGACGCGAATAGCCTAGCATGCGCGGTGCTCCAGCTCCGTCGATCAAAGCACACTACACCGATGGGCGTGTTATCTGTCTCGACACCGCTCTCGGCGATAAACGAGCCCACCTTATCAACGTGTACGGGCCTGCCGATGACGAACGTTTGAACGTTCTTTTTCTGTCAGGCCTATTCTCGGCGTCAACTTTTCTGTGATACGTCACCAAGCGTAGCTTCCACAGGATCCTCCAACTCTGTCAAAGCTACAGTTGCCCGAACGCGTGCGAATGAAACCAAGATAAAGCCAAGCACTTTTCGCTGCAACGCCGGGCTGCAGCGCCATGAACGTCACGCAGGCCTTGGCAACGTAGCATGAAATGGTAGACGCCGGGTATGGCTTTTTGCCCCGTCTCGGATTTTAGATGAAACGAAGCCTTGATTGTCACGGCTACATTTGAATGCTTCTATGCACATTTGGCGCCGTATACCCCTCCCCCTGCACCCCCCACCCCTCAAAAAAGAAGAAATAAAGAAAAACACTAAAAAAAGAAAAGAAAAAAAGAAAAAACGTCACATCCCGTCGCTCGTTGACTGCCTAGAAACCAGTGCGTGGAGGGCAAAAATAAAGCCAGAATGCCTTCGGGCGCCGACACACGATTTTGTTCAACACCAAACCAAGTAAAAGGCTGCGCCTCTCGACGATCATCGCGCCTTCGTGCGAACCAGCCTTCAAGCCAAGTTCACGCTGCGAATCCCTCGTGCAGAAGAGAGTCTGGAAACGCTGCCTGAGGCCCGTATGTCTTCCTTGTATGATGGCGGTCCTGTCAGACTGGGCAAGTAAAAACCGCTTGCCGACACGTTCAAAGCATAGATATGGGTGGATGGATGGGTAGATGGATGGATGGATGTTAATAGTTATACCCTTTGTAACGGGCGGTAGGTTGCGCCACCTAGCCTGAGTCTAAAAAGACAAACATGATTCTTCCCGCCCTTCTAGGTCAATTTTCTCTCCCTAACTACCACCGGGCGCTGTGGGATATGACCAGGATGACTTTTGTGGGATCGGGTATAAAGCAAACGTACTTCGAACAGGCCTGAGGAGGCGCAGATAACTTCGTCATTGTGTCTGCAGCCGTGTCTTTTGAACAAGATACGGAGCAGTGTGGCCGCGGCAATTTACTGTGTCTCTGTTTCCGTGTCCACGAGGCGCATTGCTTATCGTTACGGGAATGCAAATCTAATTTGACTCAGTGTTACTATTGCCCCACTGAAATATTTTGTCCTGCAAGAATATTTCGCCGTAATCTCGATGGTATATATTACTTGCGTAGTGTGATGTCTGCCTGTGTTTGTTTGTGTGTATTTTTAGTGCCATGTTATATCGTAGCCTCCTATATCTGGCAAAGCCTGGCAGATCGCCACGAGAAGCGGCTGCCGAAAGGGAAAAAGTGGAGCGGCAGACAACGAATGAATGGAGGGCCACGTGACTGGCGCCCCGCTGCGGCGAGACGCCGAAACACCCTTCTCCCGAGCGAAGAAGTGTGTTTCGGGTCCTCGCCGCTGCAAAAGCTGTGCGCTGACGTCCAGGTTCCCCGAGAAATGGCTCTTTGATGCTCTGTGCTACCAGATCCTCGCGCTCCAAATTTGCGACCGGGCACTTTATGGCTCCGTCGTCGAACTGCCAGGCTTTGTGACTAGTGAGAAGGCTATGGTTATATTCGTCGTCTATTACACACACACAAAAAAAAAAAAAAAAATGCCTTGGGCCGTTTGTGAACCTGTCAAGAAGAGACCGTTATTAAATGCGTGCGTGCGTAGTCGCGTGTGTGTGGTAAGCTAATCGTATAGTCAAATTCTTTGCTGCGATGTTAATGATTGGATTAATGAACGCGGCTGAATCCATTGATTCGAATGCCTGGCTCGCGTACACTCGCTGATATCTTTAGTTTTAACTTTGCATGTACAGGATGCTGGATTGTAATTCGGAAATATTTATTAAAAGAATAATTGAAATCTACACTAACGCGGTCTGTGACTCGTCGCGGGTATCGTGTCAGTCGCTGTGAACAAAAACCGACGTAAATGACTCAACCGGCCTCGACTATTGTTTCCTTTCCGGCTTGTGCAACCGTTGCACGTGTGTGAAACTAACCTTTGCAATGGCCTCTGTCTAGATTAAAGTCAACCCATAAAGTGGTGACACCGACGATATTGGGATACGATAACCTAAATAAAGAACACCCCTGACGGCCGATCTCATTTTTGGTTCCTATTTGCAACCCGCTACCAAAGTGTCCTTGAGGTCGGCCTTCCACGACTGGCCAAGACCATACAGTGAGGCTTTTAGTAAAATTTATTTAGCGTTTTTCGCCAGAAAAATATAGTCATATCTCATTAATATATATAGACAAACAATTCGAAGAAGAACTTGGTAAGTACATGCACTTTTGTCTTGTTATTACGGACGCCTAACATTATGGACGAAACAGAGGTGTCCGAGACACAACTGTAATGTCAGACGGTAAGCTTTGACGAGGATTGTGTCGAGCATTCGATGAGTGCAAAAGTCACGGCTACGAAGTTTCGTGGTGCTCTTTACACGGACCAGTCAACATGTCGTTCACAATTGAAGTAACCCCGATGAGTACCTCTGGGGCATGTAGTGGTTGTGACGTAATAAATATTCTAAAAAAAAAAAAAAAAGTCTGCGAGTGTATTTTTTTGCAGAGCACAGAGATGGTCAATCACGGCGAACAATGGAAGAATTCCAACGAGCAACTCAAAATGTAATAAAAACTAAAAAAAAAAACGCGTTGTACGCCGGGAGTTTGTGCAAGTGAGATATCATGGTGATTGACAGGGTGTACATGCAACACGTCCCACATAAGAAAGTCATATACAGGGAGTTACCGAGGAAAAGATAACCGTGTTTTTCGACCCAGGTAAATAAACCATGCATCGCAGAAAGCTCAAACTCCGTGAGACTGTGACGCTAAAGGTTGGGGATATAATGCAAAAGTTTGAGAACATGTCGTTACCTGAATCAAATAATAATTGAGAAAAAGATTGTTCTATTAGCCGAGGTCCACCTGAGCCTAATATAGCCAAAACAAGAACTGACATTGTGGACGCTTGTGGGATTTATATTAGTGAAAAATACTTATCAGCAAAAAAGATAATCTTTTTCCTCCGTTCAATTAGATGTTACAGGGCGTTCACAATGTCATTTTTTGTTTCGAAGAATTAGGCTTAGGTGGACGTCGGCTCATAAAGATATTTTGTGTTTTTTCCTAAATTATGTTTTTGGTCTAGGTAACGTCACATTCTTAAACTTTCGCGCTCTATTCCAACCGCTAGCGTCACATTCTCACGTCACATCATGGCGTTCGTCACGTTTCTACACGTGCTCTATCATCGCATAGCTTGCGGCGTCGGCGGCGTGCGGACTAGTGGTGCGTTTATACTAGAGAAAAAAATCGCTAATGCCGAAGCGAATTCGGCGGTGGCGAGAAACAAGAGGTGTTTACATCTATAGATCTCTGCCAGCGTCGGCCGCTTTTTCGCTTGTTCTCGGGGCGTCGCGTTTGCGACGAGAAGGCGCGAGATTTCTTGTCGTCCGCTGCTCTCGACCACTCGGAAAAATCTCGTAGTCGACGCTGGATTGTGCACCTTCTATCTCGTTTTGACACATAGGAGGAACCGCGCGAAGATGTTCAAGTTCTACCGCAAGGAAGACGAGACTCAACGATTTCGTGTTTTCTACTTGGCATGTAGCAGCAAAATATGCAACGCAATTCAAAGAAGCAGTCCTGACCTCCCTCTTGAATTCTCCATGTGTGAAATTTAAAGCGTGGAAACGGAGGTGTGTGTGTGTGTGTGTGTGGGGGGGGGGGGGGGCTTCTTTAACATATGATATTCTGACCAACACCTGAACCCCCCTCCCCCCCTCCCACATTCCTCTCGAAATACCTGCGTCCGCTCTTTATTCTCGCTGACTACACACGATTTCCAGCCGATCCATGACGGATCACTCGTGTCGAGTCTGTGGTGGCCTTCTTTGGTAACGGCTGAGGCTTTCATTTGTAGGAGGCGTTGGCACATGAGAATTTTTCAATATGATCCCTTTTGCGAACTCCGCCCTTCACCGTGATTCGCCGTCTCTGTGTTCTGCCAGAAAGTGAACTCACAGGCGCTATTTTTAGAATCTAAGGGGACCACGTAGAACTCAACCGAAATTGACAACGAGTCAGTGATCTTTACCTTTTTGAAGTCCTATAACTAATGCGTGCAATGCAGTATTTAATTAAGGAGCGATCGTTTAAATTTTTTAGAAGGCATTAGCCAGTCGTTTCGGTGAGTGAAGAAGAACTTGTAAGTTTGTGAATTTACCTGCTAAATTTAGCCCATGGGGAAGGAGGGGTATCGGTGGCCAAGTGCGTTAGCACACGGCAGCTCGGAGCACGTGGAGCGAAAGCTCGTAGTGCACAACTCTGAAATCTTGGATTCAATCCCCACCCCTGTTAGTTTTACCGCACTGGCTAAATTTCTCATCCACAGCTGAGAGACAAGTCGCCCCATTGTGGCTGAATAACTTCCGGCTGTCGAAACATACGCTGAACACAATTATTATCCTGCTAAATTTAGCAGAGAAACTGATCTGATACAAAGGCCAAGGGACAGCAATTTTGTTGCTAGATTTTCCGGAAACAAAACTGATCACGTGACACCAGTTCACTATACATAAATTTCACTGCTAAATTTAGGGAACAAACTGAATCGGGAAGTATAGGTCTCGCGACATCGGGTTGGGTGATATTGATTTTCCCGCCAAATTAAGCTAGACAACTGAATTGGCGAATCGATCACGTTACGTCACTTTTCCTGCTAAATATAGCGGGGAAACTGAATTGAGCCATAGGTCTCGTGACGTCAGGCCACGTGACTTTAATTTTTTCCGATTAATGTAGCAGGGAAACTGATATGTAGATCGCGTGATGTCACTTAGCAGAAATTGCGTAGACGGACGGACAAAAAAAGTTTTTGGGATCAGGGGGGGGGGGGGGGGGGAAGGGGGGGGGGGGCGATGAAAAAGCATGTCATGTCTCAAAAACATTTTGCTGTCAACAGTGCTACCAATTGGTAAAGACAGTATTAGGCGGGAATCTACTGATCTATTTGGGCCAATCTTTAAAAAAAAAAGTAATTGAAGCGGAAAGACGCATTTTCTGTGATAAAACCCTCCCACTGCCGCCCACGAGGCCTTGTGGCCGTGTTATCTCTTTGCGGCAAGCAACATCCTGATACCGCACCCGCCACTTCGCCGTCTATGTTACTCAAGCTAGCGTGAAATGTTGACTTCTTTCTGTTATCTTCTGTCGGCTTCCGTACTCGAATGTGCTGTCATATTCATGCCACAAGGCCCACAACAACTCGGACGCCATTGAAAGCGCATGCAAGGTCAAAATCTCTTACTGTGCTATCTGCTGTGTAGAAACTTGAGAGGAACGACCCCTGGGGCTCAAGACTCATCTAACGCAAAGTTTGCGCCGAAGTTGACGGAGCGAGCCGATTGGATCCGAGTGACGATGACGCAACAAATTTGGAGGTCCACTCGCCGAGCTCTGCCAACTTTCGAGTCTCCAACTTCGTGTTTGGCGAGTTTAGAGCCCATGAAAGACGCAAGGTGACAGACTACGTTTCTTTTCAAGTTCCTGCCTCGGACTTCAAATCCACCCCGTGATTTTTTTGTTATTCTATGGTGAGATATTTTATTTTCACGAGAGAGAACGACAGTTGAATTTGGTGGAAATATGTTTGACAAAAATATGTGCCATGCTATGAAAACACATTCAACCCCCAGAGTAGTAGCCAGCCTTCTTTGACTCCATAATTTTTTTGTTGCCTTGCAGTTATTATCTTTGCCAACCTCCATTATGTTGTCCGCGTCTCGATGCCTCAATTTCTACTTGACTAGTTACATTTGTTCAAACAGTTGTCTGAATTAGTAAGGCATCACCGATAACTAAATAAAACACTGAATTAGTAAATTATTGAGGTATGAACACCACTCATTTGATGACCTGTAGAAGATTTCACCCTTGTTTCCAGTTCCGTCGTGGCGCGCAGGATGTGACTGTGAAAGTCTGAGGAACACATAACCATTGATTAAACACTCAGAAAAGAAATTCGCGTTGTAGCCCAAAACGGAGAATATAAACCCTGACAATATTTTCCAATTACTCCTTCCCTTACGGGAGGAATCAATCTACGATGTTGGTTGCTTTTGCCGGAGTCCGGTACAAAGGAATATCGCATACAAAATGCTTCATTGAACATATCACAGTTTATCTTCCTCGCTGATCGTTCAGAAAAACGTTTTCTACCAATGAATATCAGCTGTGCGCTGCCTGCAGAAAGGCAATGGCTGATATAGTCCACAATCCAGCAGCATCTAGCGGCCGTACAACGTTAAGTACAAAAAGTCTGAAATCTGCTGTCGCCTGATTAGGTTCGCGGCAGTATGAGGCGTGTAGATGAGAAAGGGAACCAGCGGCGTTATCAAAAAATAGAGGCGATTAAACCTATCGCGTTCGCCTCTTTCATGGGTGTCGCTCAGAGAGGTCCTTTGAAAACGTGCTCTAGTTGCACGAACAGTGGCATCGGTGATGACCTCTTTCTGCGCTTCGCCATTTTGGGACTGGGACTATACGTGGTACTCCGAATATCCAAGGCTTACGCCATGCTTCGAGAATACAGTCCTCGCCTACACGCCCGGGATCTTTCTGGTGCTGTTTGGTCTGCTCCCTTGGCTTGTGGGACGCCGGAAAAAGCAATCTCTCAACGGCGAACCACTCTCCTGGACTTTGCTGAGCCTTTCCAGATTCGTCGTGAGCCTTTTGTTGACCCTCACCTACGGCTACTCGCTCGTCTACAAGCTGGCGTTTGATTCATCATCCGGGTCATCGGTGACGGCAGACCTTGTACACGCTGTTACCTTCGCCATCGCCTTGAAAGTTCAGCAGAACACTCGACAAAATGGACAAGGATCCTCGATGGTGCTATTCTTCTTCTGGTTGATGACTGTAGTCTGCCAGCTTCCCAAGTACTCCCGTCATCTGCAAGAAGTCTTCGCATCGGACAGTGACTTGACCGACGTCTCGAAAATCGAGTTCGCTGTATGCGCTACAAGTTATCCAATGATACTCGTCCAGCTCTTCCTGTCGTGCTGGACAGACGCCAGACAAGACACGAGAAGACCTTACCTCACCGCTGCGCCCGTGTCCTTCATTTTCATGGGATGGTTGTCACCCTTTATCTTCAGAAGAGCACGAAACAGTGTTGAGCTTGAGGATATTTACAGCATACCACCGGCCATGACGACGCGGCGAAACCATAGTAAGTGGAGTGAGCTTTGGAGCCACGAACTGAATTCAGCTGGATACGTACCTGGGGAGGGATCATATGGTGTCTCTCGAGTGATGCCTTCAATATTCCATTCACTATGGAAGGCGTATTGGAAACCTGTAGTGATGTCGTGCATTCTTGCCACACTACGAGCTGTGCTAAGAGTAATTCCAGCTCTTCTATTGCATCTCGTGACAGATTACATGGCCAAGAGCGATCCTACATGGAAAGGAGTTTTGTATGCCGTCGGGATAGTAAGCGCCAACTTTTGTTCGGGCATTCTTGCTGTCCACATCGACAGGATACTGTCATTTACTGGGCTAAATGCGAAGACTGTCATGGTGGCAGCAATTTATAGAAAGACACTTCGGCTTTCTAGCGAGTCCCAGAAAGTCTACACAATCGGGGAGCTGATCAACTTGATTTCCGTTGATGCCGATCGGATCTTCAAACTTAGTATTACTTTTGGCTATGTCGCCAGTGGAGTGCCGCTGATAATTATTACGTTAATAATATTGTGGCAGTACCTTGGAGTGGCTTGCCTCGCCGGCGTTGTTGTTATGCTCGTTATAATGCCTGTAGTGGCCATAGCGGTTAGCATCGGGAACAAGTACCAGACGGCTCAAATGAAGCTCAAAGACAAGAGGCTTAATACGATGGCAGAGATGTTGAGCAGCGTGAAGGTCCTTAAGTTGTTTGCTTGGGAAAATCTTTTTATGGACAAATGCTCATCCGTACGCGTAGAGGAGATGGGCCTGTTAAAAAAGTATTCCTACCTGACCGCTCTTAGTTTCTTCATTCTTACCTGTTCGTCTTCCATGGTTGCCCTTGTTAGCTTTGTCACATACGTTTTGATCAGTGGCGATCACGTGCTCGACGCTACGACCGCTTTCGTATCTTTGACCCTGTTTAATCAGATGCAGTTCCCTATGTTTATTATTCCAGACTTCGTTTCAAATGCGGTTCAAACTAATGTTTCCATGAAGAGGATTCGGAGGTTTCTGCTGTCTTCAGAGATAGACGACTGTTCAGTGGGTCGACGTCCAGATGATGGTGAGGCCGTTTCAGTAAAAAATGCAACGCTTTCCTGGTCAAAGGAGAGATCCCCGGCCCTGAGAAACATTAACCTCTCCATTAAGAGAGGCCAGCTGATCGCTATCGTTGGGCCCGTGGGATCTGGCAAGTCGTCTCTGCTTTCTGCATTGTTGGGAAACCTCCGAGTTTGCTCAGGAACCATAGATTGCATTGAAAGTATAGCGTATGCTCCCCAGTGTGCATGGATTCAGAACAAAACCATACGAGAAAATGTGCTCTTTACGAGTGCGTACGATTTCGAACTGTACGACATGGTTCTGAAAGCGTGTTGCCTTGAGAGAGACTTAGAAATCCTTGCAGGGGGAGACATGACAGAAATCGGCGAAAGGGGGATAAACTTAAGCGGCGGCCAAAAGCAGAGAGTTAGTCTTGCAAGAGCGGCTTACCAGAAGAAAGACCTGTATCTTTTTGATGATCCGCTGAGTGCAGTTGATGCTCATGTAGGCGCTGCCCTTTTCAAGGACCTTATCGGACCACGAGGAATGCTGAAAGACACAACAAGAATCTTAGTTACCCATAACCTTTCGGTGCTCAGTGAAGTAGATTACATTCTCGTCATGCAGGAAGGATCGATTGTTGAGTCTGGTACCTTTGAAGATCTTCAACGCGAAGGAAGTGTCCTCTCAGGGTTGCTGAAGAGCTTTTCCAAGAGGGTTCGGAGATTGACAGAAAATGAGGAAACATCTACAGATTCGAACGAGGAGTCGGAAGTAGAGGAAGAGGAGCTGGGAACGATCCTTGTGGAGAGGGAGATTGTGGAGGAAGGTTCAATCAGTCTCCAGGTATACGGAACCTACATAAAACACGCTGGACCTTTGCTGCTATTGGTCGTTTTATTTTATGCGGTTTACAGAGCAGTCGGCGCATACATGGGCATCTGGTTGAGTGAATGGACAAAAGATTCGCTGCTTCCAAGCGGCTTCCAGGACATGTCTCTGCGTACTTTTAGAATCGAGATTTACATTCTCCTCTGTGTATGCACGGCGGTTGCAAATTTTTTTGCAGTTGCAACGTTGTGGAAGGTAGCGCTCTCAGCCTCCACAACGCTTCACCAGCTGATGCTTGACAGTGTTATGAGGGCGCCTTTGTCATTTTTTGACTCCACTCCCTCCGGGCGCTTATTGAACCGTTTCGGCAAGGACGTTGAACAGCTAGATGTCCAGCTTCCGACAGCAGCACATTTCACTCTAGACTTTTTGTTGCTTTTTGCCTCATCCGTTGTGCTCATATGTATTAATCTTCCCGTATACATTTTAATTGTCATCCCGGTTGTTGTATTCTTGCTGGTCTTACGCCAGATGTACGTAGTTCCATTCCGTCAAGTTAAAAGACTAGAAACGGTCACCCGTTCTCCTGTCAACCATCACTTTTCGGAAACCATGACTGGCTTGAGCAGCGTCAGGGGCTACAGAGTTCAGCGGATCTTCCTTCGCGACAACGACGAAAAGGTGGACACCATGCAGAACTGTACTGTGAACGCACTTAATTTTGATTTCTGGATAGAAGCCTGGATGGAGGTGTCCAGTGAAGTGCTTCTGCTCTCGATGCTCCTCCTCCTCGTCACCAACCGCGACAATATTGATCCCGGAATAGCGGCCCTTCTAGTATCCTACATGCTGAATGCTATCTCCCCGTTCAACTACCTTATATTTTACTCAACGGAACTAGAAGCAACCTTGGTATCAGCCGAACGACTAGATGAGTACAGACGTCTTACTCCCGAAGCTCCATGGAGGTCAAATTGCAGTCCAGACCCGCGCTGGCCCGAGTCGGGTGCCGTGTCCTTCAAATCTTATTCGACACGATACCGGGAAGGCCTCGATCTGGTTCTGAGGGACGTTGACCTTGACGTTGGCCCCGGTGAGAAAATAGGAATTGTAGGGCGAACGGGTGCAGGAAAATCAACCATTACCTTAAGCCTTTTCCGTATTGTAGAGGCAGCGTCAGGCAAGATTGTAGTGGATGACGTGGACATTGCGACCTTAGGGCTACATGACCTACGTTCCAGGATAACCATTATACCACAGGACCCGGTTTTATTCCACGGCACTCTACGGTTTAACCTTGACCCTGCCGGGCAGCATGAAGCTGAAGAACTCTGGTCGGCACTGGACAGATCTCACCTCGGGGACGTCTTCAGGAAAAGTGGTGGTCTAGACTTCGAAGTCGCAGAAGGTGGACTCAATCTCAGTGTGGGACAGAGGCAGCTGGTCTGTCTCGCGAGGGCTGTGTTGAGAAAGACAAAGATACTTGTCCTGGACGAAGCTACTGCGTCAGTGGACATGAAGACAGACGTGCTTGTTCAGCAGACATTGAGAGACGTGATGAGCGAGTGTACTGTTCTAACTGTTGCTCACCGGCTTCACACAGTTCTCACGGCAGATCGGGTTGTTGTGATGGAGCAAGGAAAAGTTGTTGAAGTGGGTAGTCCGACAGAACTTTTGTATGATTCGACGTCATTGTTCTATGCTATGGCTCGTGAAGCAGGAGTTGTATTTCCCGGCGTCAACATGTAACCGAGACCGACTGTCTTTTAAGCATTTCAAATAGGCGTGATATTTGAGTGCAATTAAACAAACCTTGCTGGTGTTTTTTTTTTCAATCGAAACAGTTAGGTATTGTACTCTTTTGGATCATTAAACATTTCAACTAATTCGTGAATAAAAATCATATCTCAGGGTGTTTGTTTATCAGTGCGGATTTTTTTTTTGCTGAAATCGCATGTGCACAACATGCACCCTCGATATTGTAACTGTGAATGCAAGTTGTTGTAATTATATTAGTTTACCAGGTTTAGCTATATGAAGAAGGATCGATGTTTGTAAATGTATGGACCGGGGACATATTGCGTAAAGAGTGGTTTTCTACATTTCAACTTTGAACGAACGATTTCGCCCCCAACTTCTGGCATTTTGAACCATGGTTAGAAACGCTAAAAGGACGAACACAAGAGGGAAGACACGCGCGCGCTACTCACTAGTGTATTTGAAAAAAAAAAAAAATCTTCTATCATCTTTTACCGCATAATCCCCTCCCCCTAAAAAAATAAGCACTGCCCCGTTTTATGAAGAATGCATTCCACCAGTGTTGGTCGATTATCTTACCCGCTGATAGTTTAAAAGGAGAACTTGTCAAACAATGGATAGCATGGCACGTGCGTCACACTAAATTATCTCTGGTCATATGATCCGAGGAAGATAAATACCTCGCAAGTACATTATGATGGGTAGGCCACGTTGAACCTTATCACCTGAATCCGTTGTGTGCGCAATCACAAAGCGGCGATTGCGCATCCATAAGCGCTTGTCGTCAGCTCTTGATTCTCGACAGACTGAGTCATACCTGGGCAGATTACAATCGGAAATGAAATCTATCTACGCTACTCTAAAAGTAGCTAAATTGCAACTGTCGTTATTCGCACAAAAAGTAATGTATTAAATTGTTGGAGTGATAGCATTTTTACGCTCCGAAATATTTTTGTGCACTCAATATTTGACCGTTCAGGACAGAGAATAGTATATCATTTGCCATTCATCAGACGCTGTGTCTTTGTTCCACTGATTGTATTAGTCGTATGATATGGGAGCTGTGTTTTGAGTTCGATACGAGTCAGTAGTTTTACGCGTGCGCTGACGGTCACCGCACTGCCGCAGCCATTGCACTTTCCAAGCCCCACGCGCTGGCAGAAGGGCAATAATGTAGACCCTATATTTATTTTCACCTGTCAATGATTTTATGAACTAAGCACCAGGGCGTAACAGGATAATAACAAAGCAGTCGCTATTGTAAATATTCTTTCTTAATTATTCAGGCTAAAATGTAGCTAAATTACACTGTAAAAGGGTTGATAACTGGGCTAGTTGGTAATTAAACATTTGAACGGTATTTGCGCACACGTATGGAGTAGAGAGAAGAGACAAGAAAGAGCGCTACTCACAACTATATTTACTAAGATGAAGAGAAGGAAGAACATCGTCAAGATCCCCATAAAGATGACAAAAGAAAAAAAAAGAAATAGAAATATAAAACACATAGTGGGGTGTTCCCTCGCGGGCACATGCTTGACACTAGTTCTTTGTTTAAACACCAAATCCGTTGTTGGCCGTTACGTTGCCGTGGTGCAGGGTGTATTTGCATCAGTCTCGGCTCGTGCGGGGTCACCATTGTCAGAGAGGAAGACGAACACCTCATCCGTGGTCGGCTGTCGCTTTGTCATCGCGCCTGATGTACGCCGCCCAGACTGCACACAGATGGGAGCGTGAAAGGTTTGAAGAATATATTAAACGTGTGGCAGCTTAGAAGATGTCGGGTAACTCATGGGTTCGAAGGTTAATTTTCGTTATACTCACTTTCAGTCATCATCTCACACTCGTTTGGACCGCATTTATGTGTCAGTTGAAGCTGTCAGTGAGGTAACCGACTACAATGTGAAGCCAGTATTTTTTAGTGACCACAGCTTAGTGACAGTTACTTTGGGAAGCACCACGCAACCTAGAAAGATGTTAGATTGGAAACTGGGGAAAATTAATGTTAAACTGCTCAAAGATGATATTTTCGTCGAGCGTGTGACACAGGCCTTAGAAACATTATCAGCGAGGACACAGCTCAGCCTTTTAGAGCAATGGGAATACTTTAAACAAGAAGTTAAAGACTCGCAATTGAAAGATCCTCTCAGATTAATTTTTTTGGCTAAGAAAGAGGAAGAAGAGCTACACGGATACTGGCTCGAGCTACTGCGAAGCGAAAGCGAGCACCCGGGGTCATGCGCCGCAGAATTAAAGCCGATTAAAGCCAAGCTAGACAGTTTCCAGCAGGAACGTTATCGTGGAGCGGTTATACGTTCGCGATCTGAGAAGTTTCTTGTAGGGGAACAGCCCACAAGGCGCGCTTTGGGCGAGGAAAAAAAGTTTGCGCTTGCGAAGGAAATTTTAGCCATTGAACACGAAGGAGTTATCAGCAATGGCAAGGCTGTAATTCAGGACACCTTTTTGAGGCATTATGAGAGCCTCTTCGGGGGCGATAAAGAGCCAAAAAGCCAAGTTGCCCTCGATTACTTGCTTCGTAACGCGCCGAAATTATCGCTAGAATAAAAAGAATGGCTGGAAGGACCAATCACAGTAGGTGAGGTAGAGCGCGCGATTGATATTTTGCCTATGCACAAAATGCCGGGACCGGACGGACTCAGCGGAGAGTTTTAAAAGAAATTTAAAAATTATTTCCGTCCTTTTCTGCTCGAGGTAATTCGTGAAGCTTTCGAGAATAAAACGTTGCCACCTTCCTTTCTTCAAGCGCACACAGTACTGATTCCCAAGACGGACGACGTTGAGTAGCGAAAGCACGTTAGCGGATACCGCCCGATCACACTCTGCAACGTGGATTATAAAATATATGCGAGGATTTTAACTGAAAGACTTCAAAGCGTTATTTATAAATTGGTTGGAACACACCAAACATGCGGCTTCAAAGGAAGGACCATTGAAAGTAACATTCATGTAACCCGTACTATTCTCAACTTCTGTAAGTCGGAAGGGAACCAAGTTGCAGTTATTCAGATCGATCTAGACAATGCATTTGACCGCGTACGTCACGATATTCTTTGGAAAATGTTAGCTCACGCTATTGTGGGGAAAGATAATACTAGAGGGGGTAAGAATGGCGTATAGTGGATGTACGACGAAACTTGTGGTGAACAATGTTTTAACACCCAAAATACGAGTGTTGTCTTCAGTGCGGCAGGGCTGCACCTTGTCTCCACTCATGTTTGCCTTCTACCTGGAGCCTTTGTGCCTAAGTATATTGCAGAGTGAACTAGTACGTGGGCACGCCATGGGAAATACAAGTAAAAGTCCTCGCGTACGCGGACGATGTAGCGGTTTTTTGTGCAGATAAGAAAAGCGTCGGGGCATGCTTTAAATTTGTGCAGAACATTTTGTGACGCTACTGGTGCTGTGATTAACATGAACAAATGTAACGGCTTATGGCATGGCGAGCGGGCCACCACGCCCCGCCAGTTTAAAGATGTTCAGTGGAGTTGTACACCTGGCAGGTACCTCGGTGCTCCCTTTCAGCACTTAAAACAACCTTCAACTTACTGGCATAATGTTACGGCCGAATTGAAAGATCGCACAGCAAAATGGAAGTCACGTGACATGTTCATCTTTACGAGGTCCATAGTGTGAAATATGTTCTTGACTGCAAAAGTGTGGTTTCTGCTTCAAGTTTTGAACTGTTCGCGATTGAATATACAAAAAATTCACCGAGTTTTTGGATTGTTTGTATGGAAGAGCGCAGGAGAGCCAATGCGAAGAGACAGTCCCTTTCGACGCATATCCAAGAGCGTTCTCGGACTGCCTCATCTGTTTCTCCGTCAGGTTGTCTCGCGTTTCCTTTTACTACGAGACCAGACTAATCCGCTTATACAAGTGATGCTTCAAACAAGGCTGGTCGAACACATTCCTTCTTTTTTTTTGTGTCTTCCCACATTGGCCCTCCTGCTAAATTAGTGGGCTTCGTAAAAGAGGTGGTTGATTCTTTTTAATTTCTGACAGTGAGGTACTCGCTCGAATATTTATCCAATGTTTCGCGCAAAAAAATGTACCGCGACCTTATCGATAATTTGTTTCCGGCACCGCTGTACAGATCTCTTTATGCGGGTGAACCAGGGCAATACGTCCCAGTTCGTGTGAAAAAAAATGTGTATTCCTCCGTCAGTCAACACCTTTTTCTTCCGAGTACATAGTGACACCCTGCCTGACAAGCTTTGGATGAACAAACGAGGCATGATCGTCCCAGGGGGTGTTAACTATCTACTGTGCAAAGCCCCCCAAAACTATCGACCATAGGTTTCTGTACTGCTGGGACGCAGTGTTTCTTGGGGGATATCCTGCAACGAACTTTAAAAAAAGACCTGTGCTTAACACCGCATTCTATTCGTTTCCTACCAATCGGGGCAAACGAGAACCTTCCGCTTGACATGATTATGGTTCTTAGATTGTTTAGCTTGTGGAAGTCGCGGATGACAGTGAGACACGCAGAGCAATCCCCCCGGTCAGCGCCTATTTTTTTTATTGATTATGTTGTACAGGTACAGAGTGCTTACGAACAGGGCGAATACCCGCCTGAGTGGATTGGAGTGTTTGATAGCCTCACACGCCTGAAAGAATTTTAATCACCATCCACACATAAGCACTGGGTTTCCTCATTTTCAAAGTGTAAATAATGTGTAAATACATGTATGTATGTGTCTGTATTCCTGAATAAATAAAAAAAAAAACTGGTTAGCTCAGTTATTAGAGCGCTCCACTGGAAGTGGAGAGATCCTGGGTTCAATACCCAGACCAGGAGGATTTTTTCAGTCGCGCACCAGTTACCTAGCCGCGTTTGGATATTTGTGTTCGTCCTTTGTCCCTCTTGTTCTCCTTCTCTAGGGATTATTTTTGGTCATTCTTGTCCAGCTCGCTTGCACCCGGTGCATTTAATTGCGCCATAATCAAAACTCCAATATATATATTTTGTGGCAAACACTTTTCGACGAGGAGTCGAGCCACGTGGGTGTTCGTGATTGTGACTTTGCTTGTTTCTTTTTTCTGTTTTGTACGTGTTTTTTTCTCAATTCCTATGACAATATACCACTTTTTAGGCTTAGTGTTGTCAAAGGTTACATCGAAATAATGATTTATATTATTATTATTTATACTCTTTTGTGTTCTCCTGGATTGATGAATAAAAACTATTGCTGATATTGTCGCGGATGGAAAATGCTGGACGAGCGGAAACTGAAAATAAAGGTTTAATTGTCGAACTTTTGCCAGAAGCCAAAGAAAGGACGAGCTCGAGAAACCAGCGTCGAACGTCGACGGTGGCAGCGGCGAGCGACGGTGCGTCGGCGTCACAGCTGACTTGCGCGAGAGTCAGTCAGTGAATGAATCGGCAATACTGCGCTGGTAATCTCAAACGTTCAACGTATAATGCCCGAGAGTTAGCTAGGGCGAGACTGACAAGGTATGGTCATTTTGGCCCCATTATCTTTTACGCTCAGTGTAAGAACAAACATGAAACTTCTAGATGCACGAAGAAGCGTTTTTTTTTTCTTGCGGTCATGCACGCGGCAATATTTTGCATTATTTTTTTGTTATCTAAGCAGCTTTTGTGGACGCAATCGCACGTGTACAACTTGGCACACTCGAAGATTGGGCTATGTCGTATACGGTAGTGCAACACGCTTTTTGATGTCGCGTATGGCCATGCAATTAAAGGGCAACTCCGCCTCGAATGTCAAATTTAAACCAATCTCTCATGTTTCTTTATTTGGAAAAAAATATGACGACAGCCGAAATATTGCGTACTACATGGGACGCCGCAATATCTACCAAAACACATAGAGTAATGTAAATACCTGCGCTTTAGCTGGCCGCGAACGGGTATAGCTATTAGGGAGTCTTCGTAGACCGCGCTGCCCCCTCCGCTAAGCGCTCCGCAACGAAGACGTTGCTACTGCGCCTGCACAGTCAAGGCTATCGGCGCCTGCGCGCCGATAGCCTTGACTGTGAAGTTTCCGCTATCGTAGCGGGTTGCAGAGGGCCTTGCGGGACGGCGAAAACCATCTACGAAAACTCCCTATTGATGAAGCAACACTGCGCAACGCGCTGCGCTATGACGTTATCTTCCTGCAGTCTTTTCTCTTTCCATGATTTTTCCTAATGTCTCGATCAACGATTAATGTTTCTAACCCCCTTTTCTTTTCTCAATTTTTTTTTTTAGTTGTTGCGAATGTTTTTGTGCGTAAGTCTGAAAATTATCCTGAGATATTCCGCACAAGAGTCCGAATAGCGGGGTTTTGAACAATTCGTAGTTCTCTGGTGCGTGTCGTGAGACACTAACCTTATTTTGCGATGTCGAGCATGACTTGTAATGCAGCCCCACCCCCCTCAACCCCCCCCCCCCCCCAAAAAAAAAGAAAAAGAAATATGCGTTGCAATTTAAATATGCGTTTCCGCAAATTTACCACCAAAAAATAATGAAATACGTTTACAGCTTTTTGTAACGCCGATTTCGAGCGCAGCTCTTGAAAACGAGGGGGGGAGGGTATATGCTCCTCCTCATCTCTACCCTCTACTCCTCCCCTCCTCCTTCTTTCACGCGCAAAACGCGCGTCGCACGCGACTTCGGCGAAGTCACGCAACGTTTCGGCACCGTGCCGAAACGTCGCGGGTGACGTTCCGGCACCGTGACGTTTCGGTGGAAGTCACGGTGGCGTTTCGGCACGTGCACTCTCAAGAAAAAAAGCTGTAAAAAGGTGTAATACACCCGAAACCTTCATTTCGACGTACAGCGCCCTATAGTCAAAAAGACGGCACCAAGGTTTACCAGGGGCTTGATAACGGTGCGATATAACTTGTTAAATTGCTAAAGTACGTATTAAAGAGCAAAGAAAGAAAGCACGGAGCTTTTGCAGTACTGTCAAGAAAACTCCGATAATATTTTTTTGTAGTCAATAATACGTACATCAGCTATCTTAATAAGTTGTGCCACACGGCTATCAAGCCCCTTGTAAACTTTGGGGCCGCCTGTTCGATTATGGGGCGCTGTACGTTGAATTGAAGTTTTGGGGTGTATTATTTGGGACAAGGGGTGTAATAATACACCTCTTTTTCTGAGAGTGTGACTTCCACCGAAACTTCACGATGCCCAGACGTCGCAAGATGTTTTCGGCGCGGTTCACTATGGGACGCTTCCCATAATGCTCCGCGCGGTTACGCCGACGCCGACGCCAATGGCGATGCCGCTCAAGCCGGAAACGGGCGCCTGAGAGCTGTGCTCTAAAAAAACGAAGTTGAAGACACTTGTTGATGCCGTTCCCTGGATAGACTCGGGAAGGCCGCAGACTCCAAGCTTTAAGTCAAAACGACACTCTGGTCGCTTTACGCCGGATAGCTAAGAACGGGATCTACGGTCACTGGCTGCCGATGGTTTCTCCGTAAAGAACGTGAAGTTGTATATTGATCCCTTTCTTCACTGTTTGTGTACTGTCCTCCAGCCGTTCTAGCGGGTGGACAGCACATGCTTCTTGCTACGCGACATACTGCAGCGTCTGCCACACGTTTTTGCGACGAAGCCCCAAACCTAAGAAGATAACTACCGATATATCTGACAAGTCTACAGCGCTACGAAAACGAACAATTCGCAACACGTCCGGAACATCCTTGTGGAAACGCTCATACGGCCCAGGAATCTCGTGCGATATAGACGGCGAGAGCACAGGAATCTGTGCTCCCGCCGGTCTCGATATCGATGGACTTCGTACCAGCGTGCGGCCGTGTAATAGACCACTTTAAGAAAGTCCATCAAGCAACACTGGTGGTCGTCATTGCTTGGACGCGTAGCGAGTGATTGGATCCGTGTCCTCACCGAATGCTGACGTCCCACTCGTTTTCAATACCAGTTGAGCCGAGTTCACGCCAAACGATGACGCAACCCTTGTGTCCAATGCTTGCTCTGAGCACGTGTCCAAAGCAATGACATAATCGAATAATTGGCATAGCCGCTACTAGATGGCGCGCCCTTTGGAAAAGGCTTAATTACTTGTGTCTGATGGACCTTAAAAGCCCCACCATGCCAGTCGAATATGAACCGGCAAATCGCTATGCCATGTCTCAAGGGCGGATCAACCTCTCACTCTCTAAACATCCAAACGTGTGATTCGCTTTCGTATCTCGAAAAAGAAGGCCTATACTAATTTTAAGCATTTAATTACTACTTGAAATAAAGCATAAAGGTACAAACTCGACGTAGTTTAAACGATGTTACCGAAGAACATGATACTCAACTCCAGTGGGAAATGTAGAGCGAACGTTCCGACAGCTGCTCCCGCAGCCGCTCATTCCTAAAAATGCTTCCGGGGTTGAATAGGACGTTGCCCTTTGGAAGAAATTGTTTTTGTATTTCTGCATCTCACTGCTTGTGTAGTTTACATCCACAGTTTTGATGGTGCCGCAGAGCTCACACTCCCCGCTATGACTTCGTACGAATGAAGTGTGATCACCATGAAGTGTTAACTCGTCCTCAACTACTGCACAACAAAAAAGTGAGTGATGCTCCCTTTCTGCAACTCGCCTTTGTGGCACCTGAATTACACGTGGTACTCGGAATACCCAAGGCTGACCTCATGCTTCGAGACTACAGTCCTTGCCTACATTCCGCTGGCTGTCCTTGTGCTGTTTGGCTTCATTTCGTGGCCCGTGGGACTACGGAATACGCAGCATTTCTACGGAAAAGCACTCTCCTGGACAACGCTCGGTCTGTTCAGATTCGTTGCAAGCCTTCTGTTGACCCTCACTCACGCCATCTCGCTCGCGTACAAGCTTGCTACTGGAGCATCCTCTGTGTCATCGGTGACGGCAGACCTTGTACATACCGTCACCTTTGCCCTTACGCTGAAAGTTCAAGAGAAGAATCGAAAGAAGGGAATAGGATCTTCGATGTTGCTGTTTTTCTTCTGGTTGGCGGCGGTTGTCTGCAGGCTGCCCGAGTTCTTCCGCTACATGTGGGAAGTCTTCGCGTCGGACCGTGACTTGCCTGATGTTTCGGAATTCGAAATGGCTGTGGTTGCTTCATGTTATATATTGGTTTGCTTGCAATTGCTGCTGTCCTGTTGGACCGACGCGAAGCAAGACGTGAAAAGACCATACCTCACCGCACCACCTGTATCCTCGCTTCTATTCGCATGGTTTTCACCTCAAAAAATCGCGGCGCCCTCTCCAGCTTGAAGTTATATACGACATACCACCGGACATGAAAACCAAACCAAGTCATAGTACGTGGAGTGAACTTTGGAGCAAGGAACTGAGTTCAGCTGGATACATGCCAGGAGATGGATCATGCATTTCTGGGGCGCCACCTTCAATGCTCAGGTCACTCTGGAAAGTGTACTGGAAGCCTGTGGTGTTTTCGTGCCTCCTTGCCACATTACGAGCTGTGGTGAAGATCGTCCCAGCTCCATTGTTACATTTTCTGATAAGCTACATGGTGGGAAACGATCCTACTTGGATAGGAATTGCGTACGCCCTCGGTATAGTAAGCGCGAACTTTGGTTCCAGCCTGCTTGCTGTTCACATAGACCGAACACTAAGCGTTACGGGGCTAAATGTGAAGACTGTCATGGTGGCGGCCATTTATAGAAAGATACTCCGGCTTTCTAGCGAGTCGCAGAGATGCTACGGAATCGGGGAGCTGATCACGTTGATTTCCGTTGACGCTGATCGGATCTTCAGACTTAGTATAACTGCTGGCTATGTGGCGGGTGGAGTGCCGCTGATCATTATCTCAGTCGTCCTTCTGTGGCAGTATCTTGGAGGAGCGTGCCTCGCCGGCGTTGCTGCCATACTCGTCATAATGCCTTTGATGGCACTAGCGGTCAGCCTCGGCAACAAGTACCAGACTAAACAAATGAGACTGAAAGACAAGAGGCTCAAAACTGTGGCAGAGATGTTGTCAAGCGTGAAAGTTCTCAAGTTTTTCGCCTGGGAAAAGCTATTCATTGACAAGTGCACTTCTTTGCGATTAGATGAGATGGGTCTGCTCAAGAAATATTCGTACCTAAATGCTTTTAGTTTCTGTATTCTTAAGTGTTCGTCTTCTATAGTTGCTCTTGTCAGCTTTGTGACTTATCTGGAAATCAGCGACGATAACATTCTGGACTCCACGACCGCCTTTGTTTCTTTGACCCTATTCAACCTAATGCAGTTCCCCATATTTATAATTCCAGACTTTATTTCGAATGCGGTTCAGACGAGCGTTTCAATGCTGAGAATTCGAAAGTTTTTGCTATCTTCTGAAGTAGAGAACTGTTCATTTGGTCACCAACTGAATGTAGGCGACGTAGTCTCGGTGAAAAACGCAACACTTTCTTGGTCGAAGGACGAAACTCCGGTGTTGAACAATATTACCCTGACCGTCAAGACCGGTCAATTGATCGCAGTTGTTGGGCCCGTAGGTTCTGGCAAGTCCTGCTTGCTTTCTGCATTGTTGGGGAACCTCCGGGTTTGCTCAGGAACTGTTGATTGCATCGAAAGTATAGCGTACGCTCCTCAATGTCCGTGGATTCAAAACAAAACCATACGAGAAAATATTCTCTTTACGAGTGCGTACGACGACGAACTGTACGAAATGATACTGAAGGTGTGTTGCCTCGAGAAAGACTTGGATATTCTTCCCGGTGGAGGCTTAACGGAAATCGGAGAAAAAGGAATCAACTTAAGCGGTGGTCAGAAACAGAGGGTGAGTCTAGCAAGAGCAGCCTTCCAGAGGAAAGACCTTTATCTTTTTGACGATCCGCTAAGCGCAGTCGACGCCCACGTCGGCGCTTCCCTTTTTGAGGACCTTATCGGACCACGAGGAATACTGAAGGAAACAACAAGAATCTTGGTTACTCATAACCTTTCGGTGCTCAATGAGGTTAGCTATATCGTAGTCATGCAGAAAGGCTCGATCGTTGAGTCTGGTACCTTTGAAGATCTTAAGCAAGAAGGGAGTGTTCTTTCAGGTTTATTGAAAAACGTTTCCAGTATGGTTGGAGAAATGAATGAGGACAGGGACGTTTTTACAGACACAAGTAAGGAGTCCAAACTTGAGAAAGATAAGCTGAATATCACCCTTGTGGAGAAAGAGACAATGGAAGAGGGTTCAATCAGCCCCCAAATATATCGAACCTACATAAGGCACGCTGGATCTATGCTGATTGTGGTTATTTTGTTTTATGCCATCTACAGAGCAGTCGGTGTGTACATGGGGATCTGGCTGAGCGAATGGAGCAACGATTCACTCGTTCCAGGAGGTACACAGGGCATATCTCTGCGCGCCTACAGAATCGAGGTTTACTCAGTTCTTTGTATTTCTATGGCTGTTGCTAATTTTATTGCTGTCGCGTTATTGTGGAAAGTAGTGCTCTCAACCTCCACAACTCTTTTCCAGTTGGGGCTCGAAGGTGTGATGAGAGCACCTTTGACATTTTTTGATGCTAATCCTTCTGGGCGCTTATTAAACCGCTTCGGTAAAGACGTAGACGAGATGGATGTGCAACTTCCAACCGCAGCTCAGTTTACTCTCGATTTTCTGTTACTGTTTGTGTCATCGGTCATTCTTATATGCATATATATTCCCACTTACATTTTGATCGTCATTCCGGTTACCGTGGTTCTGATTGTTTTACGTCAAACGTACGTGGTCCCATTTCGCCAAATGAAAAGATTAGAAGCGGTGACGCGTTCTCCAGTCAACCATCATTTTTCGGAAACCGTGACGGGTTTGAGCAGCATCAGGGGTTATGGTGTTCAGGGTATATATTTACGTGACAACGACGAAAAACTGGACACCATGCAGAAATGTACTATGAACGGCCTTTATTTCGAATACTGGATAGAAATCTGGATGGACCTGGCTTGTGAAGCTCTTGTGGGCTCGATGCTCCTTCTGGTTGTTACCAACCGCGACAAGATTGATCCTGGAACAACGGGCCTTCTGGTGTCCTACATGCTGGGCGCAATGAGCCCGATCATCTATATGATGTTTTACTCAACGGAACTAGAAGCGACATTGATATCTGCCGAACGACTGGATGAATACAGGCGTTTGACTCCCGAAGCACCCTGGACGTCAGATTTTAGTCCGGACCCTTGTTGGCCTCGGTCTGGTGCGGTGTCCTTCAAGTCTTACTCGACTCGATATCGAGATGAATTAGACCTGGTTTTGAAGAGCGTTCATCTCGACGTGCACCCCGGCGAGAAGATTGGAATTGTAGGACGAACAGGGGCAGGTAAATCAACACTAACCCTAAGCCTTTTTCGTATTATTGAGGCGGCAGCAGGCAAGATCCTGGTGGATGACGTAGACATTGCTACCTTAGGGTTACACGAACTCCGCTCCAGGATAACCATCATACCACAGGACCCAATTCTATTTCACGGCACTTTACGATTCAACCTTGACCCGGCCGGACAGCACGATACTGAAGACCTCTGGTCAGCACTAGACAAATCTCACCTTGGCGATTTTTTCAGGGTAGGTGATGGTCTTGACTTCGAAATTGCAGAGGGCGGACTTAACCTCAGCGTGGGCCAGAGGCAGCTGGTCTGTCTCGCGAGGGCTGTGTTGAGAAAGACAAAAATACTCGTCCTTGACGAAGCCACCGCATCAGTGGACACGAAGACGGATTTGCTCGTTCAGCAGACGCTGAGAGATGTGATGAGTGGGTGCACAGTGTTGACAATTGCTCATCGTCTTCACAGTGTTCTGGCGTCCGATCGCGTTGCTGTGATGGATCAAGGAAGAGTTGTTGAAGTCGGTAGTCCGTCAAAACTCCTGGATGATAAGAGGTCATTGTTCTATGCTATCGCTCTTGAAGCGGGAGTTGTGTTTAACTGCGCTGAAGTGTGAGACCATCATTATTTTGAACACTGTGGACGCGTTGAAATTGACAGTTGCACTTTTTTGTAGCATTTAAGTATCGCAGTTATTTTATTGCAACTGAATGTTTGTTTCGAATGGAAAAACGTCTGATGTCGTGCTTTACTTGTTTATTGGTGCATAACTTTTCTAGGCAATCGCGCGTGCACGGCAGTAAGCGTGAGGCTTGATATTGTATTCAGTGCTACAGTGTTAGTGTGAACAAGCTATGTCTGTTGTTTCCTACTGATTTCATAGACTTCCTCGATGGTCCTCAAAACTGGTGCTCTCTTTGCAGGGGCTATTAAAAAAATACCTTGAGCGGTAAAATGTGGTTGTCTGAATACTCTGTTGGGGCTAAAGACAAGAATTCCTCGATGTGGTCTTTTTGCTAATTAAAACGTGCAGTGTACTTAAAGATCTACTTGAATTTCAAGAATAAATATATTTACTAAAGCTGCACTAGTATAGTCAAAAAGAGTTAATATGCAATTTAATTATTTTTGTTTACATAAAATTATTGCGTAAACGACTTCACTTGCACCTTCTAATATCAAGGAAGATGTGCTCGAGAAACAACCATGTCTGCGTCCCACGAGGAGGACTTACCCCAAAATCTGGCGGGTCATTTTCTCCGCCGATCTTCATATAGACATCTTCGCTAAACAGATATCAAATCAAAGCAGGCGTCATATCGGGCGATAACTGACATGATGAGCTGTCGAGCGGCTCATCTCGCAAGCGACTCACTCGGCTGCGAGTAGTTTTGCTTGATATCTCGTGGGACACGAGACGGACTTCTGGCAAAGCACTTTTTGCTTTGGTCACAAACTTAACAAATTTGGATTGTGTTAGATGTACTTATAGGTTCCCGCGAAGCACTCGGAAAGAGCCAATCGCTACAATTTGCGCTGTGGCCCTAAGAATGACGTTAAGCCATGTTCCGCGCCACAGCGGAAACTGTTTTTGATAGGTCTGGACGTTATATCAGCCTCGTCACTTGCCGACCTCCATCTGTAGATTGTGGCGATTAAATCCCCCGAGTGCTTTGTGGGAAAGTAGACGCTGCAGTTTCACCGTGAAGCGTTTGTTGGCTAGTTGCTCTGGAGTTCATGAAGCCGTGGCCTGTGACGTCCCATAATGCAACGCACGCAGTGTTGTCACACACCGACACACCAATTCCCTTTCTCTGCCAAATTTAGAGGGGAAGTTGAACTGGTGTATAGGTGACGTGACATCTGGTCACGTGACGTCAATTACCCCGCTTAATTTAGCGGGGAAAACCTTTAATTACCCCGCTAAATATCACGTGACCTTATATCACGTGACATACACTGCAATTTAGTTTGTCCTCTAAATTTAGCGCTAAAATCGAAGGACCCATGAAACGATTTTCGGACTTCCGGCCAAATAAGATGGCGTTTAGGGATGCCCCTCAGCTCATACAATGTTTCCCGGGTTACGTGCGCATGACGCGCCGCGGGGCACGCCGGTCTTGTCCTTTCCTTAGCACTGTGGACGTTGCTACAGCGAGAGCAGATTCTCCCCTCTCTTCCCATTAATAGGCTGCTAAGACCGGCCATTTTGACGGTGTGGAATGCACATTGCAAATAACCCTGGAAGCTAGCCATCAGCACGCGCTCAGCAGTCGCGCACACAGCTATGGCCGCCAGTGAATACTTCCTGTACTCTGTTTCACCTTGTGTTGTACCGCAGGAAAGGCTACAAGCGCGAGCTCCTTGCTCCATGGCACACTTCGGCGGCACAAGCTCTCGTGCACCAAGGGCAGCTGCCAACGCTATGAGCTCGCGCTTCTAGCCTTCGCTGCGGTACAACATAAGGTGAAACGGAGTATAGTTGCAGGCAGGCGAACCAGGCGCACGAGAAAGGAAACGAACCACGCAGCTGCCGAAACGTGGTTTTTAAATCGCGTTGATCACACCGCTCGTCCGGTAGCAGCCAGCCAACGTTGCTAGGCAGCGGAGCAGCAGGGAGGGGATGCTTTGACTTACTCCGAATAGATGGCGCTGCGAAAACTTCGTGTACTGAACAAGAATATAAAACTTTCGATTCATTTGTTTATGTTGGAACTAAATCATTTCTAAACGTTACCATTAAACTGATAATATACTTGTTCAAAAGCGATCTCAATAACCGCACCCGCCGTGACGTCACAAAGTTAGTTCCTATGGCCGCTGTACGTGAAGTCAATTCAAGAAATAGTTCCTTTTTGTTTTTGTGGTCACGCAGCGCATTCGCGACATTTCGAGAGAAGTGGTCGTGTTTTATGGTCCTTGTGCTAAAGTAAACAAAAAAGGGTAATAAGGTGCACGTTAATCTTTCGATGTTAAAATTGTTTCGTGGGCCCTTTAACGTCACGTGACCTACACAGCAATTCAGTTGCCCCGCTAAATTTAACGGGGAAATTGACGTCAAGTAACCTGATGTCACGTGATGGTAGAACGTTTCACGTGTGCAACAGAGCTGCTCATCAATTTGCCATACAATTGTTTGTAGAGTGCAGTACTGAACGGGGTGGTTAATATTGAGCTCAGAGGTTCAATCTCGTGTCGGGGCAAATAAGTCACCGTCGTCCCACGTTTGCCTATGCACGACCTCCGGCATTTTTGGATCACGAGGCGCCAGGCGTTCCTTAAAATGTCAGTAACATCTTAAGGGCAGTATTAATTTCTCGGGCGTCACGAAATCAAAAACGGAAGCAGTGCATTTGGACGCTAACCATGTTAACAATCAAAGTGGAAATTACACGGAACGCGGAGAGAGAGCCAGTCTATACACGGGCGTAAATCCCTGTAATAGCGACAGTCTCATCTTCCCGGTTAGGCCTAGCTGCTTCGTCAGTGAACGAAGATCAATACAGTAAAATGGAGAACAGAAAATCCTTCAAATATCGATGTCTTCGATCACTGTCACTGGTGGATGTCGTCCCGCGGTAATTCTCGGCCGTTCGGAGTCGGACACACTATATACAGCGTGTCCACGAACCCGGGGCATGTCTTTAAAGTTAGCGCATATTTCAGCTTGGTAACGTATAGTTACAGTGACTTAAAGGGGATAGTGTAGTTACCACCCAGCCTCTACCATGCATCGGGAACGGCCATCCCTTGGAAGTCGGTGTAGGTGGCGCTTCGATACGCAGCTCCGTTAGGGTGCCTCAATCGGCCTGCAGATAGAGGCACCCTAACACGCTTCATAACTGATATAAATAACTTAAAAACAATTACCTGTTTCCAGTGAACTTCAAACGACATAATTTGTGTTTGAAGGTGAATAAAATGGTGAAACTAGCAGACGACAGTGTAGTCGACAGCTGCGCGAATCGGCCGGAGCTGGCCGGAGCCGAGCGGAGCAAGCGGCCAAGCCGGAGCCATAGCCGGAACGACGGTGCTCCAAGCGCCAGCGCCACCCGCGGCCGTCTTCCAACACTGTGCCGCTTCTCCGGTTTCGTTCGTTACGCTACCCCCTTTAAGCCACTGTAGTATAGTGCTGCGATTTTCCACAGAGGTGCCGAAAGGTAGTAGAAGCATCGCATCAAATTTTGTAAAAACGAAATTACCTAAATAAAAAGTAAAAAAAAGAAAGAAGTAATTCATTTTGAAAAACAGCGCGAATACCACACGGACAAGAAGGAGGAACACACAGGACGAGGCGTCCTGTGTGTTCCTCCTTCTTGTCCGTGTGGTATTCCTGTGTGTTCCTCCTTCTTGTCCGTGTGGTATTCGCGCTGTTTTTCAAAATGAATTCATACCAACTCGCCCAACTTTCCATTCTAGAAAGAAGTAACTGATTTCTTTGCCTACGGCGGTCGTCTGCTATCCAGGCGTCCTTCGACTGACGCAACAACCGACAGATGGCGGCAGCAGCTTTGGCCGAAAGATTACTGCCAAGTCGTTCCAAAAGCAGACGACATGTAGCTGAAATTACTTGAAATACTATCGGTTTTATTTTGTTTGTGTCCAGCTAACCTGTTTTATTGAGCGCATGACAGTTTTGATGGAAAAACAGTATTTTTTGGCGCGATCGGGCAGTAAGGGCTCACACACTTGCAACCGAGTAGGACCGCTTGAGACAAAACCAGTTTTTAAGCCTTTTGCAATGGCTTCAGCTCCGCAGCAGCGCGTGTGGTCCTAAGCCGAAGCAAAAGGCTTAAAAAACGATCTTGTCTCAGTCTGTCCTACTCGGTTGGAAGTGTGCGCACGGGCCTTAAACGTGCCCTGAGGAGGTTTCTGAGCTTCCCTAAATATGGCGATAACTCACTATGCGGGCTCTAAGTATCCTAGAAATTTATAAATCATAACGAACCGCGGCCAATTCGCCTATTAAAAAAAGAAACAAAAAAAACTCAAAGATCGAATTTACTGAGGATATCTCCGGCGATGGGAGGAGCATTGTTCCGGCAGCCCGGACGACACATGACCAACAAAAACGCGACATTTCGTTGAGATTGCAAACGCTGTTATTACAAAATGTGTATGATTTTGCAGATGATAAAAGCAAATAAGAGTAGTCGAAAAATGTTAATTTTTCGCAGAGAGGGAGCGTAATAATGCAAAAGTCGTCTGAAAAACAGCGCACTATGTTTTTTTGTTTGTTTTTTGTCTTCCGCGGGAGTGATGTGTCCGGTCGGCAGCTCTCGAGCGTTCGGGCGCGTGCTCGCTGGGTTGAATTGTAGCCCGGGCTGTATGGGCAACAAGCTGCGCGCATTCGATATATCACTCCGCAGTTCCACCGGTTGGAGGCGCGAGGATCCTTCGCTTTCAATTGGCTGACAGTGGTTCTGGTTTCGTAACATGCTCCTTCCATCGCCGTTGATGTCCTCGGTGTGTTGCGATCCTTGAGTGTTTTTTTGAAACGGAAAATAGGCTTCGTATCGTCATGATTTAGAGATTTCTAGGATGCTTGGAGCCAGTAAAGGGAGTTATCGCAGTACTTAGACCACCTTCAGAAACCTCCTCACGGCACTTTTAAGCTCGCGTAGAGGGCCTGTATTACAGAAGCCGCGTTTGCAATAAGAGCTGCGAGGACGTCTAGGAAGCGTTGATCGTCTGCAGATGTCTCCACCTTCCCGCCTGCTTTCCCCCTCGCCGCGTAAAACGCAGTGCATGCGCACTCGCGACCAATCTCCGCCAGAGGCGTCCGCCATTAAATTGCGAACGCTCCCCAGGGTTTGACCGGACCCTCTCTACAATACAGGCTCCCTGAGAGCGGCCGCCCTCTGTCGGTCGTTGCGCCAGTAAGAGGGCGAGTGGATAGCAGACGGTCGCCGTAAAAAGAAAAACAAAATAAGTTATCGTTTTTTTTTTGTTTTTTTTACTTTTAACTTATGTAAGTATGTTCTTTGAACTTTTGATGCGGTGCTTTTACCACCTTTGGGCACCTCTTTGGTGAGTCGGAGTTTGATACCTTACCAAGCAGACTTATGGGGTCACTTTAAAGGTGTCCCCCGAATTTGTGGATACCCTGTATTGAAGCTAATTTGGATCGACGCCGCGCCGCCCACGAACGAGCGTACACATGCAAGTTGGTAGAGTGTTCCGCTTGTTCGCTGCACCGTAACAGCTTGGCGTCAGAGGGTGTGTTCTCCGACTGTCGGAAAACAAGTGGGCGGCGGAAATGTTTCCGGGTGACGAAAACATTTTTTTTCCCGACAGTTGCTATTGCCTCAATGTGACAGCTTGCCGAAAACTTGTTTTGCTTCATGTTCACGGACGAAGTTTTCCAGCTGCATTCGCTAAAGTAACTAAATGACGAAGCCAGAGTAGAACCTCCATAAGTTGGTGACCGCCCCCCACCCCCTAATCTTTCTAAGGAAAGCTTTGCTACGAAAAGCAATGACATATACCGTTTTTTTTTTTCTTAGCAAGAAATGTTTAGTTTTGGGTGAAATGGCAAATATCTTACAAATAGATATGGCCAACGCTTTGCCCGTGATCTGAATTCCTTTCGTGCTGCGTGGGTTGAAGCGCTTCGCAACCCAAAATGATCGAGATCTGGTATCGCCCCTCAGCGTACCGTTCTTCATGTCCGCCATTCTTGGCACTCGCAAGTTTCTTGCGCATCATCCATCAACTAGCCCAAATGGCCTTGTTACGGGTTCACTTTAAATTTATTTATTTTGAGAGTTCCCCCCGTGGAGGGCGGACGTGAAGGCGTGGTGCCTTACAAAGCCTCTGCCCCTTAAAACTCAGCAGCTCAAGAAAGTTACGTAATACCCACATACTAAACCAATCAACGCAACAGGGAAAAGTGAACGTCGGGTCATTGTTTGGTAAAGGAAACTATAAATAAAGGTCAGTAAATGGCGGTCGTATTACAACTAAAACCAAGACAGTACATAAAAGAGACAAAGTAGGATACAATCGTATCATATATATTTCTGACAAATGAGCTACACCCAGAGCAGTACATTCAGATGTGATTACGATGGAAACATTTTTTTTAATTGATTCCATATGGTGAATATGTTCGCTTCTTTATTCAAGCTTCTGAACATTTGCTCCGATTTGTATACAGAACAATACAATTTAGGTATTTTTTTTATCCAAACACTTATCGGAGACACAGCCACGCGTGCATTATTTTTGTACGGCACACTCGAAGCGCGACGCTCAATGGGATCCCCACGAAATTGCTTTGCACTTTGGGTTCAAGTAAAGCGGTTTTACGCAGGGAGTGATTGATATGGAGGCGGAGATTGGAACCGTTAAATTTGATCAATGCTTTTTTTATTTTTTTGTTGGAATGTCGTTCGGAATAATTTGAGTGTCCATCTAAACAGACTCACTGCCACGCATACCTCGGGAAGATTCACCCGTGAGTGCACTTACTCAACTCACTCACCCTCACCGATCAGGCTTGAAATGAGGGTAGACTCGTACGTAACGAGTTTCAAGTCACGGATCACCCGTACTCAATTACATTTTATTTAAACTTTTTAACGCTTCAGTTACTCTCTTTCTGCAATAACGTTCCCTGTAATTCAATTACTATATTTCTTTATCCAATTACGAGGAATCAATTATATATTTCCGAAAGAGTTAAGATTGTGGACTTGAGCACTTTTAACTAAAAAATCGCTCTTACTGCCCGTGCGTCACTCCTCTATGTTGCACCAACGTTGGACACCTTTTTGTTTACTCCTATACAACTAAAAAAAGACACAAATATACCAGACGGATTAGAATGTGAACGCACTCAGCGACGTTGTGACTGTCGAGCTTTCGAGAGTGCCTCGTTTCCTGCGTACGGGTTGTTACGATCCCCGTTTTGCGCGGCATAGACGACATATGTGTTCTGCACTGACCTCATCTTTGTTTGTTATTTAACATCAGGCAACGTCAGGCACGTACGCAGACTGCAGGGGCGAAAAGTAAAAAAAAAAATGTTAGAGTTGATGGGGCCTGTGTAGCTTTTTCTAACGCAAGTGGGCGTTATAGCCTGATTACGAGGGTCTACCACTGTCACGTGGCAATACAGCCGAGAGAAAAAGAAAGAATTGGCGACATTATCAAAGGTGTGCGGTGCATAATTTTATCGAGAAAGTCCGTCGCGGTAAGAAAAGGGAGGCTTCAGGCATTTATGTGTTTCTCGACTTTTTCGCGTTTCATCAAAATTTGCATGTACATTTTTTTTTTTTTTTGCCGCCAAAGACAGTTGTCAAGGTCTCTTAAAGTGGAATTGGCTTAACGGTTGGGCGGCGAACGGTCTTTAAGAAAAGTTCCAGAATTATACTTCGTTCCACCTTAAAGAGGCGGTGCGACAATTTTTCTACTTAGTGCATATACCGCTTAAAGTGCATCCCTGACGTTTATGACCAATGAAGCACGCGTTCGTTTTTCTCCACGCAATATACGTCGCAGAAAAGAATTAAAGAAAAACGAGTAGCGTTAGCGAGAACAAGCGACCACGTGACCTGGACACGATTATATGCCGCCAGTGTTAATCATAGCCACGCGCTGAGGTTGGCAAACCCGTGGCAAAGCACATGGACACGCGCCGAGCTCCAGGCATTGTTATAGTTCGGCTATTGTCGTCATTGCCGTGATTGGACACGGGCCACTACCCGAATGCTCGTGGAGCTAGTGATGATCACGAGCACAAATTGCGGGCTCACGCGACGCTCGGGTCCAACCTATGAGCCGCATTCGAATACCGTAACTTTGGGATACTGCGACCCCCAGGCTACGTCGTCAAGGTTTTTGAAGGAGAGACTGGGAGAATACGCTCGCTATGAGCCTTGAAATTACACCGCAACGAAAAGGTTTCTTGGTCAGTGGCGTTGCGTGAGTATACTTGGATCCCACTATTGCCAGTGAACTCGTGTAAAGTGAAAACAACAACAACAACAACAACAACAACCACAACAACAACAACAAACATTCCAATTGAGTATCGTTGCAACACCCCTTGAAGTCCAAAAGCGGGTGACGCAACGAGGTGGTGGGGTGACCAATCAGATATAGTCAAAATGACACCATCATAGTGTTCATTCATAGCGTCCTCTATACTCACAAAGCCTGGCAGTTCAACGCATTCCCCGCCGCTCGGAAGAAGTGTGTTTCGGCGTCTCACCGTAGCGGGGCGCCCTTTACATGACTCTCCTCTCAACCGTTGCCTGCCGCTCCACCTTTTCACTTTCGGCGGCCGAGTCTCATGGCGATCGGCTAGACATTGTCAGTATAGATGAGGCTATGGTCCATCATGTTTATGTGCGTGTTCTATCATCACTGAACCAATCGTAAGCAGAAAGGACCCAATGACTTGCGTTTTCGACGCGAATTCATTGATCCCACTAGCTCGTAGCGTCGGCTGCGTCTGCACTTTTCTGAAACGAAGTATAGAAATGAAAACGAGTTGAAGCATGGGTAACTCATCTCGGAGGTGCGTTTGCGCAAACTAAATTGAACAGCTATGTGTTTTTTTAATATTAAAAAGCTCAGTTTATTTTGTTATTGCTAGTTTTCCATTCGCCCTCTAGTGACGGCAAACGAGCTACGGCAAGTTTGCCGCAGGCGAATGGCGCTGCATTTGCGTGCTGCCTCCGCTAATAGCTGTTGTCCGTTCAGTTAAATGTAACCACTTATCTTCACTATGGGACATAGATAGCACATAGAGCCCGAGGGCGTCAGGCCACCGGATGTAAGCAGGAGTTCTGACGGTGCGATACAAACCTGCTGAACGCTCCCATCAGCACAGGCTTAGCGCGAAGTCAGCGCTATGCCTGTAACGCTCCGCTGCATTTGTGAACAGGCCTTTGTGCGTCCTGGATGCTCGAAGTTTTTTGATCGATGATCGGAGCTACAACCTACTGTCATCATGACCTAGCTGCCCACAAAAAAAAAGAAAAAAAAATGTCAGCGCGCTCTTTGCGGAGAGAGCGTTTCTATGAATACGCGGCGCCACCTCAAGTTTTCTTTGCTCCCGAAAATACTCGCATATGCATCCAAAGCGTGGATAGCGCAGCTTCGTTATCTGGCACTGACCCCATGCAGAATTGTATCTCGCTCTGGTATCTCGCCAGTGGGAGTGTGACAGATAGCATATAGCACGGCCAGCACAGCAGCTTAGCAGCCGCTCTGGGGCATATAGTCCATGGGTCATCCGCAAACGCACTTTACGCCAACGTTTTTTTTTTTCCTTTTTCTTCTATGAGTTTTCGGCACTATTGTTGGCATTTCCTTGAAAAGGATGTTACGTACGCAGCTTCCTATTCGCCCCTTTTCTCTTTGGCAACAAACTCAGTGGCGCCACCTGTTGGGTAGCTCAAGGCACATTTCCAATTCACGTGTATTTTCTAAGTTTTTATGCACCATTCTTTTATTATAAGAAGTAATTAAGTCTGACAGTGATATAAGTCGCCATTTCCGGAAGATAGCAAGTATGTGCGACTTAGAAAGTACTGTGAAACCCGCCGTCTTGTTTAGAACCGAAACTGGTTGGGGGCTATTTGCACACAGGCGCCACCACGTTTCAATTAACGCGAGGAAGAGCGAATATCAGCGATCCTGTCACATTACGAAAAACTGTCTGCAGGTAGGTTTGAAGAATAATATGAATGAAGCACACACATCTTTCAATCAGGCCAGCATTTTCACTCTTTTTTTTTTTTTTTTTCTGAGTAGCACCGGGGCGGGGTCTAGCATTTTCCAGGGTTGGTTGTATTTCAACGCAAAGCACCCTACGTTGCCCGAATTCGACTGCTACAGATCGTAAATTTCTTTAAATAGGGCAAATTAGTACGGGAACTGAGCAATAACTGTTACCCGTGGAGTCTACAAACAAAGTCTATGCACCATTTGAGTTTTCTTAGTTTCGTTTTTTCTAATTTGCGTTTTTCGTGAACATAGTCGAGCTTCAAAATATTGATTTATTGCGAAATTATTCTAGACGACTTTGAACACAACTACAACAAAAAGCATTCTTAAAGAAAACAAATCTAGTTCCGCAAGAACACAATTAAAAATATCACACCAGCTGCTAAAATATTATACGAAAAAAACTTAGGACTCTTAGGACGAAATTTCGAGCTTTAAGCATTTTAAGCCATTGTTTACGACTACACAACTGGAGTTGCGCTTTTCGTTTTTTTTTTTTTTATGCTGAGTAGCTAGGTTCGTAAAAAATAAGCCCTCAAAGTTTGTTGCTCAGTTACAAGGCTACACTGAGTTATGACATTTTCGATTTGTACTAAAGTCACTCTTCAAAAAAAATCTGTAAAATATGTGTGCGCACAAATTCTAAAAAGGTCGATAATAGGAGACTGTATGTGCTCTTTGTCTATTTATCAATAAAATGAGTACGCGAGTCGGCCACATAAGACATTTATAAAACTAGAAGTCATAGAGGCGTGTCTCAAAAAATATAAAAACCTGCGATTCTTTTTTTTTCATTATGGGTTACGTTCACGGAGATAGACATCACATTTTGTCCTAAGGTAAAGAAAATGATTGAGCCATTCATTTGCAATTAGAACGAATGAGTTACTCTCGCTCGGATGCGACATTTGTGCCGCGAACCTGATCCGAAGTACAGTAAGCTGCCTAGGTGGCGCAAGATACCGTCCAGCGTCATGGTGTTCGTCACCTTTCTCTGCCAGTGGCTAAACTAATCAAACATCATATATTCGTCGTCACCACCTTGCTCCACATGTTTGTGCGCATGTGTCTGAATGTATTCAGTGCTCTGTCTGCACTGAGGCTTCCGATGAAACGGAACAGTGTATGATGTTGAAAAAAAAAAAAAAAAAAGATGAAGAAAGCTGTTTTATATTGCGCATGTTCGAAACGCGCAGATGGTGTTGGCACATATGCAGGCAACTACGCCTGAAAAACTTTATCTCTGCGGCTTGCTTGCTAACGCTCTGTTCATAGCCCCTACCACTTTACTGGAAACCACAGCAGGTGTGTGCCAGCTGATTTTTGCGCTCTCGCGCGGTTTTACCAAGTGACTGTTCAGACGGATGTCCCCTGGTACGTTTTAAGTTGAGACACGGTTCATCGATCAGGGATCCCAGTCACAACGTGCACGTGTCCAACCTTGAGGTTTTCCAAAATCTACGTGCGCCTTTTATTTTCTCCAACTATCAACGTAGTACAGCCAGTGTTACGTCTATGAGATTTGCTCACGTCTTTGAAATTTGCTCACCTATATCTTCCTCTTCTGTTGTTGCGTCGCGAAATATCTTGTTTGGGTCTTTTTAATAATATTTATTACTCTAACCCCGCTCTTAAAGATAAGCTTTTGCTTCCTCCTCCGTATATTTCCCCTCGCATTGACCGTAAATTCAAAGTCAGAATTCATCCTTGACGCACCAATCCTGGGTTTTACTCCTTCATTCCCAGAACGTCATCCGAATGGAATCGCATCTTTAGTGTCTATGGCATCGGACAGTTTATTTAGAATTGCAATAACTAATCATTTTTGTTAATCACTCACCACCTCATGATTCCTCCTCTCTCCCTCCCTCTCCAGGAACTTGTAACAGGCGCCATCCTTTCGAGTCACATTCACAATCCTAAAAAAACAACTGCTGTAGTGTACAGGTTTAGCAGCGTTTTATTAACGTAAGTGTAGAACACAATATGCCATTCAACCGAAAACGTCGAGCATTCCACCAGCAGGTACCGCAGCCGCTCCTCCTGGCTAATTTTCATCTGTATCCGGGACGGGAAACATAATTTCTGTGTTCATCCGGTCTGTGCGCACCTTCTTCAAGCCGCCAAGGTGGCAGGCGCGCTAGTACCTCACGACCGTGATTCTGAACGAGTGAATTGTGACCTCCGTAAAAAGAGGAACAGTCAACAACTGGTGCGCATCGAGCGTGTTGGTTATGGCACCTTTCTGCACTTCGCCCTTGTGGGACTGGAACTATACGTGGTACTCGAAGTACCCGAGGCTGACATCATGCTTCGAGTCTACTGTGCTCACCTACACGCCGGCAATTCTCCTAATGCCATTCGGTCTCCTCCAGTTGCTCGTGCAAAGGCGGAAGGAACAGTCCCTGTATCGTCAACCATTCTCCTGGACTCCTTTAAGCCTGTCCAGGTTCATCGCAAGTGTTCTGTTGACCTTCACCTACGCCTTATCACTCATGTACAAGCTGACACTTGGAGAATCATCGGGGTCATCGGTGACTGCGGACCTTGTGTATTGCGTGACATTTGCCATCGCCATGCAAGTTCAGGAAAAGGATCGAAAGAACGGAATTGGATCTTCGATGCTGCTGTTTTGCTTCTGGTCGGTGACCACTGTCTGCAAGCTCCCCGAGTGCCTCCGCCACATGACGGAAGCCTTTACGTCGGACACTAATTTATCTAACTTCTATAAACTAGAGCTCGCTGTGTGGGCTTCATCGTATCCAATAATACTTTTCCAGTTGTTCCTGTCTTGCTGGACGGACGCCAGACAAGACGAAAAAAGACCATATCTTACCGCTCCTCCCGTGTCCTTCCTTCTCTTCGGTTGGTTGACTGATCTCATTCTTAAAAGATCACAGCGCAGTTTACAGCTTGAGGATCTTTACAGCGTTCCACAAGACATGATGACTCGGCAAAGCCACAGTAAGTGGAATACAATTTGGATGAAAGAACTGCATTCAGCTGGATACGTACCAGAGGTCGGATCCTGTGTTGTCACTGGAACGTTAACTTTATTGCTTAGGTCACTGTGGAAAGTGTATTGGAAGCCTGTTGTAATTTCCTGCATCCTCGCTACACTACGAGTGGTACTGAAAATCATCCCTGCACTTTTGTTACATTTGCTGATGGGCTACATGAGCGGAAGCGATCCTACGTGGAAAGGAATTTTGTATGCGATCGGGATTGTAAGTGCCAACTTTGGGTCGAGACTGCTTGGTGTCCACATCGAGAAGACACTCACGTTTACCGGGCTAAATATGAAAACTGTCATGGTGGCAGCCATTTATAGAAAGATGCTTCGACTTTCCAGTGAGTCGCAGAGGGAGTACACAATAGGCGAGTTAGTCAACCTTATTTCTGTTGACGCGGATCAGATCTTGAAGCTTAGTATTAGTTTTGGCTTTGTGGCCTCGGGAGCTCCACTCATCGTTGTCGCAGTAATTATTTTGTGGCAGTTCATTGGAGGGGCCTGCCTCGCTGGCGTTGCTGTAATGCTCGTTATACTTCCCCTGACGGCACTAGTGGTCAGCACTGGAAACAAGTACCAGAAAGATCAAATGGGGTTAAAAGACAAAAGGCTCAATTTTGTAGCAGAGATTTTGAGCAGCATGAAAGTTTTGAAGCTGTTCGCTTGGGAAAATATCTTTACGAACAAGTGCACGTCTTTAAGGTTGGCAGAGATGGTTCTGCTCAAGAAATATTCATACATGACTGCGCTTAATTTCTTTCTCTTTGGTTGCTCGGCATCTATGGTGGCTTTAGCGAGCTTCGTGACCTTTGTCTTGATCAGTGATAGCCACATTCTCGACCCAAGTACTGCGTTTGTGTCATTGACATTGTTTGATTGTATGCAGTACCCTATGTTTTTGATTCCAGCGTTCATATCCAATGTGGTTCAGACGAGAGTTTCAATTATGAGGATTCAAAGGTTTCTGCTATCGTCTGAAGTAAAGGAATGTTCGGTCGGTCGACAACTTAAGGAAGGCGATGCGGTGTCCGTGAAAAATGGAACCTTTTCTTGGTTCAGCCATAAAACCCCGGTGTTGAACAACATTAACGTCACCGTCAAGACCGGTCAACTAATCGCAGTCGTCGGTCCCGTAGGCTCTGGCAAGTCGTCTTTGCTGTCTGCAATTTTGGGAAACCTCAGAATTTTTTCAGGATCTGTGGATCGTGCAGAAAGTGTGGCGTATTCTCCTCAGTGTCCGTGGATACAAAACAAGACTCTTAGAGAAAATGTACTTTTTGGGAGTTTGTTTGATGCCGAACTGTACGACATGGTTCTAAAGGCATGTTGTCTTGAGAGAGACCTAGAGATACTTCCAGGTGGAGATACGACGGAAATTGGCGAAAGAGGAATTAACTTAAGCGGGGGTCAAAAGCAGAGGGTCAGTTTGGCAAGAGTAGCTTACCAAAGGAGAGAACTTTATCTCTTTGACGATCCGCTGAGCGCAGTGGATGCTCATGTAGGCGCTTCCATTTTCAATAACCTTATCGGACCACGAGGAATGTTGAAAGAAACCACACGAATCTTGGTCACCCATAACCTTTCGGTGCTCACTGAAGTGGACTACATTATCGTTATGCAGAATGGGTCAGTAGTTGAAACAGGCACCTTTCAAGATCTCAAACATCAAGGAAGTATCCTTTCGAAGTTGCTAAGGAACGTTTCTAAGAGAGTTCATAAATTCGCGGCCCATGAAGACAGTTCTGTAAAAACAAGCCACGTGCCAGACATTGAACAGGGGCCGCGGAAGAGCAATCTTGTAGAGGAGGAGACAGTGGAGGAGGGTTCAGTCAGTCTCCAAGTATACGGAACCTACATAAGACACGCTGGACCTTTGTTCCTATTCGTAATTTTGTGTTACGCTGGATATATTGCAATCGGTCTATTCGTTGGTATCTGGTTGAGCGAATGGGTTAATGACTCATTATTTTCTGTCCAAATTCAGGACCTATCGCTGCGCATCTACAGAATATGGGTTTACGTGATCCTCGTCGTTTTCAAAGCCGTTGTGAATTTTTTCGCTATCTCAACGCTGTGGAAGGTAGCACTCTCATCTTCCACAAGGCTTCACCAGCTGATGCTCTACGGTGTCATGAGGACATCTTTGTCATTTCTTGATGTCACACCTTCTGGTCGCATATTGAACCGTTTTGGCAAAGATGTTGATCAGCTCGATGTCCAGCTTCCGACAACAGCGCATTTTTTTCTTAACTTTTTGTTCCTTTTTGTCTCATCTATTATCCTCGTATGCATACATATTCCTATTTACCTTCTTATTGTCATTCCTGTTTTGGCGTGCCTGTTGGTTTTACTTCAAAAATACGCGGTCCAATTTCGTCAAGTCAAAAGGTTAGAGACTGTCACCCGTTCTCCAGTCAACAATCACTTTTCGGAAACACTTGCGGGGTTGAGCAGCATCAGGAGTTTCGGCGTCCAGGGTGTTTTCCTTCGAGATAATGACGATAAGATTGACACTATGCAGACTTGTACTGTAAACGGCTTTAATTTTGAATACTGGGCAGAAGTCTGGATGGAGGTGGCCAATGAAATGCTCCTGTTTTTGATGCTGCTGCTTCTCGTTACTAGCCGCGACATGATCAGCACGGGAAGAGCAGGTCTTCTAGTGTCCTACACAAATAATGCTCTAAATTTGTTCACCTCTTTTATTTTCTACTCCAATGAACTGGAAGCAACGTTGCTGTCGGCGGAACGTTTAGATGAGTACGCGCGATTGACACCTGAAGAACCGTGGACGTCGACGTTAAAACCGGACCCTCACTGGCCAGCTTCGGGGGCTGTGTCCTTCAAGTCTTACTCGACTCGGTACCGGGATGGTTTGAGTCTGGCCCTCAGGGACGTCAACGTAGACATTAGCCCCGGTGAAAAATTGGGGATCGTAGGACGAACGGGTGCCGGCAAGTCAACCATAACTCTAAGCCTTTTCCGCATCATCGAAGCAGCGTCTGGCAAGATTGTTGTAGATGGCATTGACATTTCTGCTTTGAGGTTACATGACCTTCGGTCCAGAATAACTATTTTACCACAGGAGCCGGTTCTATTCCAAGGCACTCTGCGGTTCAACCTTGACCCAGCTGGGCAGCATGATACTGCTGAGCTCTGGTGGGCACTGGACAGATCTCACCTCGGCGATTTCTTCAGAACAACCTATGGTCTAGACTTTGAAGTTACAGAAGGTGGACTCAACCTCAGCGTTGGACAGCGGCAACTGGTCTGTCTTGCGAGGGCCGTGTTGAGAAAGACGAAGATCCTTGTGCTCGATGAAGCCACGGCGTCAGTCGACATGAATACTGACTTGCTCGTTCAGCAGACATTGAGAGACGCGATGAGTGGGTGTACAGTGTTGACCATAGCTCATCGTCTTCAAACCGTTTTGTCTTCAGACCGTGTTATTGTGATAGATCAAGGGAGGGTTGTTGAAGTTGGCAGTCCGGCAGAACTCTTGACAGATATAACTTCGTCGTTCTACGCCATGGCTCTTGAAGCGGGAGTTGTGTTTGACGGCGTCAAAGCGTAAGCGAGAGCGTCGGAAAAGAAAATTGTTTGAAAACGTTGGGTATGAAAGGCTTAAAACGGCATAGTTTGATTTTTTTTCCTCGCCTGAAGGGTTTTTCTGGCAAGTTTTGCGCATTTCCTCGCATTGAATATTAAAAAAAGACTTACAATATTTAAATTCCGTGCATCATTTGTTCTTCGCTGCAATATTTGTGGACGCTATCGCATTTGCGCTACTGTCGAGCTTGAAACGTGAGGCTCATTCTGGTTCCTAAGGATTTGTATGCACACCGGTGGAACTAATCTTAGATAGGCTGTTTTAAGCACGGAGAAGTTGTAGTGTTAACTTTTAATACTAATTCTGACAAACACACGCAGTGCACACGATTTCATTCGCAAATTGTATTATTCGTTTTATGATTCCCGCTACAAACACGATATCATGACCGTCCAAATGGACTCCTCTACTTGGTGTCGGTTTGCATCTCTGCTGCTTGGTCAAACAACTTTACCAAAGAAACCCATCTGCGAATCTCAATCGCCACAAAGTGCGATTTTTAATACGCAATTATTTGACGCGTGAAAAAGTAAGGATTGACACCGTCATCCCTTGTAAAGGGTGTCACAAAAAAAATTTACTGTTTTTGTTTTCACCGCAAAATTAAACTAGGCATCACCGAACGCTCATTCTCCGCCCAAACGTAGCGCTTAAGGTCACAACCAGATGCCAAAGTTTCAGCCCGATTTAAATGTGGTAAGTTATTTTCTGAAAATTTCAATGGGAAAATGGAACCCCTTTTTGCCCGTTTTCGGTTTCTAGTGCCATAGGGCTCCATGTATTCGAAAACTCCGTCGGCCGCCACTTTCCCATTGAAATTTTAAGAAAATCACTTATAACTTTTTATTAAGGTATCGGATCGTGCTGAAACTTTGGCATCTGGTTGTGACCTCTAGCGCTACCTTTGGGTGGAGAATAAGCGTTCGGCGATGTCTAGTTTATTTTCGAGGTAAAAAGAACTCTGTAAAATTTTCTTTTGTGACACCCTGTATATCACGTTTAATCTCATGGCAAAAATCACCTGTCTGAAAAAAGAGCAAAGATGTGTTTGCATATCCCAACGCTCCTTGTTAGTCCGCGCTGGGTAACAATTCAAACATTGACAAATTTTGTGCTCGAGGCACTTTTCGTAAAATTTCTCGAGTGTCGAGGGACCTACTCTGAACGAAAGTGTCCCGCTGTTATATACATTGATATTGGAACGGCAAAGCAAACTCCCTTAAGGCGCTGTCATATTGAAGAAACAGTTAGACACGATTGATGACCGTCAACACGAAGGAAGCATGATTCCGGTGACCCTGTCAAATTTAGGCAACATAAACTATTGGGAGACATCTGTTTGTCGTCCGTCAACCGTGTTGGCCGACTTGTCCTTCGAAAGTCGGTAAACACCTTGCCACACCGAGCTGACGGCGCGGCCAACACGGGGAACATGCCACCATCTTTTTTATTCACATTGTTTTCTTTGCGGTGCGGCGTCTGTTTCTTTGTTTATTGTTGAACTCAGGAGTGCAGGGCCACTGTGATGCAGGCGTTGCGCTCATAGCAGAAGACTCACAGTGCCACTCTGGCACAAAACTAAAATAAAAGTCGTAGTTTTCGGCCACAATGTGCGAAGAAACGAGAGCGAAAGCTGCACCACAGTCGTGCAATGCGAGTGGAATGGGGCCGTCACGTTCCTGAGGATGGAGGATCGTTCTCGGTGCCGTCCTGATTGACGTCTTGGATGCCACTGACGACTGCCACCTGTGCTCGGTGATCCGTGGGGTAAGTGATAACCATCCAACATTACGCGTAGCAACTCGGTACTGCCAAAGCAGGATTTCGCATAACGCCAGTAACGTTTGAAAACAAGTCTTTCGAGCTGACGACACAGGTTCTCCTTACGTCGCGCGATTCTTGAACGAGGCCAGGGCTGCCCTCTTCGCTCTCCTCGCGTGTCACGGTCAACGGTAAATCACGACTTCGCTCTGCTCGCCCCAAGAGGGGAGATAGAAAAAAGTTTTCCCACCCTTCGCGCGCACGGCGATGACAACCTACGAGGACGAAATCTCTGCAAATGGTCGCCCATAAAGCTATCGCTTTAAAACAAACAAAACAATGATTGTGGATAGATATACATATGTAGAAAGACAAAGAATGGGGTCACGTAAGGGACGTTGAAAGTCAGAGACGCGAATATCTCACTCAGTTGTTTCGCAAATGAGAGCGACACTCTTAGCCAACGGGCGTATGGTGTCGCCATCCGTTGGTGGTGTGGTAGTGATGGACGGAGGTAACGATCTCCAGAGTTGCGCAGTGCGTGGGCCGAAAGATTGTGCATGGCGAAGTGTGCGGGCAAAGAGGGGTTGTAAGCCACCGGAAGGGGCACTCCCCCCCTCCCCCCCACCCCCACTCTCCCTCCTCCGCGCCCCAGGTCGTGGACATGTAGCCACCTGGCTAGATGTCCGCCTGGTTTGATATTAGGACTAGGCGTATTTTTTCTGTCTCGCTCACCAGTCACCTAGCTATGCTTGGAGATTTGCGTCTGTCCTTTGTGGCCTTGTTCCCCTTCTCCAGGAATTATTTTCGTCAAGCACGACACTGCTCGCGCGAATGCGAGGTCGACGTTTTCTCGTATTTTATTTATACGGTGAGCAAGGTTGTCCGTTTGTTTCCTCGTGCAGCGGATAATTACAATCCAACCTAAATGATGCCTATGATACATTTTATGACTTGTTCAAAAAGTGCTATGATGAATGTTTTCCGTATAAGTTATAACATAATACTACGAAAATCTTGGATGACACTTGATAACATCAAAATGATTAGAAAGAAGAGTATCGTTCAAAAAGTTTATTTCTTCGAGACACTCAGACAATTTAGCATAAGAAACATTGACAACGTTTTCAGCGAAATGTGTAGCACATTTCGTGATTTTTTTTTCTTCAATGAAGTTATGACAAGTTAGTTTGAAATTGCGGAATATTTTGCTATCTGCCCGTAAAATTAAAATACTCGAACTTAATATTGAAACTTTCGAAGTTTCCGACATTGAAGATTGACAAAATTTGAAAATCTTCGAATATTTCGACCTTCAATCTTTAAAAAAATTTGAAATGCTTGAAGTTTTTGAACGATTTCACGAAAATTTGATATCTTCCAACTCAAACTTTTCAAAGCCTTGACATTTATTTCTAATTACTCGGATTTGAACTTCAGCGCGGTTCTAAAGTGGCGAACTTTTTCGAATTGGAACCTCAGTGAGGTTCGCAATTTTCGCAATCTTTCGAACTCGCACTTCGGGAGGTTCGCGGCATTCCTACTTGTAGGTGTATTCCGCTCTTCACAACCGCCGCAGTCGAAAGGCAAGCAGCAGCTACGGGGGCGGAGTTTCCGTCGCATTTGTCGCACACGCGGTCACTCCCCCCGACTCCAGGAGTAGCGCTATCTGCCCAGAGACGCCCTTTGCCCGCCACCCCCGCGGTCCGACGCCATGTTGAGGATTACGCAGAGAATGCGAACAGTGCTTCAGGTTCTCAGAGCAACTTTCTTTCTTTTTTATTTCTTTCAATCAACGTATTTACAGCTTTTTAGAAGCCACACACAATGTTTATTTTTGGTGGGTTTGCGTTTAACAGCGGAGGAGGCTCCAATGTCGGTATTAAGTTACAGAGGCGAATGTAACGGCACGCACGCATCGCTCCCGGCAGGAGGTCGCGTTTGGAAACTTTTATGCGTAATGTACCGCGAACTGACGCCGTCCAAAGAAAGCCTGGAGTCAGTGAAAAAAACATGAGGGGTCGTGTCTCAACTCGAGCGCCGTAGCCGCAGGGAATAGATGGCGGCGTTTTGGATTTTGCGCAGGTGGTCAGGACCCGTGTGATGATCGCTACCGGAGGTAGCGGTTACACCACCCTTGGGGTCCCTTTTGGGGTAGAGAGGAGAAGAAATGCCACGAGACTCGGATTTAAATTAGGACGTTTATTGTCCGACTGGGGACGTAAGGTGTCCGCTCACCCGCTTGGGCCGGCGCTTGGAACCTGGCAGGTTGCACGTCATTCTCTCGTGTCGTGGCCTCTTGTCACACGGCACGGGCTGGTGAGGTCGGGCTGTGGCTGCTTGTCACCCGGCACGGGCTGGTGAGGTCTGGCTGTGGCTCCTTGTCAGCAGGCACGGGCTGGTGAGGTCTGGCTGTGGCTCCTTGTCAGCAGGCACGGGCTGGTGAGGTCTGGCTGTGGCTGCTTGTCAGCAGGTCGCTCGCCGACGTCCGTCCCGGGACAAGCTTCAGTCGCCGAGCCCTGACGGCCGATGCCTTTCAGTCCTTCGTTTCGTTCCCTCCCTGGCAATCGGGGCAGGCCTCGATTGGGACGCTCTTGATCTCCTCCTCGTTCTCGAGCCTTTTTCCCCTTCCGGAACCTTGACGGACGCCAACCTCTAAACCCGTCAGGGTCACCAATTTTTACAGTCCCCGGAGACGCCACCCGTCGAAGATGATCCGCACGTGCAACACAAAAAGCGCGGAAACGCGCCAGACAAAAATAAGCCTCGCGTCGCCAGACAGCCGAAAGTCAGCCCTCTCCTTGACCCCATACCTCGTCTCCTTGGAACGGAGGGCGCGCTGAGGATTAAGATTAGCCACGGTGTCCCCACGTCCGGTCACGGATAATCCACCAAAGTTGTTCTCGGGGAAGGTCCCCAGTTTGTGCGCACTTGACACCCGTGAGGAGATCGTAACATTTAGTTATAAGTTAAAAGAAGTTATAACTAAATGTATGACTGATTTTGCACCCATTAGAACGAAGAAGGAGGCCACGGACAATCCCAGGATCAATAGAAATATTTATTCATTTAAAAGAAACATATCACGATGTCGGGCTCAAATTCGCAGAACAGCCACGACCAGTGCGCGTGGGAAAATAAGGTTGCTTAGTCAGAACCTTAAAACGTCAATTAAAGACGCGAAACACAGATGCTATAACCAAGCAATGCCGGCGTTTCCAACTCGTCTCCCCGCAAATTTTGGCGGCACCTTTCACCAACAAAAAAGGGCGTAGACAAATTTGATGTCGATGGACACACAATCGAAGATAACTGCAACATTTCCTCCCACTCCTGCCTGGGCCCTAACGGGGCCTGCAGTATTGTGTAATAAATAAATTAATAAAACCAAACTGCTCTCAGCACGGGTTTCGTACAGGGGTATCTACTATCACCCAACTGGCTGAAGTCACGCTGCTCACGCAGGATTTTTCTGAAGTACTGAACCGTAAAAGCCAAATTAATGCTATATTTTTAGATTTAAAAGAACCATTTGATAAGGTTAACCACAATAAAAATATTACTCAAATTAAAATATATTATGAAAAACCCAGGTCTCATCAGATGGATAGAGATGTTTTTGTACAGAAGAAGGCATTTTGTAGAAATTAAAGGTAAACATTCCGATTTGATCAATGTAAAATCAAGTACGTCAAAGGACAGTGCTCGGTCCTTTCTTTAATGTTAAACAATGATATACTCTTCAGTTTAACTGTAAGGCTAGGCTCTGTGCAGACGACTGTATTTTGTATACAGAGGTTAAGGAGCCCACCGATCAAATTAATCTTTACACGTGTTTAGCACGCGTTGGTCAGTTGTGCAATACATGGAAAATGTCACTAAACTTAAATAAAACAGTCTGTATGACTGTTACAAAACAAAACAAAGCCCATTCAATTTGCGTACGCTATCGAAGGATATCCAGTAGCAAGGGTAAGCAGTTACAAATATCTGGACGTATTTATTCGTCACGATCTCCGCTGGAATGCTCGTATTGATAGCATTGTAAAAAAGCGAATTATAAACTGTTATATTTAAGGCGGTCTTTCAACCTAACTTCAATTAACACAAAACTTTTGGCTTTTAAAACAGTCATTCGTCCGTTGATACAATACGTATGCGAAATCTGGGATCCTCATATTGTTAAATATGTGCTAAAGCTAGAAAAGGTGCAAAGACTTTTTTTTTAACCATTTTGTTCTTAGCCCGAGACTGAGGCAGGAAAAGAGGAAAGTTTCAAAGTAGAAGAAAAATGAACAGTCGAGGACACGTCTCTAACACAGCTCTGACACAACACAGCTTTAACACAGCTCTGACACAACACAGCTCTAACACAACAGTGCAAAGACTTGTTCTGCGTTTTACTTTTTCCATATATCGTCGACTGGGTCACCTACGGCACTGTATTCAAAAGCCAACACTCCACTACTTGAGATGAGGCGTAAAGAAAAAAAGATTGAAATTTCTATATATGACTATCAATGACTTAATGCAGATAGACAAAACAACGTACGTAGTTCCTGACGAATCGACAATAACTCGGAACAAACACAGTCGCGCACTTCATCAGCCCCGGTTCCTTCAAGGATTGTTTCAGATAATCATTCTTTCCACAAACCCTAAGTGACTGGAATCTTCTTTCAGAGCAAGCTGTGGTGTGCCAATCACTTGAAGCGTTTTCTTCTTACATTGCATTTTACAAAATGTGAAATCATTTTTTTTGTCTCGTGTTCTATCAACGGCCATGACGGATCTCATTTTTATTTCGTGCAGTGGGCGAACATTGGAGATCATGGAAGGAAGGAAGAGCAACATGGTAACTATTGGTATTATATTTTTCTATTTTTGAATATTGAGTGTGTATTTTCAATGACCCATGACTTTGATTATATTTGGTGCGTCTGTCTAAACCATATAAATTGGCACTTGACCGCGGAGAAGAAAGTAAGCGCGACTCGAACCGGCCACTTCTCGATCGGGGTTTTCTGGGGAAAAGCATTTCTTATGAGTTGTGAATGCAAAAACATGCGTGCCGTTTTTCCGCTCCCGTGTTTCGTTTGCGACGTATTTGCCTTCGGCCGTGCGCCACTCTCCCGGCTCTCATCGCAGCTCTGACCTTGGACGCTTCGTGTCCCAGGCGTTCTCGCGGTGCGGACACGCAGCGCCATGGGGCGGCAGTCGTTGAAACTGGCGCGCGCAGCGGCCAATGAGACCGAAGGCGAAATTCATCACCTTTACTCCGCACCTTTAAGATCGGTGAAACTAGGTGCCACTGTCTAGGTTTTTCGCGTGGTTTAACCGCTGGGTGCTGGCTTCACTTGGAGAAGGGATTTAAGGTGCCGTTTGCGCGCTTCAAACGGATGACGTCGGCTCGTCCCATGGGACAGTTAATTCTTTCGCATTAAAAATGAATTCCGAACTAAAAACTGTGGTCTGGGCAGTTGGGCTCTCGATCGCACATGCCTTATACAAATAAAATCCTTGGCGAGCATAAATGCCCTGTCAGTGTCCCGGAAGGAGTACTTTCATCTCACTAGCAATTTTAATGGTAGCCTTTGAGCTACGAAACAATGAAAAACAATTGAGTTGCATAAGTGAAACATTCCAACATCGCGAGACATCAGGTCACGTGACGTCAATTTCCCCAATAAATTTAGCGAGAAATCTGAATTGGTGATCTACAGATTACGTGACATGAACTCACGTGACATAATATCCCCCGCTAAATCTGGCGGGGAAACTGAAATGGTGATGTAGTCAGGTGACGTCAATTTTCTCGCTATAATAAGCGGGGAAACTGAATCTGTTTATAGGTCACGCGATACGAAGTCGCATGTCGACATTTTCTCAACTCAATTTAGCGGGGAAAGTGAATTGGTGTTGAGGTCACGTGACGTCAATTTTCCCGCTAAATCCAGCGGGGAAACTGAAATCATGCGACGTGACAGGCCACGGCTCCACAAAATTCAAAGCAAATAACCAAAATCGTAAAAAAAAAAATCCGTCGTCGAACTGGCAGGCTTTGGAAGTATAGAGGAGGCTATGGTACGGCAGACGGCAATCTTTCCAGCACCCTCAGCCGCGCTGCGTTGCCCACATCAGGTGAGCAACCTTCAAGAACACCACGTGTGACCACTGCCCTTTTTTAGATGTGCCAGCGTTCTTTTCTTTTTAATGGGCCATCGCGCGTGGGGTACGCGCCAAAAAAGCGAAGTACCACTCACGCATCCATTGTGTTATTTTTTCCCTTCGGAAATTAGTTGAGCATTTTATTTTCACTCTCCAAAAAAAGGGAAAAGACAACAATACAGCTTGTTCTATCATTGTTCGGAGACCGTTAGGTCGTCTGGAATGAATGGATTAAGGATGGTGTTGCAGCTCGGGTGGTAGCGTGCGTCATCTAGCATGCTATTTCTCGATTGGGCTAGACTTGGCTTGGCTAAAGGGAGGGACTTCTTTTCAGTTCCCATAATGCCCTGAGCGTTCATTGGTTGCGCAGGCGTTTCCAGAAAGGCCCATTAATGCTACGGGCACCCGCAATATAATGTTTTGCCTCGATAAACGTTAGGTTCAGATGATGCAGATTAGCTGAACAGGGCTTTGCGTAAGCCAGTTTCTCAAAAGAAACCACGTCTCACAAAAAACACCTCGCGAGTATATGCATAAAAATCGCCCAAGATTGTCTTCTTTTTGTTTCTCATCTGTACAGCTGTTTTTGCTAATGGACCGAGTTCATGGACAACGGAGAGGCTCGTTTACTTGCGATGGTCCAGTAGCCCTTAAGGATATATCAAATATTTGGCCCTTCCTTTTATTTTTCAAGAAATATTGCCATATATCATCTGTTTTTCTGTTCATGACCTCGTCGAAAGGTGTACACAGTTGCCGACAACTTAAGGAACGAGGAGCCCGGCCAGATTGGATTATGTAACTAAAGCTACACAGGTTAACGAGATTGTCACATCAGCAGATGGGAACGTCAAAGAGAGAATCATGAAGCGAGTAGCTTCAGGCTAATAAAATAGACCACGTGTTTCTCAAAGTCTCAGTGGGTCTATATAGTCTTTGCTTCAACGTGTTTCAGACTGGGGCCCACGTTACGTGACGACCAATCAGACAGTGTTGATAACCCAGCGTCACGGTGTTCGACGCCGTACTCCGCCAGTGGCTAGACCAATCAAACATAATACATTCGTCATGACCTTTCTCTATATCTTTGCGCGCATATGTATGAATATCTTCGGTGTCTGCCCTCAGACTCCCGATGAAACGGAAATAAGACTGTGGCCGCAAGCGCGGTGTATAACGTTGAAAAACAAAAAGAAAATAGGCCAATACTGCGCATGCTCGTAGCGCGCAGGCGGCGTTAGCACGTGTGCAGGAAATTGGGCATTGAAATCGTTGTCTAGCCCGCTTGCTTTGTACATAGCGCCCACCACTTTACTGGAAACCACAACAGGTGCGTGCCAGCTGACTTTTACGCGCTCGCTCGACGTTGCCACGAGGCTGTTCAGATAGGTGTCCCTCAACGAGGTAGAGGGGCTTCGAGCGATGGATTGTGATTATAAGGTCACTAGCAGAGTTGTAAAAGTTACTTCATAAATTTACCTAAGAAACAGTTACAGTTACTCACGAAAATGTACCAAGTTACTCGTTTAAGAATGTAGCTAGGTACAGGAACAGTTACCTCAAAGATACTTTCTTTATGTATTTCCCCCCAATCGGTCAGAATATGATTGGAAGTAAAGCTTTTTATAGTAAAGATACACACAAAAATAAATGTGCTTTGTTGGTGTGAATTCGATGCTCACATCGGTGTTGAGTTCCTCACGTGCCTTATCCCCACGCTCCAGTTGTTTCAGCGAGGCCATAGATTTCACTGTTTATCAAGCAACGCCGAAACCGCCGAAACTCTCTTGTTGACATTCATGCCCTCGGAGCCGGTGCTGACGTCGACGGGCTCAGACGACGTCGGCGGCATGAAGAAACGCATGAGTTGAGAGCATATGCACCTAACCTTTGCGACGAGGAACAAAAGGCATCAAAATTTCTTGTTTTTTTTTTATCTTTTGTTAATCGGAAGAAAAGTAAGTTGTTTTTCTTCTTTCGAAACTTTTTCAGTTTTGATAACTGCAAAATTTGAGCCTGATTTGTTGAGTGGAAACTGCATTGCATACGGGGCGTTGTTACATTGCTTTACTATTACAATTTATTTTCAATTATATCTTTATTGTATTTATGACAGAAGAGAGCCACCACCATATATAAGATAGAGGCAACAGAAACTGCGCACACATTTCAAGTTGTATATTATTTTTTATTGTTTTAAAAGATACTGCAGGCCGGTGAACCGGCCCAAGCAGGAGTGGATGCTGTGTTACTTCACATGATACCCAGAATTTATACATGAAAAAAGGAGGGGCGAATAAAAGCACATAAAGGTCATGGAACACAAATTACACTTCAAAAAGGTGTTCAGTTGATCGTAGAACATTGTCCGAAGTAAAAGAATGGGGAGGCAAAAAGTTCCAATCTTTTACACTTCCGGGGGAAAAGGTGTATTTAAAAGCATTTGTGCGAGCGGATATGAGACTTATTTTTTGTTTTCGGTCATCTCTAGTTTGTCTAGTAGATGATGGTTGAAAGTGGGATGAAAGCTGAAGTTAAAGTTTAATACCAAAAAAAATAAAAATTAATTTAGCTAGCTTGCTGTGGGATTCTAGGGGAATGATGTTAGTTCCAATTAAGTCGGTAGGGGAGTCTTGCCGGCAATAACGATGCGTGTTTGAAGCTCCTCCCTTGTATAGCTGTGAGAGGAACTTCAAACACGCTGGGAAGTCGATTTTGGTTTGAGATGAAGGAAGTAGGGTGCTATTTTCTGTAAATGAAGTTCCGAAGCGATTCGATAAATTAGTGTTGCCAGAACGGCGTCTCTAATTCACCGTTTGCCAAAATGAACACCGCCATTCGCAAAAGAGTCGTTTGATGAAACATCATGGTCAATGCATGGTGTCAGAAGTGACTAGTCCCGCAAAAGGACGGTAAAGTAACAAGAAAGCCGAACCATGGACGTGCTCAAGCTTCCCGAGGGCCTGAACTTTGACAGAAAACGTAGCGGAGAACTGGCAACGGTTCAGACAATATGTGGAACTATAACTAAGGGCGAGACATACTACCAAGCGAACCGGTGAAACAAGGGCAGCCATCTTGCTTCATGTGGCGGTACCAGGTGCAATCGAAGTCTAGAACACTCTTACCCTCGCACCTGAAAAAAAGCAAGACTACCAGACAGTACTGAAGAAGTTTGAGAAGTACAGCATGCCCCGGAAAAATGAAACATACGAGTGGTACGTTTTTCGTTCACGAAAACAAGAAAGTGGTGAGCCGTTTGAACAGTTCGTGCGAGAGCTACAACCAAAAACTGTAATCGTACAACTTCTCGACGTTGTCGGACTACATGGTACGATAGGAAATCGTATGTGGGGTAACGGACAAAAAACTACGAGAGCGTTTGTTGCGTAAAGATCCGACGTTGGAAAAGGTCATACAGTTCAGAAAGGCCTATGAGGTCCTTCAGGCACAAAATAAAACTCTCGAAGGGCCCCGACGTGTCGACGCAGGAGACAAAAAAGAAAAAAAGAAAAGAGAGATAGCGGACATGCATGAGCGGAAAGTCCGACAGACGGGAAAAAATTGTCACAAGTGCGATCGGAAGCACAACCCACGGAAGTGTCCGTCATAGAGCAAAAAGTGCAACAATTGCCACAGGATGAACCACTTCGCCGTGTGTTGCAAAACGAAGGCGTTGGTAGATGTAAAAGAACAGGACGACAGCGACTTCGCCGTTTTTCAAATCAGCTTACGCAAGACTGAAAAAGGAGATGAGTGGCTATTCAAGGCCCTGGTAGCCAACAAGAAAATGGAACTAAAAGTTGACACAGGGTCCCAGGCAAATCTTTTGCCAATTTCACTGTTCCGGAAGCTACACAAGACGGCGAGCCTGAAGCCAAACAATTCAATCCTAAAGAGCTACAACGATGGTGTGATTGAACACCAAAAGAAAGCACTCTTGGAATTGAAGCTCAAAGAAAGAGCGCAAACATTGAGTTCTTAATCGTAAAAAAAGAACGCCAGGCCATAATGGGATTAGCAGCTAGTGAATTCCTGGGGCTGGTCCAGCGAGTACACACGGAAAAAGAAACTTTGGCCCGAGAGGTGGAACAGAAGTTTCCTAAGTTGTTTAAATTACTAGGGTGCCTGCGACGGAAGTGTAAGATTGCCCTTAAAGAAGGAGCAGAGCCAGTGGTACAGCCGACGAGAAGAGTTCAACAAGCTTTGAAAGAACCACTCGAGAAAGAACTCCAGAGAATGGAAGAGGTTGGAGTCATCACCCGTGTCAACGAACTTACTGATTGAGTAAGCCCAATTATGATAGTCAAGAAGAAAGGATGTGCTCTTAGAATCTGCATGGATCCAAGGCAAGTAAATCAATGCATGAAGCAGCAGCACTGCCAATGTCAATAATCGGTCGTGAAACCAATGCTGCACAACCGATTATAATAAATTATGAGGCCCAGGAACGAGCTTCGCTCGTTCCTGGGCCTCATAACTTCTTATAATCGGTTTGTGCAAAACATGGCAACTTTGTTGTCCCCCTTGTACACACTGTTGCAGAAGGAAGTAAAATAGCATTGAGGAAACGATGAAGACAGGGCGTTTCAACGAGCAAAAACTATCCTGAGTCAGTCCAACATGTTAGCTCACTATGACCCTACGAAGCCCTTGCTTCTTGAATCTGACGCTTCACCACATGGGATTGGCACCGCCCTTTCCCACCGTTGTGAAAGCGAAGTGAAGCCTGTCGGTTTTTGTTCTCAGACATTGAGGAGTGCTGAAAAGAACTACTCCCAACTGGAACGAGAAGCCTTGGCATTGGTGTTCGCTGTCACAAAGTTTAAGGACTACTTGTTGGGTAGGGAGTTAACTCAGGTTACGGATTACAAGCCCTTGGTAGGTCTCTTTCATCATGACAAGGCCGTACCGACGATGGCTGCCGCTAGAATTCAACAATGGGCCATCATCCTGCGTGGATACAGCTATCGCAACCAGTACCGGCTAGGGACAAGTAACGCCAATGCCGATGCCATGAGTAGACTTCCCCTTCAAGCCGATTCGCAGGAACTACAAGAGGAGGATCTTCCTGAAATAATTGCTTCCTTGGAGGAGCTGGATAACGGCTTGGTGTCAGCGAAACAGATGGCACAGAAGACAGCGGAAGACAAGACGTTGCGCAGCGTCATCAGTTATATCCAGCGCGGATGGCCGCGGAAGCTATTGATGAAGCAAGAGGGGCTTCGACCTTTCTGGAGCAAGAAAAACGAGCTTTTGGTGCATCACAGCTTGCTGTACTGGGGAAACCGAGTGGTCGTTCCAAAAAAGGCTCGCAAAGCTGTCCTCAAGCTTCTCCACGAGACCCACCAAGGTGCGTCGGCCATGAAGACGGTTGCTCGCTCAAAGTTCTGGTGGCCCTCATTGAACTCGGCCATCGTAGACCTCACCCAGAGGTGTGAGACATGTATTCAAGCGGCTTCTATACCAGCAGCACAGAAACCTGTCGACTGGCCGGTGAACGTTGAACCCTTGTCGAGGTTACACTTGGATTATGCCGGGCCCGTCGACGGAAAAATGATCCTGATTGTCATCGACGCATACTCGAAGTGGATTGAAGCTACAGCTACCAATCATGCAACGTCGGACTCCACAATGCGACAACTTCGGGAGCTGTTCAGCCGCTTTGGAATCCCACGGACTGTCGTCATGGGTAATGGTACACCATTTACAAGTGAAGAGTTCTCTCAGTTCCCAAAAAGGAAGCACGTGGAGCACTACCGCACGGCCCCCTATCATCCACAATCGAACGGCCTCGCCGAACGAGCCGTACGTACGGTTAAGGATGCCTTGAAGGAGACAAGCGGGTCCACACTGGACGTCAAGTTGTGCCGACTGCTTCTCAATTATCGGCGCACGCCTGTGGCTTCGGGCAAGTCTCCATCCCAGTTACTTTTGGGATACCAGATCCGGCCACGTTTGGACACGTGCTTTCCGAACAAGAGGTCAGAGCTGACTGCACAGGGTGGGAGTCAGCCCACTCCGCCATTTTTTAAACCGAACAGAAAGATATTCTTCCGAAACTTTGGTAAGCGCCCAAAGTGGCTGCCGGGAATCGTCAAGAGCGCGGAAGGCTCACGCATGGTGACGATACAAGCCAATTCGGACCTGGTGCGTCGCCATCTTGACCAAGTTCGCCAGCGGCGCACAGAAGACCTACTTGGGTTTCCCGAATGGACTGACCCAGAGGCGCCACTCACACTTACAACATCAGAGGGCAAGGTTCCCAGCGACGGAGCTCTAGGTGAACGAGGGCTGGACCCATTGCCGGGCCAGAATCCCACTGATTCAAGTCCCGCAAACCCAAGTCCATCTAAAAGTGTCTGAACAAACCAGAACCAGCCCCTCTCAACTCCTGTGCCACTTCCACGGCGCTCGACTCGAGATAGAAAATAGGTTCAGGCCTTCCAGTCTTCTTCTTAAGGGGGAAGATATGATGGGAACTGAGACCAGACGACGACGGCAACGCACACTCTTCTGGAGCCGAGTGCGCAAGCGGCGCTGTTCGGGATGCCATCATGAAGTAAAGACGTTTATTGTCCTGGCTCTTCAGTTCTTAGTAGAACATATCGCCACACGGACGATTCGGTAGTACTTTACTACAGCTTCGAATACGCTTCGAACTCAAATCCACTATTCGCACAGGGCTAGTTTACCGCATACGTTCTACGAGAAAGTGGACTCTAAAGAAAACGTCTCCGATCCTCACTTTCCCGCAGACCTTGGGAACAGTCCAGTAACGACGAAGAGCAGAAGAATCCCCACAAATGACGAAGTTTACTATGCGATTAGATCCGAGAAACGCGATGTGTGCAGAGATGACGAGCAAGTAAAGCGTCCCGGTCACTGTCCCTGCGCGCGCATCGATTTTTAATTCGTTAAGTCTAGTCGTGATCTGAATTTTGTCGTCGGCTAAGATCATGTGATTCGTTTTCTCCGTGTTTCTCAGGAAATTGAACCCACAGACCTTGTTTTGGAGTATAAACGAACAGGCTTTTTTTCTTATATTTATTAGATTGTGTTTTTTCAGACTTGGCTCAGCAGCATTTAATCGAAAAAAAAGCGTAAAGTTTGGGGGCTTGAGCCCTGAACAATCTAAGTATACTCGTTGTCATATCATGATAAAATTTAAAAAAAAACGACGCGTTGCGCATTAATTATGCGCTGCGCGAAGTAGCTCTCACAAGATTTGACTGTCAAAGAAAGGGCGATGATTTTGGCTTTCCAAAGGTGTACGTCTTGATAAAATAACATAAAGCTAATCTAAGATGCTCACCTACATATATCTCAATTCAACGCAGGAAGAAAAGCAAATTGAAGCTGACCTTTTCTTCCACTTTTTCTTTTGTTTTCTTCTACGGTTTATGAGGTGAACACCACGAATATTGACCTCCGCCACGTTTTGCCGCTCATTTTCTCTTTTCTCCTTCTTTTACATTTTTGTTTTCTTAGGAAGGCGATGATCCACTTTTGTTGAGCGGGGCTTCGCGTAAGCCAAAGTGTCTTCGAAGAAAGCACGTCTTACGCCAAGCTCGTCGCGAGTTTCTAGATAAGATTTGCTCAAACTACTCGTTTTAATATTTTTTTTTCTTTGTCTAAAGTAGCAGCTATTTTGGCTAAGAGGGTGCTCATAAGAAACGAAACGAGTATTTGATTACATTTTTAAGGTCCAACGGGCGTCCAGCGGATTAGGAATGTCGTCACTCCCTTCGTATTTGTTATAAAATATATTCTCATCTGCGCGCGCCGTCCGTATAAGAAACGCGAGGCAAGTCCCGAGCAGGAGAAGGCACTACGCGTCTCTCTAGGGAAGCTAGGTTCACGTGAGAGGATGATTCTGCGCATGCGCGGTGCCGACATCAGCGCCACCTCAGCAGCTTGGTGTCAGAGACTTCCGAGTTGGCCTAAACACGTGTTGAAGCAACTGCGCTTCGAAACGATCGCCAACGTCCGCTTGTTTGCTGACGTTTAGCTCTTATACGGCCTGACACCCTATCGGGAACTGCGTAGCAGCTGTGTGCCTGCCAAATGTTTGCCAGCTCACGCGTGTTTTGCTGTTGTAGTGTGTGTGTGTGTGTTTTTTTTTGTACGAGCAGCAGCTGTGGGAAAGTCTCCTTCGAAACTGTGCTATCCGTTTCATCTCACGATGGGACGCAGCGGGCGCTACTAGCCATCCTGGCTAGTCTAGCGCTACGAATGTGTCACGTGGTTGTGCACACCCCGAACGTTGCGTAGCCCTCACATCACTTTGGATTGACTCCGATAGTTTGAAGCGTCAGCTGCGCCTGTATTCTAAATTTTGCTTTGGGAAAAGATGTCCCAGTCGCGCCGGGCTGCGACTCCCTCGTGAACCACCCAATGCAGAAACAAAGGTCCAGGAAACATACCAAAGACGTGGATCAAAACATATTGGCAGCGACCTTTTTCTTTTAACTTTTATAATTTATAAAATGAAGCGTTAGACAAGCGATTGTTTCAATGTGTTTAGAAAACATTCTATATTCTTACTCAATGTATAAAGTGCAGGAGGCAGACCGGCACATGGTGTAGACAGGGCAGCCCCACGCTCACAACTGCCGTTTTATACAGTCTAGTTCGTGTCCTCGTATGCCTCCTGCGATTTATATAATTAGCAGGGTGAACCAACTCGCCCACCTTAATATTTTACTGCATTAAACAGTTGTTTTCTGGAGTGAACAATTGTTTATAGTTTTACAAATTTATCCTCTAAGTGATACAATAGTAAGGGTGCAGGCGAGCTGGTGGATGTTAACCATGTTGAATATACCTGAGACTGGGGTAGAAAAACATAAAAGTCGAAGAAACAGAACGGGACAGGACGACGTCGTCCTGTCCCGTTCTGTTTCTTCGACTTTTATGTTTTTCTACCCCAGTCTCAGGTATATTCAACATGGTTATCCTCTAAATTTAGCGAACAAAGTGATATCGGGCATAGGTCACGTGCCGTCAATTTACCCAATTAACCTAACCGAACAATCACATTGGTGTGTAGTTGAAGAGACACGTTAGGTCGCGTGCAGTCAATTATTCTGCAACCTTTAACGAAGAAACTGAACTGGTGGGTGGGTGTCCTGATGTCAAGTAACGCGGCGTCATCTGTTCTTCAAAATTAGTGGGAAATCCAAGAACGAAAGGACGGACAGACGACCAAAATTCTGGGACTAGGAAATCCGTAAATAATAGCTTAAAAAAAGAGTTACCTTCCATCTGTCTCTTAAGTTCTTGAAGTTTTGCTGACCCCCCCCCCCCCCCCCCCCCCGGTCTTAAAATGTATAAAATACAGTTAAGTTAAAAAAAAAAAAAAAAAACTAGCTAAACAATTTTTGTGCTTTGACGTAACAGACAAAGCGCGGCGCTATAGTCGAACCCTGCTCGCAGTGGTTCGGTTCTGTTGAACGCCATTGGTCCGTGTTTCAAGGGCGATGTTGTCAACCAAGTTCATTGGTAGAAACGTTGGTCACTACCAATCAAAATGCCAACTTGGCAGGGCTTATCAGTCTAGTCACAGTGGAGACAAACGGCTCAGTAATCACGAGTCGATCTGGTGACGGTTCAGTATCTTTGGGTCTAGGGTCTCAGCAAGCCGAGCTCTGATTGGCTCTCATTGAAGGATAGTGGGTAGACCTCAAAGCAAGCTGCCTTGAGGTCTACCCACAATCCTTCATTCAGAGCCAATCAGAGCTCGGCGTTCTGACGTCACTACAACTCTTGCTAAGGAAGCAGACGAGCGCACAGTTTCCGCATAGTTTTGGCATGACGAATATTTGAGGATCCATAAATTCGTTCACTTTCAAAACCCCATTGAGCAACATTGGCGGATTTCAATTCTTGGGCACGAAGCGTGTGCTTGAATCCGAATCCTCGTCGGAGACTGACGTCGCACTCGTATCCAGTGGCACGGCAACGGAGTTTGAGCAAGCACGGCTAGCATCAACGTTACTAGAACCACTCAGTTAGAAAACTGTCCTAGAGACTGCTCTGAAAAAACGGCCCCAATCTGTCCACCAGAACCGAGCTAATGGCGAACACAACGCCGCCATTTTTCCCGCAGCGGCCCCTCGAGGAACTGCATGTTACTTCTATTTTGGCTTTAATCGGCCATTATGAAGCCGAAACAGACACAGCGGAGGAGGTTACAGGGGGGCCACCCCGGTCTCCCCATCGGACGCGCCGCCAATTTCTGCCGAAGTTAAAATGCACGTAGGTCGGGACGCGCTACCTGAAAGGACCGCTGAGGCAAGGTTGTATAAAAACAATATTAATTGTTCCCGAAAACCTTGCAAACTAAAGATTATAAAAACATCCCGCGCCCATCATTTTGTACTAAACTCCAATCAATTTTATACAAAAAAAAAGTATTTTCCCTTTGTTTTTACGCAAAAATATGCTATGTAAAAGCTCAAGGTGACCACAGTACAGACAAAAGACAAAGAGTGGCGCTGTTGTCGCATTTAGCTCGGTCTCGGTGGACGCCAGCGGCCCAGGTTTCGACGGCGAGTTTCCCGACTGAGTGTTTTAGTAACGTTGGCTAGCATATTACTGTTATTCACTCTTCGTCTCCTGTACCTGGTCTACGACGGTGACGTTGCTTCCACCAACACGACGGAAGCCATTGCATCACCTGTGGCAGCGGAGGTGACCCCGCTGATTTCTCTGGCCGACGTCTTCCGTGATAACGACTCGGACTCTGGATCGCTTGCGCTCCTATTTCCGCCGGTGCTTCCACGCATGGCAACGCTACTCAAGTGCACCGGATCCAAGGACGTTTAAATAGGGCAGGACCAACATTGTTACATTATCTCAGTTACGGAACTGCTCAGAGACGCTGCATACAGAAGCAGTATCCACGGTTTCAGAATGACGGCTATCATACCGCTACTATTCATTGTGCAGGTGATTAAGAAATAACTTTCCTGTTCAGTTAGAAGTAATCGCGTTTGCCTCAAAGTGTTGCCGTGCCCGCGGTTATGTCTAAAGTATTTTCTATACTTGTCGATGCTTCCCGATGGTGACGTGGAACGCAACCCTGTCCCAATGTCTAAGCAGGAGGCAGAGTTGTTTTCGAAGATAGATAAAATTGTTACCCAGTTACACGCCGGCCAGGCAAGTGTTTTAAGCGAACTAAAATAAATAAAAGACAAACTGAAGCGTACAAATAATGATATTTGCAGTAACAACGCCTGTCGGGGTTATAGAAGGTGATCTTGCCATTTATAAATGAAAAAGGAACACAACGACTGGATTTGAGGCAAAGGCCAGAATCCGTTCCCTCGGAAATGGCGCTTCTTCGGCGTCCTTCCGACGATTCCGGAAGCCGTTGCCGTAGAGCCAACCTACTTTCTTTCGGGCTACGAGACGCGGTCAAGGAAACATGGGGTGAATCAAAGAAACTTGTTTTTGTGCAGCGCTACACTTGGCACGCATATTTAAGCCCCATACCATAGACAGGGCTCATCGGATGGGCAAGTTCAACCCGGATAAGAAAAGACCTATCATCGTAAGGTCTTTCTTCTTTAAACTCAAAGAATCTGTTCTGCGGTCGTGCAACAAGCTAACAGACACGAATATTTCCGCTGGTGGTGATTGCCCAAAACATGTACAGCCTCTGGGAAGGAAGCTTCTAGATTTTGCCTGAAACCTGGGAAGTCCTTACAGACTTCGTGTTGTCAGGCGGATCGTAGGTGATAAACAATGTATTTTTGATTATGGTCCTTGCCAATTCTATGGGTATAGACCCCTTTCGAAATACGGCACTCTGTTGGCAGTTGTGAAATCCGTGCACAATGGTGGATTAAAACCTCAACGTCACGGAACACTGAAAAAACAAAACAGACCTATTAAAAAAGGTGATGAGCGCAGTGACGTTCCTCTTTTGACGCTGTTTGATTGGCTCATGGGGCTCATATTGTTGGCCGCGCTCCGACTTTTGCTTCCTTATGGAATGACTTGCACGTTCCTCGATGCAGTCGATCCGCCATTGTGCAGTGGTTCCGACCCTCTAATAATCGGCACGTGACTTTTGAAAGTGGTCTATACCAGATAGCTAGCCAGATCATATCACCGATGAGCCTGCGACTTTGAAGTTTAAGAAAACAATTGACAAAAGAACGCCTAGCTCCCTGTCAGTTCTTTTTATTAATATGAGAAGTGTTATCCAGAACCGCGATGAACTGTCATCATTGGTTGACGCGTCATCTAGTGATATTGTTGTTTTAATTGAAGCATGGCTTCCGAGTGTGGTGCGTTGCAACGCTCCTCTGAAAAACGAAACTAAAGTTGGCATACCTCATTGTGAAACTTCAGCATACATCGACTCTTTCATCCCGAGAACGTCATCTGAACGCAATCACCCTCCCGCATCATTAGTGAACTATTCCGCCAATTGTTTCATTTAGAAAAGTACTAATTACTCACTTTTCTAAGATCTGGTCGGACTAACTTTAATAACCAAGTTGACTTGTTTGTTTCAATCTTTCTTCTGAACCAGTATTGTATGCCCACCCCTCTGTAATGCTCCTGGGCCCTAAGGGTGTTGAAATAAATAAATGAATAAATAAATAAATACCAGTTTAACCGAGTTCACAACTAGTGGCGAAGCAGCCCTCGTTTCCAATACATACTTAGGAAGCGTGCTCAAACAACGGGAACTCAAATAATTGGCGCAGTAGTTACTAAACGGCGCACTCCTTTCTTTTTTTTAAAGGTCCATTAACGCTTTACAATTGTATTTCGATATCTGCCGCGTTCAACAACAATACTTCAAAAGAAAAAAAATGTTTTATCGGGACCTTTTTTTCCGTTTGAGGGTGTTAAAATATTTCCAGTCTAAGAGAAAACTCATCTTAAATATACATATAATAATTTTATAACGTGTAAATTTAAAGAAAAAATTTTATACTTCGAGCCAACGTGTCGATCTCAATTCGCAAGGGCTAAAACTGTTCCGGCCATTTTTCGAAGCAGCCCACGAGTGCCAGCGGACATTTGCCACGTCCTGCGGACTACGAAACGTTCGAGGAGAGTTTCAAGAAGCTGGCGCGATAGAATGGCGGGATTATGAACGGCTGCTATTTGGATAACGATACAACCTTGTCCTAAGTTGCTGAAAGGAAAAAAAAAAGAAGAAAAAGCGAACGAACATTGTACGACGGAAATGTGTGGAACACAGATACTAGAAGTAGGATGTTCTCTTCTTTTTTTTTTTTATATTCTCTTTGTCTCTCCTTCTTTGTAAAGTATTTATGTTTTCAACCTTTGAAGAAATTTCTCTTTTGTGTGCGTGTGTGAAGGGGGCGATTAATTCTCGGGGCGTGTTCGCAACGAACATCCGTTGGATGAGTTCTGAGTCACGCACGTCCCTGGTAAGGGTCGGTTCTCATTTTATGTCTCCGCAATTCATTTTGTTTGCGGTATCTTTCCGCGTGTTTACCTGGTTATGTTTCGGCAGTGCGGGAGAATTACTGTGTGTCTTCAGATGTAGCATAGTGACCATATGAATGTGGAAAAAAAAAAAAAAAAAAAAGGTTGCGTCTGAGAAACCGTTTGTTGACACACTGAGGTTTAAGCCCAAGTCGCATTCCTCGTACGTCATATCCAAAGGCAGGGCTGTTCGGTTCGGATATGATGACAGAATGTTCAGCAGACGCGAGGTTCGAAGCCCGTTTGTTTCGTACATACGTGCGCTTTGAGCACTCACGAGGTGTCGGTATTAAAGAACGGGACTGGTGGCAATACTGTCATTTATTATTACACTCCTAACACTTAACAGTTGTCCCCGTTCAACATACTTCGCTCCCCTATCTGTGCACCGTTGCATAAGAAGTTTCCACTTTTAGAAACCGTGCTGCAGTTCACCGTGTGTCAAGCTCCTTGGCAGCGCTGCCGTTTTTTCCTGTACCTCGTCCAAAGTTTGAAAATGGTTTCCTTTAGTGCGACTTTTACCTTAGGAAAGCAAGTCAAAGCCACATGGAGCTAACTCGGGTGATGTGGGATTGTCTTGTTCTCCAGAAACTGCTTTAGGGACGGAGCACTGTGAACTGGAGCATTGTCTTGATGCAGAATCAACGCGTTGTTTTTCTACAACATGGATCTTTTCTAACTCATTCGTTCTCTCTGCTTAAATAGAACTTCAAGGTAATACTGCTAACACCTTACGGTACCCATTCAACCATTACCACAGAATTAATGTCAAAGAAACCAATGAGCATTGCCTTTACTTTCGACTTGCTCATCCTCTCCTTTTTCATTATTGGCGACGTGGATATTTTCCAGTGCATCAATTGCCTTTTGGTTTCCGGGTCGTACTGAAGGATCCACGTCTCGTCACGTGTGATGATATTTTTCAATAAGTCTACGTCGGGTTTCTCTGCGAGTCGTCCTATGAAGTCTGTCCAAATGTGCTGCAGGGCGTCCTTCTGCTGCTAACTGAGGCTTTTTGACACCTTTCTGACGCAGACTTTGTATAGACCGGCACGCGGAGCGGCTCTGTTTACCAACACGGCCGGAAGGCCGCGCATGCGCGGTAGCTATGTGGGCAAAAGCAGCCCGGCTGTCCGTGTTTTCGCCATTGCGCTCTATGGCGTGCGCTCGTTGTTGACGTTGTAGGGACGCTTGTATCTTTATTTGTGCGTCGTATCTCCTCATAACGTATGTCGTATGCTATGCCCGACTATTTGAGCTCGTTACCCGAGCCTGAACGGTAGCGGTATCGAAACAAACTGTGCGTGGACGGCGTTGCCTACGAGGATCCGTACGCCGTAAACAAGGCCTGCTGGACTTCCGACTTAAAGTTGCTGCCACGGAAGTCAACGGCTCAGGTCGTCGTTTATTTAGTTTTTTCGCCAAGCCAGTTCACGGCCGACACGGGGCAGGCGTACAAGACTCTCGAGGTCTACGATTACATCGAGTCGGTTTCCGCACTGCCGGCGGGATCAGCAGACTGTGGGTCTGCGGAAGTGTGTGTGTTCATTAATTGATTAAATACACAGAGCGTCTTCAAGTCAAGGTATGATCTTTTTCATACCCTCATGACCACAAGGCATTACAACCAATGAAGGTTTGTCCGTTCTGCAGTCTTGACGGTAACAGGTTACAAGTAACGGCGTTACCAGGAACGCGTTACTTTTTTCAGTAACGTAGTAACCTATCCGTTACGTTTTCGGCACAGTAACGGGTAACGTACTTATGTTACTATTTCAAGTAACATAGTTACGTTAGTCGTTACTACTTCCCAAGTCTTAAAGAAATTACACTTCAACTGTTAACGTGTTTTAGGCGTCAAGCCATGTTTTTCTTTGCGTTTTTTCTCGTATTTAGGTGAAACCGTGAAAAGAGCTAAAGTAATTATGTTCAGTTTCTGCATGAACAGAATGTTTCTTGATATATGAGCTTATGCATACCTGGATCGTCAAAACCGTAAAATGTGTTACATCATAATTTAAAAAAGTAACGCAGAAGTGCCTTACTTTTTATCGGTAGCGGCAACGCGTCCTTTTATTTTTAGATAACGTAGCTCAGTAACGCGTACCTTTGATTTGCAAGTAACGAGTAACGTATTTCGTTACTTTTTTTTTGGTAACGCCTACAACACTGTCGTTCTGTCGTCGATCCCCTTCTGCTCGGTAGCACGGGCGTAGCGAGCCTCCGACGAGCGCTTGGGGGGTGCCCGGGTGCGTTGTGCACGAACACCGTGGAAACAAAATCCGGGTGGTCTCGATCAGACAACGGTTTCCCTGCACATATGCAAGCCTTGGGACGGAGATTGAAATGGAAGCCGCACTTGCCTCCAAGAAAGTGTTTGCCGCACAAACGGTCGTTCGCGCGAGGCGACCATTCTTTTCGATCCACCGATATTATCCACCTTCTATGCCTTTCAGACTCTACCGGGAACTCGTGGAAACTCACTCCGCTGTTTTTCTTGTACATTTTGGTGCAATTAACGGCAACACAGCTTCGCGGCATGCTGAAATGCTACGACGCCCATGCGAAACGTGCGCGCTTTTGCCCACACCCCCCGGCTCCGGCGCGATCGCAGCGCCGCCGCAGCTCCGTGACGTCAAGCCCGCGTGTCGGTGTATATGTTCAATAGACGATATGCGAAATGCACTGCGCCATCTGGTGGGGCGCCGAAGAACCCGCTTCGTCTCACCAGCTGGTTTTGGCGCTGGCAAATGGCCTTGGCGGGAAAGCCTAGTTGTGAAGAATCCTTTGCTCGCACATGCGCTCGTGCAGAAAAAGTGCTTTCGAAAACCAGGCGCCCGCGCCCGTGCGTTTGCCAGCCCTCAGAGTCAAATTTCGAGCTCGTGTGTACGTCCGCCATGTTGGTTGCGGCGAGAAACAAGCGACCGGAGGGGCAACGAGCACATGCATGCGGAAAAGAGCGCAAAAACAATACTAACCCTTAGCTGAATAAAATAAAACAAAAGAACACAAAGATAAAAAAAAATTAGGGTTGTTTCGGTGCCAAGCCAACGAAGGGAATCTGGAACGCCACAGCGGAGGACCTGGGATTTATTTCGATCAGCGCATCTTTTGACGTTCCACTGAAATCTGAATTACACGGGGCCTTGTCCGCAATGAGCTTCCGTCAGATTCCGGGCACCTACGCGGAGAGCAAGTCGTCTGCGTTTTGAGCAGGAATGGCGGTGACGTCAGAACGACGCCGATCTCTGATTGGCTTTGATTGAGAAGATAGTGGGTAGACCTCAATGCTGGATGACTCAAAGTTTTCCCCGTAATTTGTCCAATCATCCAATAAGAGCTGAACGTTCTGACGTCAGTGCAACCCCTACGCAAGAAGCAGACGACTTGCTCTTCGTATAGTCCAGGATCCGAACACAAAATGAATACAAAAGAAATGTACCGAGGTCGTCGCTGTAGCGCAGCCGAGCCCATTTGTACTTCGTTTGACCGTTCGTCCGAGCGCAGCCGATGCTACGAGTCTATGGGTGACAATCAAGGAGCACCGAAAGTGCAAAGTCACGGTGTTTGCGGCCTTTACTTGCCCATTCCTTCACCAGCCATGCCAATCGAGCACTGTGCGTTCGCCTTGACCTTGAGGGGTTTTTTTTAGTGTGTGCTTTTGTCGCGTACGAAGCCCGTTGACTGCGCTTCGACTTCTTGAGAAACAAAATGGAGCTTTGCTGCTCGAAGCAATGTTCGCGCTTGTTCGTGCTTCACCCTCAGCTCCGTGCATACCGAAGAGCTCTCAAGCCCCGAAATTCTGAAAATGGCAGATTTCCCCGAACGGGATCGGTTGTATACTAGAATGCCCTGGGGATGACCGTATGCTCCCACGCAGCTTCCGCGAGTACCATGTCGGATAGATATTCGCCCTTCTAGCTTGATAACTTTTTTTTACTCGCCTATTCAAATAAAATGCACACTTTGTTACTGTTGCAATGATTTCAACCACTTCGATCAATCGCCAGAATCACACACACTGTTATTCATTTTTCTAAATACCACCGTCTTCTTGTCATCAAACGCAAGCTCCTGGGGACTCCTCGCCGAACGTCTATAGCTCGATTGGTATCTCGGTGGCACACAGAAGGGTCAGTAGTTTATGCATTTATTCATTCATTGGTAGAGATTGTTCTAATGTGGACCCTATTGAAAAAACCAGCTTAAGCTGGTCCCAGCTTCAAGCTGGGTTATTGCCCCAGCATGCCCAGCTTGGCATGCTGGTCATGCTGGTTGATCTGGTCATACTGGTCATGATGGTTGATCTGGTCCCAGCTTCAAGCTGGGTTATTGCCCCAGCATGCCCAGTTTGGCATGCTGGTCATGCTGTTAAACTGGTCATGCTGGTGAACTTCCCAACCAGTTTAACCTGTTTAAATTAATACACAGAATAAAAAAGCCAAGCTCGTCAGAAAAGCCAACTCGGCATCCAATTTATTATTTTCGTACTTGCGGCAGCCTCACATGAACTCAAATGCTACACATCCTCGGCGCTGACACAGTACTAACCGACGCACAGATTCTCGGTGCAAATTGTCTACAATGTTAATAAAACCAGATTGCTTATCTCTCAACACGAAAAAAATACTAGACACAGGCCAAAAACAGGCAATAGCAGACGAAAATACTACACGGACGAGAGAAGCGAACCTGGGTCCCGCCAGCGATGGGGGCGAAGCGGCAACTTGCGTGGTCGGCAGAGGCGAGGAAATCCGTGTGGCTTGGATGGCATTGGCGATACTCCTCGGCACCGCCGTCATTCTTGGGCACACACACGTTCGAAGACACGAAGCGACGCCGCAGTCGGGACGTCTGACATCTTCCCGCACTGAACGGACTGCCGCTCGCTGTCTTCTCAAAACCCGCTTCGCTTGCACCGTCGTTCAACTAGTCTCCAAACAACGCGCACACAGCCGTCCCTTCGATCTGCCCTCTGCCCAAGCTATCCAAACGCGTCTTCGATTCTCCGTTTCTACCACTCTCTCTCTCTCTCTCTCTTTTCTCGCACACAAAGGTAGCTTGCAGCGCGCCTGACGCGCCCGGTGGTCTACCAAAAACGAGAGGACAAAGAACAGGACGTGGCCTCGTTCCAGCAGCCGACCTTGTCGCGCGCGCTCCCAGCAATGCCAGTTCGGCTATCTCTAGCCGACCTTGGCGTGCGCGCTCCCAGCATGACCAGCTTGACCACCACGATTATTATTTCGACCAGATTCACCAGCTTGTCTCCCAGCATGACCAGCTCGTCTCCCAGCTTGACCACATTGGCTCCATGGAAAACCAGTTTGACCAGTTAAGACCAGACTGGCTCCCAGCTACACCAGATTGAATCTAAAACCAGATTCGAGTGAGACCAGGCTGGTTTTTACTTAGACCAGACTGACCAGCTTAAATTCCAGCTTGCCCAGCTTAAACCAGCTTGATTGCCAGCTAAACCAGTTTAATTACCACATTGACCAGTTTGACCACCTTGATTACCAGCTTGACCACCTTAATTACCAGCTTGACCAGTTTGATTTTCATGCTGGTTTTTCCAATAGGGGACCGTAACAAAAGGCATCAGCTGATAACCTGACGATACAAACAAAAAGTACGCGGTCATTTCTTCGTGCTTGCGTACAACATCGATTGTTTTTACACAGGCGCGTTCGCCCAGTCACTGTAGACGCTGAGCATGTACAGTAAAAACCCTTTCTTTTAGGCTAAAGCGGTGGCGCTGGACAACCAGCGCCACCGCTTTAGCCGTGACGTCAGAGACCCAAGTCGATGCATGGCAAGATGTCAGGTCCCCGTTGCGCCACCTCCCTGATAGATGGCGGTGCAGGTTGAGGGGCCGACTGACCGGAGTTAGGCCTAACCTGGCCCAGGAGAGGTGTGGGGAGGGAAAACGGGCCAGCGAGTCGGCTCCTCGGACGTCTTGCAGCAGCAGCAGCGGCAGCGGCAGCGGGAGACGCTTGAAGAATGGCCCCCAAACACGATCCACTCTGCGCTAACGAGCTTCGCTATTCGTAGCAGCCGGGCGCAGCAGCCAACGGAAACTCCGATGGGACCCGCCGGCGGCGACGCGGCCGATTTGTCATTCGCCCCGCGGTCAGGGGCCGGTGTTTCTCGTTTGATTGTTTGGCTCGGGCCGCCGAGCCCTCGGCCATCTACCCACTGGCGAACCCTGGTGCATCGCTTAGCGCACTCGATGGGTGTCGGAGGCAGAATGCATTGTCTCATGTTACGAGGATGTACAGCTACGGACGGGCCCTGGGGGTAGAGGCTATAGACGGGGGCTTCTGGCTTTCGGAGTATATATTTTTAATAATCATTACCTATCTATGCCTATTTATATTGATTGCGTTTAATGTACCGGCGCTTCAACGTTGTGCTTCGTTTTGCCGTTGTTACTTTTTTTACAGCATGAATTGTACAGTATGGGAAATACAGTCAACCCTACGGCACTGACCATGACGCTTGACAACGCTCAGTGCAACAGTGCAGACGTTTTTCGTGTGTTCAGCCAAGCCATTTGTCGAGTTCTATCCGTAGATTGCATTAATCGAATATTCGCTTTGATTCTTAGTGAGTAGCAGCCATCTTGTTGCGCCCTGCTCGTATTCAGTTTGCCCTGCTTGCTCTTAGTGGAAGGATACAGTGGGTAAAGACAAAGCCAGCTAGCCTTTGTTTTTACCCACTATCCTGCCGAATAGAACTTGGTGTTGTGACGCCCTTTTTCCCATTACGGAAGAAGCAGACGAACTTGTGCTCGCCGCATAAACGGAAAGCTGGAGTCGGCATACGTTTGCAAGTTGACGCACTGCGAAAGGCTCGTGGCTGGTGTTCGTGGCTTTTTGGGTGAGCTTCGGAAACTCTGCTTAACTTAAAGCTAGAATTTCTGCCGTCGTTTCATTCGTTTTGCGGTGAAATATTTCGTCTGAGTGTACAACGACGTTTTATATTTAGAAAGAGACCTAAGTGTTTTTGAGGAGGTTGGAGGAGAGGGGACCTGAACAAACTCGTACCCCTTAGAAGTCCACGAGATGTCCCCCTTTTAAAAGCGGGGATCAAGGGATTAGAACGCTTCCCTTAATCCGTCCATGAGGCTCGGCTTGACTTGGCTCTTTCCCGGCTTTAGGACGGAGCTCCTAGGTATATTTTCGGACCGGGAAAGTTGAGCGGAACTCCCTTGACGTAGAGGCATGCGGGAAGTTCATGGCCTACCCCGGTTCTCCGCTCGCTCCTTTAAGCCGGAGTTCTCCTTGGCCGGACAACTTCATGGGCTATCGGTCGAGGCGCTCGCTTTGGCTAGCGCGATGGATCAGCTGCTTGAACCGTCTGGGTGTTTAGTTATCGGAACAACTGTGCAATTGAAAAACAAAATGCTGGTGAGTTTACTTTTCTGTAGAACATTAAGTCTACGAATCGAATAAATCATTATGTTTGCACCTATACAGGTACAAATGCCGGGAGACAGACAAAAAGACATCAGTTGCTTGACAAGGTGGTTAGCCAAACTAGATAAAAAAAAAACACGAAAAAACCACAGCGACAAAATAACTAACCTTGCGAAATTAGCCGATAATAACGTCGATGAGCGAATCCCAAAGCAAGAAGCGTAAACTCAATAAATCCCTTCCTGTGTCTCTGTCAATGGCTTAAGCGACCCTACCCTACGAAAGATACCCGACTATGCAAAAAGCAAGCAATGTTTGGGAGGTAGCAGTCGTCTTCGATCACGTAATAATGCAATTGCAATTTCATTTTGGTGTGACACCTGGCTAATGAAACTTAACCCTGCCAAATGTAAGTCAATGAGAATTGCACGTCATTCAAATCACATCCTACCGTGTGACTACTTACTTAACGGTGTTCGCCTAACCCAAGTTTCGTCCTACAAATATCTTGGCATTATCATTTCTGCTAACCTTTCATGGCAAGATCACGTCGACTACATCACTAGTAATGCTAATCGCGCACTCGGTTATCTACGGCGTAATTTTTCTTTAGCCCCAACTAACTTGAAACTCATACTTTATGAAACTTTAGTGAGGTCAAAGCTTGAATATGCATCATCAATCTGGGACTCTCATATTAACTCCATTATTCTTCAAATAGAAGCCATTCAAAACCGTTCCGCGCGTTTCATCTTCTCAAATTACTTTCGGACTGCCAGTGTCACTTCTATGAAATCTAATCTTAACTTACCCGATCTTTCATTGCGTCGTAAACTATCTCGTCTTTGTCTCTTTCACAAGGTTTATCATTTCAATTCTCTACTCAGTGACTCTCTCTTTCTGCCACCATCGTACATTTCTTCCCGCAGCGACCATCAGTTCAAGGTTGGCGTCCCAAGCAGCCGCACCAATTTGCACTTCCACTCGTTCATTCCCAAAACCTGCACAGACTGGAACCACCTCCCCGCCTCCATCGCTTCAATCCCTGACACCGACCGGTTCCAAAGTGCCGTTTGCAACCATTTTTTGTAATCCCTCTGCTGTGTTTATGTGCATGTTGTATTTTTTTTTTTCTGTTTTGCTTCACCACTCCTCTCTGTAATGCTTCGGCCTTGAGAGTAAATAAAGGAAATGAAATGAAATGCCACATTAAACAAAAAGTTTATTCACAAGCTTGTGGCGTCAAAAGGACTTAGGTTACTTTACGTCAGGTTGGCTTGAGGTACGTAAGGTTTGCGGGTTACTCATTTGCTCAGAATAAATTGGGTTAGGTTAGTTTCGGTTGTGACACCTAAGTTTTACCGAGGTTACTTTATGACAAGGTTCGTTTAGGTTAGGCTTATTTTCTTGGTAAGGTCAGGTTAGGTAAGTTTTCCCGTTGGACTCCGCTGGACCAGATCAGCGACCTTCCCTATCTCCGGGGAGGCGCGTCTGGCGCAGATCACTCGGCGCTCTTGCATACTGCAAGGAACGACTTGCCGACCGATTGACGCGCTTCTCCGGGCTTTTGCCACGCCTTGGGCAAAGCAACTGGGGCCGGCACCTCGCGTTCCCCTGGCCTCTGCTCGCGTAATAGGACGAGACAAATGGAGGAACGGGCACGAGGCTTTGGGCCGAAACAACAGCTTTTCCTTTCTTTTATGTTTCGCGTTACCTACCACTCCTTGCATGTGTTCTCTTTCTACCTTTGTCCCTCTTTTCTTTAGTTGATGTTTTCCCTCTCTCCCCTTTGTTCTTCCCGTCTTTAGGGATTTCCCCCGAGCGTAAAGAGCAACAACAGGGAAATTCCCCAGCAGCTTTAGGGAAGCCTGGGGAGAAAGAAGGCATATAAAGATAAGTAGCTATAAAACAAAGCGAAACTTCGCCCTCCCTTCTTTTCCCCTGAATATATACGTGTAAAGCTAGCGGACGATTGTGCTCTTTCCTCTATCTGCCCTTTCCCTTTTTTTCCTCGTTTTCATTCTTACTTCCCGGCGCATAATTGTGTTGCCTGATTGGCTCAGCGTTAGCTTGCTTTCCCCACTGGCTTTTACTGGCTGATTGCCACTAGACTACTGAACTACTAGTGTTGCATGTCGCGCTACTCTCATGTCAGCGAACGAATTGAGGCCGCTTTTGTTTTCTTCTGTCGGTGATAGAAGCGAATCTCGGTGGTAGGCAGTTGGGAATAGACTTTGGGAGGGTGTGTGCATGCGTCTTGCTTGTCGGTGTACTGACCCACTGCTCCTTCGAGAGTTCATACTGTTGTACCTTCGCTGTATGATTGTGCGCGCGTGAGGGCGGTGTGTTCTTAAACTCACTCGAGTTTGCTTGCATCGGGATCGGCTCGTTTAGCCGGAGGAGTGGACTGTTTAAAAGGACGTAGGCTGGTATTAGATTTTCACGCGTATTATAGTACTAACAGGATTAAAACGGTGGGGAGGCCTGTACGGTCTCCAGCGCGAGCTTATACCATCGACGGCACTTCGGCATTCTGCGATCCTCGAGAGTGCGAGCACGGCCAGAGCACGACGGAAGGTGACAAGCGCGTGCTCTAAATTGCGCATTCAAAATGTACGCCGTGCCGTTTTCACCCTGTTAGAGGTATCGTTTTGAGTTGAAACGAGACGGCAGGTAAGCAGATAATACAATTCGCAAATAAAACGCGTGGCCTGTCCCATTAAAAAAAAAAGATGAAAGACGTTTGTCATTTTTTTGTAACGCCGAATTAAAGTGCAGCTCTTGAGGAGGAGAAAGAGGAGGGTACAGAGGGCTGGGTATGCCCCTCCTCCCCTCCTCCTCTTCTGCTCCCCTCCCGTTTAGCGGAAAATTTTTTGCTACATTCCCTGCTAAGTTTAGTAACAAAATGTTTCCGCTAAGTTTAGCGGGGAAAGTTTTCTGCTAAATTTAGTGGGGAAATTTTTCGCAAAATTTAGTGGGGAAGTTTTCTTTTTAAATGTAGCGGGAAACTATTTCTTTTAAATTTCGAGGGAATATTTTGGGCTAAATTTAGCGAGGTATATTTTCCGATAAACGTAGCGGGAAAACTTTTTATCTAAACTTAGCGAGGAATTTTTTCACTTAATTTTGCGGGGAAATTTTACCGCTAGATTTAGCGAGAAAATTCCCCATTAAATTTTGCGAAAAAAGTTACCCGCTAAATTTAGCGGTGAAACTTTTCCACTAAGCCTAGCGGATAATATATTTCCCTAAATTTATAGAGAAAAAAATCACCGCTAAATATAGCAGAAAAAATTTTCCGCTTAATTTAATGAAAACATTTTCCCGTCAAACTTAGCGGGGAAATTTTTCCGCTATATTAAGCGGGTAAGTTTTTCCACTAAATTTAGCGGGAAAGGTTTTCCGATAAATTTAGCGTAACGAATTTTCTCCTGCTCCTCCTTCTCCCTCGTGACCCTCGTGACGTCATGCATGCCTTATTATGAGAAACGTCCCCTAATGCAACGGGCGGTTACGCCGACGGCGACGCCGCTCAAGCCGCATACGGATGCTTAAAAACTGCGCTTTAAAATAATTGGCAGTGACCTTTCTCTTCAAAACCCTATGATGCATGAAATGCATCATAGGGTTTTGAATCGGCGTGTCACAATCGGCGTGTCATCTGACGTATATTTTCCCGCTGAATTTAGCGGACAAACTGATTTGATGTTTTAGCCAAAACACGCGGATTCTTCCTCTATATTTAGCGGGAAAACTGATTCGATGTTGTAGCCAAAACACGCGCATTTTTCCTCTAAATTTAGCGGGGGGAAGCTGAGCTGACATACAGGTCACGAGACATTATTTTTCCTAAGTGTAAGGTCACGTGACGTGATTTGACGTCACCAGACGTCATTTTCTGGCTAAATTTAGCGGAAAATACAGTGTTGGACGGACGGACAAAATTTTTGGACTGCGGTTAATCTTAAAAAGCATTGCATGCTTTAAAAAAAGTAACAACTGCAACCCCGTCACACTTATTGACCGCTCGAAGAGCGCAGGTGGTTGCGACTCCTGCCCGATCAGCTAATCATCGCTTAGTCTTTCAGGATGCTGAAGGACCAATCACACACCACGAAATAAGCAACGCCGTGCGTTTTTCAAGTCGTCGGTGACTATCATCTATGCAATGCACAACAAATTTAATCTAAAAAAAATGCCCCAGTTCACTGTTTTTTTTTAGAACACGAAGGCAGCCAGTCATGGTGAACAATTGAAGGATTCAAGGATTTGCGAGGGTCAAATTACGAGTAGATCTAAAAAAAAGATACGATGTCTTCGAAAAGATTCCTCAGGGGCGTCTTAATGGTCATCGTTCCAGCGATCATCGATTTTCTTTTTGTCTAATTGTATTTTGAGTTTTGTCATTCGCTGTTATCCATCTATTGTACGCCGGGACTGGCTGTGTCCGTGCTTTACGGGATAATAAACTCACGGATTCATTTTGATGGCGAGAGAATCCGAAGTCGTGATCGGCTGCAGCCTCGCGTCCACGTCGCCCAACTTTGACACAGAAAAGAAGAGCAGCAAAAGGGGAAAGGTTTGCCTGCGTGGGAAAGGTTTCAAAGCTAGCGACACGAGGAAGAACAGGCAAGAGAAATATAGGTAAAAGCTTTAGGGAAGAACATGGGGAAGAACAAGACGAAGAGAGGTAAAGTGTGAGAGAAAAACATGAGGAAGAACTGGCGAGATGAAGGGAAGTAAAAGGTTTAGGGAAGAATATGGGGAAGACCGTGGATTGACAGAAGTAGTAGAAGTGGATAGGAGAGGCAAGCTAGAGGCAGGGAAATGTTAACGGATAGAGAAGAGTTGCTAGCGCAGTGCCGAGGAGTGAATGAACAAATAGCATAGAAGAGAAGGCAGTTATGAGGAAGAGTTATAATAGGGATGGAGGGGAAAGTGACGCCAAAAATATTGAAGATAAAAAGCAAATGAGGAAACCGGTCTCTGTAGTCGCGTCGAAGACGCTCCGACGGCTGTAGAGGTACAAAAAGAGGGGGAGGAAGGAAGAGAGGAGAAAAGGCAGGAAGGAGGATCGAAGGGGGGGGGGGGGGGGGGTGCAGGATATGAACTTGGTTCCGGCGACCATTAATCGAAATTAGAGGACTCCGGCCGGCGCAGCGTAGCCGTGCCCCCGCTGCGTAATGGGTATTAATGTGGCGAGCGGGCATTAGCTCTGCGGTGGGTCTCGCTCATCGCTTGACCCTGGGACGAGAGAATGTCGCGTGCGTCTTGGACCGCTCCCCGTTTAGGGATCACACCGTCTGGTTTCGGGGAATTCGGGAAGGACGGAGACGGCGAGTGATGCAGTACGGCTTCTTAGGTTTTATTTCAGGAACTGAGAAGGGGGGGGGGGGGGGGGGGCGTTGCGTCATGTGTTCAATCCATACACGTATCTTTGCTTGGCGATTTCTTCTTCGCCGTTCATATGGACTACAGAGAGAGTAAAAGGGGGTCAGAACTAACCAAGCCCTGAATTTCTTAGGTTATCGGCGACTACACAATCCACATAATTAAGAATAAAATAATTGTTAAAATTCTTTTGAATGAGCTGTTTAAAATAAAAACAAAAAAGGCATCTATCTATCAAATAAGGAGAATGCTTAAACTTTATCATAAATTTGAAACGCACAGCATAAGGTGGTTGAATTTTTTAATTTTCTAAATTGAGCATTTTCTATTTTAATTTAGCGGGGAAGTTTAATTTAGCCGTACACATCGATACACCAATTCAAATCTTCACGCTCACTGTTGCGTGGAAATCACTTGTGACACGTGTCAACTAAGAGGTTTAGGTGCCTCTCTCAGTGGATTTTAATAAACGCATGTGTCAGGGGTAGGAAAATGTCGTTTAGATACATAACGATTAGAGTGCGACCGGCTGCGTGGCCACCGCTGATGGCTGCTGGTGGAAGTAAGCACGTTCATTGGCAGGAAAAGGTAATTACGACGTATCTTTTTGACTGAAATTGTTTTTGCCAGACCGGGAGGGGTGAAAGGGAAATACATGTCTGTTACATGGAATGTAACAGACTGGCGCTATCTATCGAATGTAGTCTTAGGAGTTTCAGGTGCATGGCAAAATAATGCGAAGAAAATTGGGAACTATACTTCTTAATCTTCTCCAGATTATTTCACCATGCACCTGAAATAATTCCGACGACAAGTGACCACGCCTATCTCGAAAATACTGCAAAACCTTCAGTCTATAGTCATACGGAGGTCGAAACTGTTCCAGTGTTTCATGGTAGAAGGCGCCAGAGTGAACGCAAAAGTGTAAACCAGCCTTAAGGTGAAACGGACTATAGGGTATCTACAATGCATTTTGGCGCTGTAAAACGAGCCGGAAAAGTGGGCGCCATGCGCATGGAAAGCTAAGACGTCCACCAAATGTGAATTTAGGCGGTGCGTTTTACCTGGTGAACCTTCAAGTCGTAGCTTCTTTCCTGTGAATAACGGGACCAACAAACTTGCCAGGTCGAACGGCGGACGTGTTCGCAGACGATCGAGTTTACGATTGCTGCAACTTTTGCTGCTCTCCCGATAGGCGTGCAGCGAGCAGACGAAATAGCTCGCTGTCCGCCTGCTGCGATTATCGGAAATTTGTGCCCCAATTTACGACCATCGTTCACTCTGGCGTCTGCGAAAACGATCACCGTTTACCCTGGCGCGTTGTTTTAATATTTCGCAGGAAGGAAGTTAAGCCTTCAAATTTTGCTAGGTAAGATGCACCACCTTTATGAGTATTTGGTGAAAGTTTGAGTTTTCTATCAGCGGACGCCGCGTTTTTCGGTATAATTTACCGCTCATTCACACTGGAAGCGGATCCGTGTTCGCAAAGCGGTTGCGAAAGCGGTTGTATAAAGATCCAGTACAATTGCACGCACACTTGATGTCATCGACTGCGCGTGCAATTGCACTGAATCTTTATACAACCGCGTTTGCAACCGCTTTGCGAACGCGGATCCGCTTCCAGTGTCAATGAGCGGTAAGAGTGGCAAGGCCCGTTGGAGACACCCGATAATTCTACTGCTAGTGCTCCTACATCATGCAAGATACAGATATTGTTCGCTGCAGACATGATGACAGAATTTTCTGCTGACGTTCCTTAATCATGTTCTACGATGTTTCATGCGTCTGTGTGCCTAGAACACGTCAGCAGATAGTTTTAAAGCGACAGCTTTACGGGCTACACTTTGCAGCGATTTCCTTCTCGTAGGTTGTCGTCGCTGCGCGCTCGCGAAAAAGGAAAAACAAAAAACAAAAACAAAACAAAAAACATTTTTCTCTCCCCTCTTGGCGCGAGGGGAGAGAAGTTGGGACATCACGTCGGCCGTTGCGCACGAAGAGAGCGAAGAGGGCTGCCCTAGCGTCCCTCCAAGAAGGGCGCGACGAAGGAAGAATCGTCGTGTCGTCTGCTTGTAAAACTTGTTTTCAACCATTATATTCGCATTTTGCGAAATTCCACTTTGGCAGTATCTGGTTGTTACGGGTAATGTTGGATGGTTTTAGAAACTTTCACCGAGCTTACCCACTCTTTTCACGGATCACTGGTGGTGGCCGTCAGTGGCACCCCCGGGACGCCAACCACGACAACAATGATGATTAACCACGTCGCAGTTCCGGCTTCGTGTACGTCACGGCACCATTCCACCCGCGTTGCGCGTCCGTGCCAGAGCTTTCGTTTCTTCTCACCCATTGCGGGCAAAAAAGACGACCTTTTTTTTTTTTGTATGACCAATGTGACGCGACTGTCATACACGGAAGAAACACGATTCACACTGTCTGCGGGCAGTCTTTTGTATGATGCATAAGCAGTAAAACCGCTGCTCTATAGAGCCAGTGTCACCCCACTTACTTTACTCCTCGGTCTCGCGAAGCTCGGATCTGCAACGCTATTTCGCGACGGGTAAAACGTTCTCAAAAGACTACAAGATTAGTCTTTCTTTGCCGGCGAAGCGCGGCGACCATGCGAGCTAAACCAAAAAGGACAAGGGAGCTCCTCGCGCTGTTGGCGTACACGGCGGACTCAAGTTCGGGGGAGCTCGCGTTCGCGCGCGCCGTTGCCTCTAATTCGGTGTCGACCGGGCCTGGCGTTGCACGCTCACGGCCGCCGCGAGTCGACATATTGATCGGCTGATTTCCCTCTTTAATGAGCTGTCGTGATTAGAACCATTCTAATTACTCAGAGCTGATCTGGAACGCGCCGACGACTATTGATGGCCACGCCGCGCGGGCGGCCGCTCGTTCGCGCTCGCTCTCGCGGGCGTTGATTACGAGAGTGTCGTGGTGGACTTCTTGTTCTTGTTCATTCGATTATTCATCGGCAAGGAGGAAAGACGCCCAGGGGGACCGAGAAGTGTGGGTGGGAGGGGGACGCTGGAAGGAGAAGCGAATCCGGCTGCAGCTTGCAGCGCCGAGCGTCTTGGACGTGCCACTTTGGTTCGATCGCTGTGGCCCGCAAAACAAGTCGAGACGCGAGGTGGCTCAGGAAATATCGTCGTATGAAACTCGTTTTTTTTTCTGAACATAATTCGTGCGTTTCTACTTTGCGAGATGTTTTCGGCGGCGCCCTCTCGTGACTTCTGTCCGAGTCGTCAGGACCGGGAGTTATTTCGCCATGACGTCACGCGTTGTAGACCTGGGACTCTAAACTCGTCAAACACAAAGTTGTGCCTGAAGTTCACGGAACGAACCGATTGGACTATCTTGACGATGACTTCGCTTTTTTCTCGCCGGCGTTCAATCGGCGCGCCCCGTGAAATTTCGGCTCCAACTTTGTGTTTCATGAGTTTAGGACCCCTGGCGACTTAACATAAGTTGCGAACGACTGGTCTAAAAATGTGCACTACTAGCACTAAAAGAGAATATCTTAAGGGAAGCGTATTTTAAAAAAAATTTTTATGAGCTACCGTAGACTGTCGCCGCGAAGCGGCGCAAAACGGGGGTGCCGGATTTTGTTAACACCCGCCCCAGGGATACACGTCCGAAGCCTTTTTTCAACTAGCGTCCCCTTTTCACCAAACGGCATTTCTCTCAAACGAGGCGCCTCTTTCTCTAAATCGAGCTTCGATAAAACGATCCCGTTCTCTAAAACGTGTCTCGATGAAATGACGCTCGGGCGACTGTAGTAAACACTCGTCAAACACAACCCTGTTGTTTTCGCGAAAAAAAAAAAAAAGTGGAGAGAGATGGCGTTGAAGAAAGGGTAAAAACGTCGGTTCTTTATCGCAACAGACTTCTCGCGTCCCGCTTGGCTTAAGGAGGAAAAACAAGAAGGGGAGGGGGGAAGGCTAGGGTGAGCACGCCTCAGTTGGTCACGCGGTAACAATTAGCGGCCCAGTAAACAAAGAAACATCAAAGCTGTGTGTTGGGCTAGTTGGTATTGGTCTTGGGTTGCCAAAGGCATGGTAGCGCTTTTTTGGACGAGGACAAAAGAAAGAAAGACAATGTCTTTCTTTCTTTTGTCCTCGTCCAAAAAAGCGCTACCATGCCTTTGGCAACCCAAAAGAAACATACATTGTCGACGAAACGTCGCAGGGGCATGTGTCCACCAAACACTGCGTCGGCGAACCGAGTGTGCGTGAAACCCGTTTGCACAAAAAGTTGTCCACAAGACATGTTTCGACAAAACGATAGGTGCCCATCTTATTATCTCCGTAGCCTTTGATATAGTGGCATAAGCCCCAATAAGAATTAGGAAAAACGAATAACGAAGCAAGCAAAAAGCGTGAACACAATAAGTCATGCCGTGCGTTCCTAAACTGTCAGTGTCTGTACGCTCTCAGAAAAGGGAGTGCAGTCTGGCACCCTTTGTCCCCTATTAGAATGCATTCCAAGACTTCTGTTCGATGTACAGGGTGCTGACGCCGAACTGACGTCCACAACGTTTACGAGGCCCTTGATAACGGTGGCCCATAACTTATTGCGATGTCACACGTCGGAAAGGTAAATTACATATCGAAGAATACAAAAGAAAAAAAAAAACACAAAGGTTTTGCAGGGAATTAAAAAAAAACTGATTATTCTTTTTTTTTTTTGGTAACACGCATGTTAGGGAAGCGTTATCGCCCATCCGAAACGGTATGATGAGCCCTTCGGTAACGAGCTGCGCTTGTGCGAATCTTCTGCGATAGCGCATGCGCATTTCGTATACCGGAGAGCCCACCGTACCGTATCGGGTGTGCAAAAACGGTTCCCTAAAACTCTCTATTAGCTATATCCATTGGAATATGTTGTACCCCTCGGCTATCAAGCCGCTCGTGAGAGTTGCCACTGTCGGTTTGACGTCAGTGCGCTGTACGTGACCTTGAAATTTTGGGCTGTATTATCTGGCACAAGGGGTGTAAGACTGTACCACCTTTTGTTTAGAGAGTTTATATTCTTTTGTTCTTTTAGAATGATCACGTTAGTATTGGATGAAAAAAATCGGAACAATTACACACGAGTGACTAAACATGCACAGCGCATCTGTTGAACGTCGGACGATGTTCTGTCCGTATTATGTCCTTTATGTGCAATTTTTTCGAAAAACAAAATGGATCTAATATTTTGCTGTTACTGCCTTATGCCCTGTCATTTTCTACTATCTAAAGATAACCGCGCGTCTGCTTTTCCGCAAAGCTCGCGACAGGCAATCACCATATTTCGCGGAGTCAATCACGAGTCGCGAAAAGAGCGAGCGAGATGAAACTGCCTCTCGACTTTTCACACGTTTCTCGAGGCCGCCAATTTTACTCGTAAATTTGGCAGCCTCGTGGCAGCCTTACTTATCATTATTACTGTTGACTCATTAGAGTTGGCGCGCGTGAATATTTTGTTTCTCTGTCCATTCGAGATAGCAACGATCGTGCAATAAATAAAATATAGACGCTTTAAACACGCGCCAGATTGAGCCGCCATAGCCGACCTTCTCTTGTTTTGCCGAGATACCAAGTCGCTGTAGCGAGCGTTTACGACCCTCCACAGAGCGCTATGCTGGGAGCAAGGACGCAGTATCACCTAAAGTGGCAATAACCTGTCCTGCTGTGGCAATGATGAAGTGAAGCGAACGAATTAAGAGGAAGCAGAAACCGAAGGTCGGTTATGGCGGCGCCCATGCACAGCTGCCTAAAAGCGTCTATACTCCTGAGATGATTCAATACCACAATAACCATGGCTCCCTCTGTGTCTCTATTTTTTTTTCTTTTTGAGTGAGTGTTTTGTATGGCGAATCTGCACGGACCTTACTTGCTCGTGTTGGCGTTGCTCGCAGCGTAGAAAATGTATTTGGAGAGAGTGTCAAGAACCGAGCGTAGCTATTGGTTTGACGTCATAGCACGCGCGACAAATGGCGTTTTACCACGAAGAGAAAGGGTGGTAAGCGATGCGCTCAAACTGCCGTCTCCCCCACTTCCCTCCTCCGCGTAGGGACGGGGGCTGCGTAGTGGAGTATAGGAACAGCGTATCAGTGGTCTCGCATCTTCTTTACACTCGGTGGAGTGTCTAAGCAAGGCCATTGCTTGTACATTTTGAGTTTTGGGTGAGGAGACGTTAACTATTTGGGTCAATCCGAGCAACTTGAGGCGTCGCACTGGGCAGGCGCAGAACTTGTGCGCATGCGCAGTTCGACTTTTGAAACTTTCCGGGTAACCCGAAGTGATGGGCCCCTATTTCCAAGCTTTCTGTTTAATACAAACGATCATGCGAAAGATCGCCCCTCTAACGAGATTCCCTATAGTTCCCAGGTGTTTCTCGCTGCCTGGCCTGCCACTGGCCACGGATCAAGCGTTTGTGAATAAAACGCGACGCATTCATACTTTAGCGAGCGGTGAGGGTCGCCTTACCGTGGTCGAAGTAAATAAACAATAAGAAAGAGAGAAAGAGAGAGCTGCATAAGAAAGAGAGAAAAAGGGAGAGAGAGCTGGCCGCGAAACTCACAGGTGACACTCTGCCGTTCGAAGTGAAATAGACAAACACGACGACGCGCTGTGTCATCTTTTACTCGATGTCTTGTCAAGTAGACGCGGCAACGGCATGACACGCACCTTGTCGAATTTGCGTCGAAGCCCGGTATTGCCACCGTGTCGTTTTTGTTTCCTCTTTATTCCAGAATGAAATATTACGCGCAAAATGAAATCTACAAAATTTCGCACAAATAAATACAGAACACACGCTCCGACAATGTTTCATAAACTTAAAATAAAGAAGAACGTCTGATCCAAAGAAAGGTTCGTAGTTTGATGTGGAGATTGAGAGAAAGAGGAATGTTTCAGAGTATCTAAGCCCGCCCTTTTTTCTTCGAGGCACTCGATTTCTACGTACTGGGAACATTTTCGTTTGTCTCTGTGTGTGTGTGCGTGCGTGTGTTTTGAGCGTTGGAACTATTGTTTGTTTTCTAGAGGGCGCATGGCCGGAGCTGTTTTGACTTTCCGATTCCTCTAAGGAAAAAACTTAGAAGAAGGAGCCTGTATTTTCATTCATTGTTGTTTCAGAGAAACGTGCCATATTTTGGAAACGTCTAGACATCCGTAGGCCCAGACGCAGGAAATATTTGTCGCCATGATCTAGATCTGACTGTTACCTTTGCAGTGTTTACTTCGTCAAGCCGCTATAGAAGAAACACTTTACTTTCGTGCAACTTTTCATTTTATCTTGTCTTATTGTGGCAATTCCTACGTTTACATTGATTTTGAACTTGTCAATTCATTTTATAGGTGGGAAAGTGTTTTTCTTCCTTTCATTTGTCTCGGCTGCAGCTAAAAAACGAGTTGACACTTACATGCTCCGATTATGTCGGCGTTGTATATGTGACGGTTTTGATGCGGGGGACTTTCAAAGCTTATTTTGGAAAGATGTTCGAGAGATACGTAAAGAAAGCGAGACATAGGTTTGGCGCGCATGTTTCGCTAGAGGATCTAGATGTGTACACGAGCACCCGTATTTTTCGAACGAGTGCTGTCCTTTGTTTTAGCTATATACTTGTACCGTAACAGAAAATACCCAACCTCTGGATTCTGGTGGCTCGATTCAGAGTTCCAGCATTTTTGTCACTTGGGATGGGGGGGGGGGGGGGGGGGGGGGAGGGGGGAGGGGGGCGGGGATATGGACTGGTGGCACACATCGAGTGATGGATGAGTATGTTCTTATTCCCTTCCGGGTGACCCGTAGGGCGATAGTTGTGTGCATCTGGTTGTATAGAGGCGCCTCCATTGGATGATTGTAGCTTTTAAGAATAAATATCTAAACATATAACTGCATATTATATAAATGTTGGGAAAAAAGAAAGCACAGGCTACTTGGCGCAACCTGCCGCACAATTGAAAATGTTCAGCCACATTCATCCATCTATCTATCTATCTAGCGATGACGACTTGCGCAGAACATTTGTTCAAAATGGTATTGGGTGTGCAGAGTACTTTTATTTGAAATGGTAGCGATCAATTTACCCTTATAAATATTTTGGAAATTTGTTTTTTTCGAAAAAGGTATTTAAACGGAAATCTTATTTGTCCAACATGAGCGTTGCTTTATTCCACAAAGTTGCATGAAAAGCATTAACTTCACGTAATTTTATGTAATGAAGCAGCGCTCATGGTAGATAAAAAAGATCACCGTTTATTTAAATCTACATCACAAAATCAACAAAAACGTCTCACAAAAAAAACTATATCAGCGTCATTTTATTATATATATTTTTTTATCTTTGTGCAGGAGTCGCATGTATGCAGAAAAACAAAGACAATGCATTAAACATTTCGACAAAAACCCCGAGACTGGGACAAAAAGTCCAGTCAACCTACCTGTACCTGTGCCTTCTCGGGGTTTTTGTCGAAATGTTTAACCACCACCAGCTCGTTTGCGCCCTTACCTTTTGTTCACAATGCATTAGACGCGCGTATTGTCGTAACTAATGTAAACGTGCGTTCACTACGTCGCGTCGGACTGTATCTGACAAAACAAATACGCCGAAACCTTTGTCACGTGACACGATTTCGTCTGGCCGCTACCCACGTCTTCCCCACTGCTTCGAGTACGTCCATTGGTTGTGCAAGCAGAGTCTAGTCAACCTACCTGTGCCTTCTTTCAGCAACACTCCACCGCGTACTCGATGCCTACTGTTTAAAGAACGGTTAGCACACCTAACACCTTCGCGCTACAGGCGAGCCCGAGAAAGGAGAGGGTGGAAGAGCAGCGTCAACGGGAAAAGGTCGCTTCCCTATTTTTGTTTCTTGCTCGTCTGCTTTCGTCGACGAGGGAGTCCGCTGGCAGCAATCGTGTTAGCGTTCATCGCGGCAAACTTGGTTTCTATTTGAGCGGGGAGAGACGTCTGTGACTTTCTCTTTCCCCCTCCCATTCTTTGTCTTTCTTTTACCTCCTCTCACAGGTTCTTTCCCTTTTTCCCCATTTTCCCCGATACGCTGTCTTCCCCGTTAGAGAGAGAGAGAGAGAGACGGAAAAACCGAAACACAACACAAACAAATAAAAACGAAGATGGCGTCACCGGGTCGAAACAGCTCGACGAAACCTGTTGCTGCCTCTCCACGCTCAAGCGTGGGATGGGGGAAAAAAAGGGCGAGGAGGAGAGAGGCCGAGACCGAGAGGGAAAAAAAGGGAGTGGGGATGGGTGAGGAAGAGGTCAGATCAAATAGGGAGCTACAAATGCGATTAGAAAGGCGCGCTGTCCTCAAGGAACACTCCCCAGGGGACGGGGAAGCCGTTTTTGATTGTTGCTGTCCGACAATTTTTTTTTTCTTTGCTTTATCTTTGCTTTGTGGAGCCTTTGTCGCTGTCGACGATTCGTTCGGTGGGTCATTGTTGTAATTTGCTGCCTCATTGGCTTGTGCGTTTTATTGGACGACGCGTGACTCGGTCTCGCGGTCTCAGGAACCAAACCGTTGTGTCCAATCAAACGACAGAGAGACGCGGCTGTCGAGCTGACCTCTGGCGGTGACTTGAAAGACTTGAAGGATGCCGCTTGTCTACACACTGAACGATGTGTGAACTCGCATTAGGTATACAGGTGATTTGACGTTTACGTGTCGTAAAAATGGGTCTGGTAGCAAAAACAAAAAGAGCGTTTTTTTTTTATTGGCTATACTTGTAGTACCTACTTTACTCTGATGTGATATAAATCTCTTGGACAACAAGCGACTTAACGCGTCATTTCTTTGTGTATATTTTTTTTTGGTATGTATTTGATTTTTTGGAGCTAATACCGCGATACACATGTGTCCCATAGCATCTCTCTAGAATGTTAATCGCTGTTAATTGGCACAACTAATCTATCTTCATTGTCATGTCGCATTCGAGGTTTTCTTTTGTTTTTACTTTAGGTCGGTCAAACATTACCTCCTGATAGAAACAAAAAATACTTGAGTTAGGTTGAGTTAGGACTAAGGAAGCTTCAACAGTTTGCTTAGATGTGTGTAGGCCACTTTGGCAGAGCGTTTTCGCAACTCACTTTCACAGCTTCGCGTTTTTGGTCGCAGAATATCCTGACAGCTTGGTGTCATCACAGGTAGGCAGACATCCGCACCTACATATACGTTGTCTTCTTTGTTTCTTTTTCTTCGCGCGCTCTGACATTGAGATATGCTGTAGAACCGAAAGACCATTTCACTATAGTCACCCGCAATGGAAGAAACACTATATGTACCGGGTCCCGTCCATCCCATTATCCCTCCGCAGCCAATGGATTGCTGCATTTGCCGATAAGAACAACAAAGAGCCAATCAGAAAGCGAGAAGCGTGAACGGTAGCCAATCAGTGTGTTCCATGAACTGTCGGCGACGTATAATAGCCTTCAGCATGCATCTTCGTTTACTGGTTTGAGGATTGCGTTCCGAGCAGTCTTGATAACAAGATATTAAATTAGATTACTTGAGAGAAATCTACTAGCAGAATCGTATATGTTGCCCTCCAATCAAGCGATTGACCGCAGACGTAATTGAAAGAGCCACGGCAAGTCACGTGCAAATTTTCCCGCTAAATTTAACAGGTAAACTGATATCACGTGACGGTGTCACGTGACCTCAACACAAACTCAGTTTTCCCGCTAAGTTTAGCGGGTAAACTAAATTGGGCGTGGAAATTGCGTGACGACAATTTTCCCGCTAAATCTAGCGGGGAAGCTTATTGTGTATATGGGTGACGTGACGCTGTGTGACGTCATTCTCCCTGCTAAAGTTAGCGGGGAACTGAATGGGTGACACGAGATCGTGACGTTAGTTTTCTCGCTAAATTTAGCGGGGAAACTGGGTTGGTGGAGGCCACGTGACGTTAATTTTCCCGATAAATCTAGCGGAAAATTAAATGTCAGGTGACATCATGTGACTTAGTTTCTCTATATACATTTAGCGGGAACAGGGAATTTTTGTGTATCAGTCACGTGACATGAGGTCATGTGACGTTATTTTTTTTTCACTAAATTTAGCGGGGAAACTGGATTTATGGAGGCCACTCGACCTCAATTTTCTCCCTAAATCTAGTGGGAAACGGAAAATGTGTACTGGTCACAAGATATCAGGACATGCTATATCAATTTACCCGCTAGATCTAGCGGGGAAAATGAACGGCCAGAAACATAATTCAAAATTGCCTGAAGATCCTAAGAAAGCTAATCGCATAAAAAAGTATTTCGCCATTACTTGAAAAAGAAACAGTTACTTTTCCGATTACTTCAGGTTATTAAAACGGCATAATCTTTCTGCCAGTTTTAAAATCAGGCCTTTTGTATTCTCCATTATTGAATTAGAGTAACTGAATTACAAACTTCTCTCATCTTCTAAATCCACCATTTTGGGTAAACCGTCCTTATCGGAGACTCGGCTGGAAGATTCCATGGTCGGAAGGTTGCGGAAACATATTTCGCCATTACAAAGGGGAGGACAAAAATGGTAACGGTTGCAAGTAATTTTACTTTGTTTGGGAGTGACCAGATTACTCTTGAAATGACTACCTAATAAAGGTAATCAAACGATTACAAAATTGCTCTAAAGAGTAATGGATTCTTGCAAGGCGTGAAGGACGAGACTGCGTGGAAGATGAATGTCAGCGTCCTGGAGAACGAGGAGTTCATCGGGGGAGCGAGGCACGCCCTGGAGAAACTCGCCGAGATGAGCGTAGATCTGGTCTCTTGGGAGACATTCAAATCAAGGCATCGCGTGTTCGCTTCCGCGTTCGGCCTCCGAAAAGCCGATGAGGATCGCAAGGACGCAGAAGCACCTGACCAAAACCCTGAGGATTCTTCCGGGGGAAGAACAACGTGACCCTGGTGCCTTTCGGGATGCCATAAAGAACTGCAAGGAACAGGTGTTTGGTCTTCTGGAGGAGCGCTTCGATGGGGCGCAAGCCAGAAGCAGGGTATAGAAGCACTGGTGGGAGAGGTAGTGCTGCCCAAGACCTTCCGCACGTATGAAAGACAGAGAGTGAGGGAAAATGCTCTGAAGGAGGTTCGTGGCGAAAGTGGCGTAGCAAACTCACAGAGAGAAAGCCTTCGAGTAGCTTTTCCGGGATGAAAGCTTGGACGAGACCGCTTTTGCGTCCGTCCTACGGGAGTCGCCCGCCGTGCCTGGAGAGGAAAATGACAGTATAAACTTTCCAATCAGATTTTCCGAAGTTCGGCTTGCTGTAAAAAGAGTGTCCCTCATCAAGGTGATCGGTCAAGGTGGAATGGGAGCAGAGTTTTAGAAAATAATTTTTAGACGAGCTCCGCCCGATCCTCGTCCTGGTGTTCAGCAACATAGAGGAACGCAAGGAGATCCCTTTGTGAAAAAGAGCTTCAATGTTGCGGTCCCGAAGAAAATGAGGGAAAGCCCCGTCCCTGACACTACCGATTTCCACTCAATTAACTATAAATTGCTGCGACTATACCATTCCGACCCAGGTCCTGGCTAGGCGAATTGTCACCAGGCTCAAAGCGGTCATAGGTCCCCATCAAATATATGGTATCCGCGGCCGCTCTATTTCACACTACCTTCACGTCATGCTCTCCCTCTACGAGGCGGCGACAGAGGGGAAGCAGCCTCTCGCTGTGCTACGGCGCGGCCTTCTTCAAGCGGTTGACCGGGTTTCCCACAAGTTTCTCGTGGCAGCACTGGACCATTTAGGTGTGGCAGGGAGGCTGTGGGATTTGATCGCTGTCTGCTACCGCGACATTAGCACGCTTCTGTTCGTCAATGAAGTCACAGGAGCTCACATTCCCATAGGAAGGTCGGCCCGTCAAGGATGCTACCTTTCGCATATCTTCGCATTTCAGCTCAATCCACTATGCCACGTCATCATAGAGTGCAAGCCTATCACAGGAATGCAATTAGGAGACAAAAACCTCAGCGTTTTAGCCTTCGCAGACGACGTCTCCTTCATCTGATCGTCTAAGAAACAGGTGGAGGCTATCCTGCAGCAAGTGGAGGTGTTCACCACCGCATTGAGGGAGGGAATAAACGGTGAGAAGTCGGTGGGTTCCTGATTCGGGGGATGGGCAACGACGCCAAAACAGTTCTCAAAGGTAGGTTGGTGCATCTAATTCAGACACTACCTTGGCGTTCCCATCGACTTACAGCAATCATCATCGGCAATGGGGAAGAAGACCGCCAACTCGATAGCTGCGAAGCCCTCACCCAGGCAGAGTAGGTACCTCTATTAAAAGGTTAAAAGTAAAAGGCGCGAACTTACAGGGCGAAAAAAGACACACGTACGACACAGACAAGCGCCAACTTTAACTAGCTCTCCGGAGCTCCGAACCGGAAAGGTATCGTCAATGACCAATGTACTTCCTTTAAAAAAAAATTGTAATGTTTTTTTGTTGAAAGGTTGTTGAAAAAAGTCATCACAGGATATAAAATGTCAATGGCTTTTTGTCTAAATTTTCTAGCTTTTTTGTTGACCTTCTTTCAGATATTGGCCCACTTTGTAATAAAAAAAACCAACAGACTTTCTGTCGCGTCCAAGATGATTCTTCTGAAGTTTTTTTAATTAAAAAGCTAACCCGTTTAAAAAGAAAAAAATGTTTTACAGCTTAGCTATTCATTCAACAAATTTTTGGAAGCTTACTATGGCTTTCCACTCTGCTCCAAATTGGCTGCAGCAAAATAACGTAAAAAAACCGCCATTTTTTTACTTTTTTTTTTGGTAAATGATGTTATGTGGTATTTCGGAGGCATTGCTACATATATCCCACAAGTGCATATTAGAAACGAACACAAACACCATGAAGCACTGAACACCTGAATCAGAGCTTTATATAGTTTACATATTGAAGGTAATCATATGGCTGGTGACCACTTGAGCACTTATTAAGGTTCCAAGTGTTTGATATTCTCCTCGGGAGTCTGTCAAAGGGAAAACAGTCTTTCGAAGTTCGTGGACGATATCTCTTACTTAAAATCATTGGTTCAACTAGCAATAATTCGGCGCAGTCGCTAAAACAACATCCACAAAAACGGCTCCTATAAAATGTTATCGCTTCTCTGCATAGCACCACTCAGGACGAAGCGAGTCAAGGCAGTTTCTCCACTTTAAAATGGTTATTTGTTTTTTCTTTAGTAGATTGTTTATTAGGGTCATTAAAGTCACTATAGTCACTTAATAAATGAAAACGGCAGGGCGTGTCTTTCGAACGCCTGGCATCCAGCACGTGCACCATGCCTTCCGTCGTGTTTTACTGCACGCGCGTGCTCGAGGTGCACGAGCGCCGAAGCGTTGTCATGGGTAGTAGGCTCGCGCTGGAGGCGGGACAACTGCAGCTGCTCTTACTGATCTCGCCTTGTTAGAAACTATTGGGAACTTAGTGACTTTTGATATCTAGTTGAGGTGTACAATATTAAAAAAAATCAAGAGAAAGTCTGTAGCTTCTCTATTGACACTGGTTACAGATAGTCAACTGAACATTTTCAACACGAAGTAAACAGAACGTTTGCAGTCATTCTGATGACACTGTCAACAGGATTTCAGCAGAAACAAATCAACATAAAGTTAATAGAAAGTCAACAGCTTCTTTTTTTTACTCGGGCTGAAGAAAATCATCCGAAAAGTTTCAACACAAAGTCAATAAACTTTTTGTTGGAGATGTCAACAGAAAGTCAAAGTAAAAAAAAAAAAGTAATCAGAGTCAACAAGAAGTCAGTGTGTTTTCAAATAAAAGGTCAAAAATCATTTTATAGGGGTTAGGTGACGCTGTAAGTACCTGCTGACCTGGACCTGCCAGCACTCTTTTCCGAGACAATGACTCCTAAGGGATAACTATGCTTATGAGCCTTGCCTCTAAAGAAGATCTCCAAAAAAACATTTTCTGTCTTGTTAACCGCCCCTCTTACTCCATCAAGGTTCATGTATTTTAGCACCCTGAGCGCGGACATCTTTTGCTTCTTGGGGAGAAATTTGACAGGCTTGAAATTCTTTTCAATAGCAGTTAATGCCTTGTTCTGAAAAAAAGTCTTCCTTCATCACAACAAAACAACTCTCTTTGTCGGCTGGTACCACTCTATCTCTCTTTTTTCAACCGTGATCACATTCGCAAATCTGTTATCTACCCAGCCGTTTTCTGTAAGACGCAAGCCGCAACAATACTTAAAAAAACAAGCTAGCTGATGGTGATTCCGGGGCAGCGTCTGCTGCCCCGGAGTGACTGCCAAAGATACACAGAAACTGGGCCATTTTTATTTGGCTGTTATCCATGGAACGGACGCGAAGGGAGCACCTCCTGTTTCACAGGGGGGTTGGGGGCTCGGCCTGGTAAACATTGTAATCAAGCTAGACGTGCAGCGTTTCCTTCCCTTTCGGGACGCAAAGAATCCAACGATCCTGAGCGCACCGAACCACCTTGGCCTTTCTAACCTGAGCAGGTGAATGGTGAGCATCGTTTCTACATGAAAAATGTGGACTGCTTTGAGTTTCTCCTGGCTCTGTCCTCCTGGGATAACGTGGCGACCGTCGGCAGGAAAAGGCTCTACTCGGACATGGCATCCACAGGCCACCACCGGTTTCCGACAGAACTACGGGATTCTTCAAACTTTTGCGCGTCTTTACGTTGTCACGGCATCAAGGACTTCTTCGTTCGCTTACACCTGGAGGTGCTGCCTGTGAAGACATCGCTTCACCGGAAGGGATTCTACCTACCCCTCAACTGCGGCTTCCGTGGAAACATTGGGGCCATCGAACACGTTCTCGTCGAGTGTTAAAACGCTCACCTGTTTTTGGGACGTGGACAACTTTCAAACTCAGGACGGCCTGTGACATGGTGGTGCCTTCAGTTACCTGGTTCTTGGAGGGAGGCATGTGGCGGGCGTGACGTGTGTACACTTGTGCTGCTAGGACGACAAGCCATCTGGAAGTTGCGCACAGCCATGGTGAAGTGCGTCATAAACGCACGTCCAACCTGCAGCTACTTTCTGGCCAAGCTTGAATGGGTTATTTCAGTGGCTGACAAAGAGGCCAACGCAGCAACGGCCGAGTGGCAGTGTGAAAAAACAGCTCGAGGTAGGGGTTCACCGCCCTGGGCACCAGCTTCTGCCTGGTGAGGGATGTCGATCCCCCCTCAACAAACAACGACGGGAAGTTAGCTGGAATGCGTAGTGCTCAAGAAAAAGCTTTTTTTTATTATTTTTTTAGGGGAGTTTGCATCGGGGATGCCTACGCGTACGCTCTGGGGATGCCTACGCGTACTCTCCAAGTCTGTTGAAGACAGCCTGCTGTGGTGAAAAACGCAAGGCCAGAAACATTGACCGTGCTTTTTTCTTACGAATTTCCTGAGCAAGTTTGCAGACACATGGGATGTTTCAGTTCCTCCTGCTTTCTAATATTTGTCGCTATTATACCATATGTTCAGGTATATGTGTAAATGTTCTGTAAATACATCACTGTTTTTGGAAGAAAGAAAAAAGGTAGTTGTGGCTAAGTTTTGTGGTAATGCGCCCGCTTCATATCACTAGGGACCCGGGTTCGATTCCGTAGAGCAGCAGGCGATTATTTTCCAAACAGTTGGCAACATCGCGACCTACGTTTTTTAAACTACCTACAACATCAACAACTACTACAATTACAACGGCAACGGGCGTCATTATCAAAAGCCCATAACAGCTCTTGCTATAAAACACGCACCTTTACTTTTGCGGTTTGGAAACTCGCAGTACCTTCTGGAGCAATTAATCTTTGAGTGGTGCCTGAAGTAAACAAATTCTAATGCACTTAGTCACGCACACACACAGCCTGTTCGAAAGCGTGCGCCCTCCAGCACCAGATATTTCCGGCTTACACTTTGAGCGCACAATGAGTACAAGCGATGTGTCTAAGCTTAGGACGTACCCTGTTCCAAATTTCATGTGTAAAACAACTTTTTGTAAATATTCCCATGTGTGTTTCCGCAAAGTTTATCTTGTTTTGTTATTTTATTTTGAGTTGCTTTCTTCTTCCAATGTAGGCGGCCGGGAACTCAAGCTGTTTTGACGGCTTTTTCTCTTCCGGTCTCCTTTTCTTTACTTGATGGAAAAAATGAAGTTATTATTATTTTTATTACTATAAATGTATTTTTTTACGAATGCTGCGTTAGCACTAGGCTTGCATGCTTGGATCCAATTACGCGCTTCGCACAGGAAGCGACGCTCAAAATATGGCCTCTGTCAGTGCTGCTTGATAAACTTTTGAAAAGAAAACAAATGTATACTGACCTTGTTTGCGGTATCCTTTTATGTAGAGGCTAACAGCCCCGCGTACATTCTCTTCGCTCGTGGCATGAATCGCTTCCGTGGCATTGAAGTTCTTTCTAGTTTGACCTAATTAAAACTAGTTCAATGTTTGTTTGTTTCTTCTCTGGAGCTCTTCATCAACACACCAACGCTATTGTTTACAACACCTGTTATAATGTCAAGCACGAATGTAGAGGGGAAAAAGAGTTTTTGTCTTTGTATTGTTTTATTTCATTTCATTTCATTTATTTACCTCGGGGACCCGTTTCTGGGTATTACACGAGGGAGGGTAAGAAGAGACAGTTTCGACCCAAGATTAAATAGCACGGTACAAACGTAAAACGGCGGTAACAACAAGTGAACAAACTTCTATACAATATTATAACTCATTCATTTCACAAAAAAACACTAAGAAGTTCACCGAATTAATTAATATGTGTTAATTTTTATTACGATGTCTTTGGGTAATTGATTCCAATCGTCAGTAGCAAGGGGCAACATACATTTGCGAAGAACAGGAATGAAGTGTGGATGAATTTAATTTTACAAACATTGCAAACCCCCAGCGGAAATTCGATCTGGGGCGCTAAGGAGGGCCATTTTCACCAGCGGGTTTCGCTAACATATTTCATGAATGAGGGCAAGTCGGGAGCGTCTTCGAGGAAAAGAATGTTTGGAGACCAGCCGGATACGAAGTGGAGTGATTCTGGTAAGGGAAGAGTGGCCGGAGTAAATGCGCCTTAGTGCTCTGTTTTGAATTTTTTCTAGTTCGTTAGAGAGATAATAGAGAGTTTTAGTAAATCGTTCCGACACCTCCGATAGCCCCGATAACGATACTATGCAAGCGCAAGAGAGGCGGTGGCGGAGTATCGGGTATCGTTATCGGAGTCATGGGAACGATCTACTAAAACTCTCTAATTTTGAAATGGTGACCTAACTGATGATGCATATTCTAGTTGGGACCGAACTAGGGCTGTGTAAGCTAGTCTTTTGATTTCGGCTGAACAGAGTGTGAGGTTACGTTCTAGGTATCCACGTGAGCGGTTAGCTTTCAGGACAACTTCGTTTACGTGGTTGTTTCATGTGAGATTGCTGGTGAGCTAAAGTTCTAGATTTACATGATGTGCAGTGATTAATGTTATTGATACTTAGTTGGTAAGACAAATTAGGCGAGGTAATACGACGAGTGAAGATTGTTACACCACTGTTCAAATATATTGTTACGTTTTAATTTACAAGAGGACGTCCAGCCGAATCAGATTAAAATAGAAGTGTGTCACGCGCCGTCTGCTCGCGTTTCTTCTTTGTCCTCGATGGGTTCTAGCACGCGCCTCAGCAGCGCCGCTACACTATTTCTCCTCGGAGTTCTTTAATGATGTTTCTTCCTAGGTTGGTTCATTTTGCTAAACAACCTCGCCACGTTCCGTTAAAGATAGACAGTTCTTTTTGCAGGTGTCGTTGCCGATGCTCTTCTGTGAGAGTTCCTCCGCAACACCAAAATCCAACACATTAGCGCTTTTTGAAGTTGATGCCCGGAGACTTCTCACTTGGCCGCCGCTTGCTCCTGTTTCCGTCACACCTGGTGACACGTCTGATCAGAACTCCGATGCCGTCACAAATCATATTGGTGCAAAGCAACACTGCACATTTGCGCATTTTTGAAAACCTACACCAAAAATTAAATGTGCCGGTAAGGCCAAAGTCCAGGAGGAGATGGAACGTTATGTTAACGTTGCTACTCATGACCTCATCCGCCGAATGTCCAGAACGACTGTCAGAAAAACATTCAAGTCCGGCGCGCACCCACGCGCCTCGATGCCTTAAAGCTTACAAATGCAAATGTGGCCGTAGGCAAACGCAGGATCTTCATTGCACTTCCACAGAATAGTCGTGGGGAACATGGCGAAGTGGTAACTTGTTCGTGGCAGTTCCGGCATAAAGATTTGCGGCGTTAGGCAATCCAGCCGCCATCCATTGGCTCCATGAGACGCCAGCGCTGACCACATTGCAGAGGATGTTCTTCCCGAGAGGAGGCTGTCCGGGTAACCTGAGGCGCCATGCCAGAAATCCCACTTCTGAGACCAGATGTTACTTTTATAAGAGGACGTCCAGCCGAACCCGATTAAATTAGAAGTGTGTCACGCGCCGTCTGCATGCGTTTCTTCTTTGTCCTCTGTGGGTTCTAGCAGGCGCCTCAGAAGCACCGCTACAATATTGTCGTCATCGTTAAGTGTTTTACGGTCATCTAATGTTCTAATGGCTTTGTAAATAACGTAGTTGTCTGGGAAACGAGGCACAGGGGATGATAGAAGCTTTTTTAGGTACTCTATGTATGTTGAGAATAATAAGGGGCCTGGTACGGGTTGCCCGTGGCACGTCTGTGGCGACGAAGGGCATGTATAACATTTTGTTTTTGTTGACTGTATGATGCGTGTGATCCGCACTCGGTGTGTACAGTCAGCAGGGGCGAATTTCGGGTCAAAAATAAAAGTTTTTCCTTTGATAGTGCACACTATGTGTAGAGTCCGCACGCCGTGCATAGACCGCTCTTGGTATCTGATTCGAACACAAACATTGTCATACACAGCACAGCTTGAGAAATGCTTTCAGTACTGACTCACAAAAAAAAAATTGTATCATATTTTAATGAACATTAATATACTCTGTCCATAATGAAATCTTTCACCTCTTATCAGAGTACAGGGTGCGTACAATAGCCCTCGAAATACGGTGCTACAAACGGTCCATTTCTTATTTATTTAGCAGAAAGAAATATAAAAATGAGTAAAAAATAGAGACCTCGATAGTTTTGGTGGCTATTTATTAAACAAAGTGGTACGCATATTTTTTTTTTTTATATAGAGACTTTATTTCGCTCGATGCAGGTCTTCTACAACATTTAAACAGTGCGTGAATTCCAGTACTGAAAGCCCTTTCGTTCGCGTTCGAAGCCACCCATGCAACGCTTGTTCCACCTCTTTGTCGGACAGGAAAAGCTTCCCCACTGCCTCATTGAGTGGTAAAACAAAGTGGTAATCACTTGGGGTGAGAGTCGTGACTCACATTGACAAGTGCAGCTATTTCAGGCACCATGACTCGGCGATGTTTCATTAAGGTGCCACCAGCTGGTGTTTCTGAACCGGTTGGGTAGAGTCTAAAAACCTCACTCTGTTTATGGAACTTTCTAGACCATTTTGAAACCTGGTGGAGTGACAGACAAGCATCACCATAGTGCAACTTCTTTCAACAATGAATTTCCATAGTTTCCACTCATTCACTACTTTAAAAAGGAATCACGGAACGCTGTTCTCCTTTGGTGGAGGCCTCTGGTTGTGTGTGGGGGGGGGGGGGGGGGGGGGGGGGGACAACTTTACGCGGCTACTATGACGTCATGAGGGTTGTCGGCACTCTGCAACCACTTGTTAAGCATACTTGTATTTATTGGCAAAAAGGCTGCCAATTTACAAAGCAATGGAATCGCAGTTCAAATTGTTTCAATGTTTTCGTTTCACTCACCCTCGCAAGTATGTAGTATGTATTTTTGTGCTGAGTCCCCCGTTATCAGATTTGAGCTAAATATTACTTAAGTCGATATGCATTGTTTGGGTTTTATGATGTCTGCAGTGTTGTTAATTCAACTATTCCGTGATCAGACTAATAATTGTTATGTACTTGCGAGTGTTTATTTGCTTGTATTCAGCACGGCGTGTCAAGTGTTGTAGGGAAAGAACCTCCCGCAGCTTTTCTTCCCCCTACCCTCCATATAGTTTCGCAGTGAAAATAAACTTGAATCAATATAATTCTTCGTGAATGTCGGCGGCGCGTGTGTACGCCCTAAGAAACCTGTAGCGTCTGCTTTCCCGCGAAGCACTTGGGATGAGCCAATCGCTGCAATCTCCGAAGAGAACTCGGCCAATCACGAGGCTTGAAATATGTTTACACCTAAGGAGAACGTTCTGGAGCTGTGGCATGAGCATGCTGCAGAAACGGAAGGTTCACTGTAACGGCACAGACCATATTTCTAGGCCTATAAACATACTTTGTAGCATCATTATTCGAATCTCATGAGTTTCATGATTAGAGTCTTGAAACTCATGAAACTCGTGAAACATGTCTATATTAAACTCGCGAGTTTAATATAGACATGTTTACGGTCCTTCTTTATGGGATCTTCGTTTGACTCCCAAACACATCCACCGTCCCTATAACATCTGTATAGGCAACCTCGATGACGACGGCGTGAAATCATCGGTTCCTATATACGATCAATGCCAGACGCAAAAGGCACAAGGAGGCGCTCCCACACCGTATGTAATCTGTTTCGGCTTGCGATGGACCGAAAAGGGTGCTACGATCCTCAGAAACCAATCCAGTGCCTTGTGAGTGTCACGTGACCATTCGAGAGGCGCTGCTGCTGCTACGTGGGCGCGTGGATAGTCACGTGACTCGTTCGCAGAACTGTATTGGCTGAGAGGGCTGTATACCTTGCGCTGCGGCCCCACCATAAGGGAAAGCAGAGCGTAGCCGTAACACTTCCCCGCTGGAGGCGCTCTTTTCTGCTCACTTTATGTTCGATTCGCTCGCTCGTAACCGGATGTTACCTCCACTTCCGGTGATGCCCGGAAAATGACCGCACGTAATGTGGGAAGACTTCTCGCGGGCCGTCAGTTGGGGTGCAACGAATGGACGTGGCTGGTTTGGGCGGGAGAAAAGGCGTTTCCTGCTTTTATCGCTGCTAGATGTATGCGTCTATGAGCACCTGCTCCGCTGCGAGAGATTTCCTTTGCCTCGTTCCGCCATCTTGGACCAGCCATTTGTCCCTCTTAGGCGGCTTGCCGCGTCCATGGGCTCTTGATAGGTCCGGATGACGGGCAGGGTTTTGTCGTCTGCTTGCTTCCTTCCTCACCGTCGCTGCTTGTCACTACGTGTCTTTTAAGGGAGGAACTAGGTTTCTGTGTTTTTTTTTACTCGCTACTGCAGCGGAAATACGAACTTGGAGGCTTTGATACTCTCGTCACTTTCTGGTGGGTTCACGTGTCTTGTTTTCTGTTGATGTTGACTTTCTTGTTTTGTTATCCATGGCCACTGACAGAAAACGAAAAGCGAAGGGTTTCGATTACCGAACACCTTAATATTGCTCAACAACCAATGGGCTTGCTACATTATCCAATGAGGACACCGAACCACTAATCACGCTGCAAGAAGCGTGATTACTATGCGGAGAGCAAGTCGTCTGCTTCATTCGCGGGGGTTCCGGTGACGTCAGAACGACGACAAGTTTTGATTGACTTTGATTGGAAGGAGATTCGGTAGACCTTAATGCTTTGAGGCCCACCCACTTTTTTTTTCAATCAGCCAATAAGACATCATCCCAATTCCTGTGCAAGAAGCAGACCAACTTGCACTCCGCATAGGCCATGACCTCCGTTTACGTCAGTGTCCATGGAAAAAGTTACTCTTCTTAGAGTATAGGCGCTACGTTCCGCTGCAAATGTAATTGGCGTGTCTCTATATTTTGACGCATTAAGGGCAAATAACCACAACGTGCTTGTTCGCCCTTAACTAAACTAACTAAAACAACTAAAAAAAAGGGAGTAGAATTTCTTTCCTTAAAGCAGGGAGTCACGTGTCCCTTGTGTTCTTTTAGAAAGGTAGGAAAAAATCTCCTACAAAACGGGGAGGAAAGTTACTCCCCTAAGAAGGGAGGAAAGGTGCCACCGATATTGGCTCGTGGACTAAAAGATGTTCCCGGAGAATGGGAGGAAAATTGCCACATTTTTCTTCCCATTAGAGGAAACTTTCTCATTCGTGTAATTGATATAGCGTCCACCAAATGGTGGACGCTATATCTCAATGAAGCGCTAATGTTTTCTCTAATTTCCCCCGACTTTCATATGCTATATAGTAGATTCACATACAACACTGAACACGAGGTATAGACATAACACAATCAGAAAAACACCTCAACGACAGCAAACTCCCAGCGACACCGGACTCCCTCCCCTCTCTATACGTGTGCTAAGATCGCACTATATCTATATGGCAGTCTTATTTTTGAAGCCAACTTGGCCGGTGACCGCTATCATTTGTCGCATAAACACGGAAAAGAGGAGCAAATATTACTCGTCCTTAATACATATTTTATTCGTCTCCTGAAATGGCCCCCGGTCCTGATTCAAGCAAATGTAGATCATTAGGGTAATTAACTAAATTTTACTATATATATATATATATTAATAATAGATCGATTAACCATATTGACAATTCAGTGTTTAAACGGAGTAGATGTGTTAAACATCGCAATCAAGGTATTGCTTGATTGTAATGTTCAGCACCAGTGGAAGATATTTTCAGTTTTGGTGGGATAATTAATTTTTACTGTTGCACAAGTATTTCAATTAATTTTTCAAACGAAAGTATTGCTGGTTTTGACAAGATTCGTTGCTGCAGCAAAGAACAAATCTTGGGTTATGCTTTGTCACCGGAATTATAAAAATCGATTTCCCTTTTTTTTTTTACCTGGGCCGTTTTTCCTAGAAAAACTAAATGCCGAGAGTGATAAGCACAAACGAATCATGACTTTTGTATCGATTCAGACAACTAAAATTAGAATGTCTTTTGCTATATCACGTAACAGCTTAAAAACATCACGTTGGCCAAGTCAGCAAGTTAAAAAAAGCCTGTTTTGAGACCTTTAGTACACCGTCTAGTCATTCCCGCAACTCTATGCGCAATCCGCTATAATTTCCGCTCTACGCACCGTAACGGAGTCGCGTTTTCATGTTTTAGTACAAAGTTTGCAACCCGCTGCAGAATATAGCGTTACGAGAGCTAACGCAACGCAACTAGCGACTCTTTCGGACAGCGAATCTAACATAAAATAAAGGTTCGTACAGCAATCCTTAGTGATCTTCTGTTCACGTCACGATATAAACTTAATGTCATATTTATTATCCAGTAAGCCTATGTTCGTCTTTGCTTCTTTTATTAGTACGTCCAGTACGTTTGGGACGAGTATAGTCTTGAGATTCACGTTGTTGACGCCGGGTTGGCTGGGTCGTGTTCAGACGCGCTCGTTTCGCGACACGAAAAAAACCGCGTGATGATGGACTAAGTCAACCGCATAGAATGCAAGATTACGACGATTATTTTCACGAGTGCGCTATTTGGTACCTAGCAGGACATGCAGCGCAAACTAAAAAAACGGCGGTGAACCGTCGGCTGTGGTGAATCATCGGTTCCTCCAAGACCACGGATCCGCCCTCCCTTCTTCACTTTGGCCGCAACATGAAAGGAATGTCTGTACGACTCTTCCTTCCACGTGGACTCTGCCAGAATAAATAACTGATTAGTTTTAGTATAAAAAGGCTCGAGGCACGCCTAATCCCTTCCTATGAGTTGTGAATGCGAAAGCACGCACGTCGCTTATCGCGCCTTTCTGCAATATGCGGCGTACAACACTCTGACTTTGGGCGTAGAACGGTGGAGCCGCTGCCTCGCGGACACGCAGCGCCATCGGGTGAGCGATCGCTCGAACTGTTTTGTGCCTTGCGGCGCGAGGAAGGAACAGACAGCAACGTAGTTTCCGGCAGAACGAACCTCTTGGTTTATTCCATGCACCGTATATATTGCAACGCGCCGTACAACCGATAAAAGGCGAGCGAACGTGGTGATCAGTGATAACAGAACAGTGGGATAACACGGTTATGATGACACCAGACAAACTGACGCGCAGCGGCCAATGGGAGCCTCGTCGACGCGGGCCAGCCAATGAGACCGAAGTGTAAAAGGTCCCGTAGGCTAGCTATGCGCATGGCTTTATTAAGGTGCCGTTTTGCATGGTTTCAAAGCTGATAACGTCGGCTCGCTCCATGACAGTGTTAGTGCTTTCGCAATAAAAAAAATAATTGACCATGTTTTTGGGATTCGTTGCTCCGTTCCTTCGCCGAATCGTCGTTTCGGAGTGTCCTTTCTTGTGCGGGGCTGTGGAGTTTGAAAAATTCGTGTTTCGCGCAAGCCGGTCGTGGTCTCAATGGTGACGTACTGCAACGCGTGTCGGACGCGGTCGCTCGTCTCAAAGCAGTGCTCGTTCTCTTCGACTCGATATGTTGTTCTGTTTTACATAGAACTGAAACAAACTCCGCTCGAATTATCTTTCGTTGTAATGTGCGTACGCTTTATTTCAATAGTATACTTTTCTCGGGGAGGTGATGGGGTAGAAACGTAGAGACGGGTCAACTCGAATGGAGCAACGGTCTTGGCAGCTACGTGATCACGCTAAACAACTTTAAAGATCATGACGATTAATTTCCCGCGCGCCTTACTTGTCATGTAGCAAGTCACGCGATGAAAGTGGCCTCACTTACCGTGCCAGTGATAAATCACCATTTTGTCGCTGTGCTGAAATAAATTTACTGCGGCTAATTCCCGCAGCAGCAAGGTTTTATCCACCAGGGACAGGCACGATCTCGAAGCGGGCAAATGGCGTGAGGTTCTCGCGAGACACAGGCTAGCACGCCTCGTTATTTTGCTAAACTATAGCGTATCCTCCATTATCCTCTGCACCATCGCTATTTTTCTGCTAGCAGCACATGCACGCAGTAGTGGTGTTGTCCTAGCCGGGAGAAGCAAAACGATCTACTAAAACTCTCATTGTTGTAAGGCACACGATGGACTGCATAGCACAACAACAATAAACACGATTATTATTAATGCGATATAATTTGAACGCACCATTCTAAATGTTCTTAGTAAATCAATAGCAACGAAGCACTCAAGTTTCCGTCACCTCCAATGAACACGTTCGCGGCGGAAGTGGCGGTTTCATCGCCGCCGCTGCGAACATGGAGGAGGACGTTTTTGTCCCTTCTTCATGCGCCACCAGACGGTGCTGCACATGAATCGGTGAAATGGAGAAAGGGGAGGGGGGTGCAATTTCGTCCCTTTCCGTTGGTGACAAGGTGGGAAAATCATTTCTTTCTCCATTTCTATTTTCTTCTTTTTTAGAGTATACTATGGGTAGCGTACACCCGCCGCGACAAATAGCGCCATCCTAGGCAGCGTTCTGGCAACCCTGAGACGTTTCTCGACCTCAATCGTCCGGCACAAACGTTTGAATGGGTTGTCACCCTGGGACGGAGAGCTCGTGTCCAACTGTTCGGTGGCATGTACTGCCCAAAGCTGCCCATTTCTGCCACCAGGAAGTCCATTGCCCTTAACCATCTCTTCAGGTCGTGTCATATTTGTACGTGCGAATTGGTAACGTTGGTCAGGGGAAAAAACTAGAAAAACAAACAAACCTATAATATACTGGTTCATAATTTTTTGTACCGCGCAGACGTCACGGACACTTTCTATATTATGTTTGTCATAATAAAAATAATGGCGTTCTTAAAAAAAAAAAAAAAAAAACAAATGTTAATTTTAGAGCGTGACGGTCGTGTTGTCACTTACCAGTTCTATTGTTTGGAGATTTTGCATTCTGTTGTTTTGTCTAATAACGTCGTCTTCGTGCTAAAGAAATTATATGCTTTGGACATTGCGTGCGTTAGACATTGCTGGGACCGAGACACAGACTGCGTTTTTAACCGAAATAGAATTCAGTGACGTTATGTCAGAAAAAAAGTTTGAAAGTTTGGAATCTTCTTTTTTCCAGTAGCACAAAACTTGTCAATATAGTCCTTACCGGCGGCACTGCCCTTCTTCTGCCTGTGCACACTACTCTCCGCATGCCGTCGTAGATGAATGAGGGCGGTTGTAGACGAGACCAGATGACACACTGCACCGGCAACCTCGTCGTCGGACGCAAACCGTGTAGCCTTCAGACGTTCCTCTATATTATAAAACAGCCAAAAGTCAGATGGCGCTAGGTCCACGTGCTCTAATGTCCGAGTCCCACTGGAGCGACAAACAGAAACAACAGACAAGGACAAACCTCGAACGCGTACAACAAACACGCGATTGTACCTTTGGCGATCAGATTGTAAGCCTGCCAAAGCTACCTTCGCGTGCATGCCGCACCTGTTCTTTGGGCTCGTCGGTGTCGGTTGTTTCTGTTTGCCACTCTAGTGGGACCCCAACATAGGGTGAATGAGGCGGCAAAAGATCTTGGAACTGGAGCTCTTCCAGCGTGGCGTCGGTCTCGTCGACGGCCTCCCTGAATCATCTAGGACTGCATGCGAAGGAGAGAGCTCTGGTAGCAGAAGTTCATCGTCGCCGGCGGGGACTATATACATTGAAAAGAATGCGTGCTCCTGAAAAAGAGGAGATTCCAAATTTTCATTCGAATGTAACATCTTTCAATTCCATCACTGAATAAAAGCGTTACAGCCTGGGCAGCAAAGCATATTGATCACGCCTCGTATTTTAGTATTCGTTTTCTCGACGTCAAGACAAACAGAGGACTGGACTCGAAGTTTAAGAAAACATTATATTTAAACACGGTAGGTCTTTTTGTTGTGTAGAACGATTACGAACGTTAAGCAACTTGTCACAAGCCTTAAATAATAGCGTAGTTACGACATCATAAACACACACTAGATTTCTTCTGGAGTCCCACCTTTTTCAGACTTTCTTTCCTTATACCGATTCGCAGAGAAATATCGAGGTAAACGGTTTGGATAGGAATCTTATCCTCTTACTAAACTACGTTTCATAAGCAAAAGAAGAAAAAAAGAACACAACAGCAATTACAATTTAGTGTCGAGGACTCTGACGTCGCAACATTTGACACAATGAAAATACCTCAAATAGACGAAGCGAAGTTTAATAAACCCATGCAGGACTGGTGCTTGTGGTCCTTTGACCTTGCGTGTCCACTATCGCTGTTTTTCCTATGTCGCTTAATCACCAACTGACCCCGCGCTCCAATATTTTACGACATTCAGTGATGTCTAGGGTTTCCTGTTTTCGTTTTATACCAATAAACACCAAACATTAACCTCCAGACGGTTTTTTTTCAATCGGTGAAAACCAAAAACCCTCACATTTAGAATAAAATGAAAGAAAAAAAAACTAGAAAAGCCAGCTTCACGGAAAGAAATCTTCTAAACAAATTAATTTTTCTTGTTTTCCTTAACACAACCGCACTGAAGTGTCCTTGGGGTTGCTCCTTTTTATCGGAACCAGATACCTTGCCGCGTTCCCTTCTTTTGCCTTTACCAGCCTTACCGAAAAAAATATTATCATTTATAACTGATAGATCATAATATTTTTCCAGTAATTATACAATCGCTTCAAGACACATGCCCGATTTCTTTCCCACATTGAAATTAGACACCGAAAAACACCGATTCGAAAGGGCGAAAATATACACCGATAAATCACCCCCAATTTGAAGAAAAATAAACACCAATACACACAGAATTATAGTGATGTCTCAGGTTGCATCGTGAACGCCTTGCCAATTTGCTTCTTTCTTCACTCCGTCTTCGATGTGGAATGGTCTCGTAGTTCGATCCCGTTGTGCTTGTAATTCCTGGGAATAGCATCAGTGCTCATCGTTCAATCTTTTGACAGTAAAAAGCCCTCTTTTTTTGTTTCTTCTTTTGGGTTTGCTTAATCAGCAGAGTCTTAAAATATGCGCATAAAATTGGATTGGCAACGACGTAACTTCTCTCCACCCTGACGTATTCCAGGCCCGCAGGTACGGAAGTAGTTGAAGAGTTTCCCGCGAGCGCCCGTGCACCGCCTGACTCGGAACGCCGTCGACGATGAGAACGGGCTGGTATGAATTAAGAATTATGCAAGAAACGAGCCCGAATGTGGGGCGAAATGGACGTCTCCCGAGGTTGCCTGGAGCAGCCTGCCTTTCGCCTGCTTTACTCGAACCGAGTTTCTGGAACAGCCCAATCAATGATGCATCGCTTCCTGGAACTTCATTCGATATTTCCTGCAGGCCGGATGCTCTCTCTCCTCTTTTCCAGCCTTCTCTTTTTTTCTTCTTTTTTTTTTCATTTGTGTCTACCTTCGTTGTTACTCTTTGTCTTCTGCTATTCTTCTGCTCTTCTCGCCTTTATATTTGGTCAGCAAAAGAAAAAAAAGTTAACTATTTCTGCGACAGAACTACACGTATATATTTTGTCTCACCTTACGGGGGCCTACAGCCATAGTTACGAGACATGGCTAGGTTCAGTCACGAGTCAGCTAGGGCTAGCTCACGCACTAACAGACTGCTTTCGACGGAATTACTTTCAACCCCTTGCGATCTGTCACGACTAAAGCCCCTTGATAAAAGCGTTTTTTACAAGTACCGCCAACCATTGTTGTGGAAGCGCTCGAGACACGTGGCATGAGCGGGTGCTCCGCCGCCATTCGCTTCCAAGGCCCGCTCATTTCAGTGCTGCGCCGCCATTTGCTTCCAAGGGCCGCTCGAGACATGGGCCTCGTGCACTCGCGCATTTGACGCTACTTGCAAGACGAGCGCAAACACATCGAGGGGCTTTAGTCACGACTAGGGTGCCTACATGTCTGTCTGTCTCAGGGTGAAGACATCCATTGTTGCCCTGAATGTGCCAGCGCGTGACGCTCCCGCGCACTCGGTGCGTGACTTGGGCGGTAAAATGGCGTCTATGCATTAGCCAAAGCTACGCGCTCGAGCTGAGTGACACCGGATTGCGCGCGCTTCAAAACGCATAAAGAAACGAGTGGGCGGAAAAATGGCTGAGATGGCACCACTCAAGCAAAAGCGCGCGTGTGTATGAAGGCACTCTAGTCACGACGACAAACAGACGCCATCTTTCGGGCGGCCGTGGAACACTTGCAATAGACCCTTTCCGGAATTCAGTCTGGCCACTTTGATCGCAATCATCATCATGTGAAAACGGCATATGTGCTACACTAATGGCGGCCTTGTCTTTACCGATGAAGGAAGAAGTTGAAGATGCTCCTAAGCAGATGATTCGAGGCCTATACATTCTAGATGTTAGCGCGGCGTGAAGCAGGAATTGGACGCAAGAGCTGCGTAAGCGTTCATTTCTAACTCGGTCCCAATCAATCTGTTTGAAGCACTCACTCGGCTTCAGAGCCCCTTGATGTATAGAACTCTATCAAGGCGTCTATGTGGGTTGGCGCTTCGTTCCGACTGGCTCCATTTGTTTCGCCATCGACACTAAAAGAGATTGGAAAAGAATTGTAATGAAGTGCACATTCTCGTTTACTGTTGACTTGCGGAAGTGACGGTACCTCATTAAATACTGCAGACCACAGGTTTATTGCCGCCATTAGTATAGTAAAAGATAAACTGACATTTGAGTCACCAGATGGCACTGAATTCAGGAAAGGGTCTATTTTCGTACATTTTCTATGGCCTTCGCGCATCATTCCTTCTTTATTAATTAAAAAAAAAAAACGTGACGATGTTATAAACGTCTATTTTTCATAGATAGAGACTAGAGTACGAAAATTTGATCCCGCGAATGTGTCAAAATAAACAAAAAAACCTTCGCTCTAGTCGAATGCAGTTCAAGGGTCACCTCACGCAGATGGCGCCAACATGCCAGTCTGTTCTTTCGTAGTGAGATATCTCAAGAACTGGTTCGTTAGTAAATGCAAACGTGTAAACCAGTTTTTAGAGAGAAAAAAAAAACAAAAAAAAAACGAGGGAAATATTGCGCGAGACAAATGGAGCGTCGGCTATTTAAAAAACGCGCAGAAAATGTTTTTTTTTTTAACTTATGCATTTTAGAGTTTGTATTTCGAAAACGCGAAAACGGTGAGTTTCGTGCATCCAAAGTTAAAAAAGCTAACCAATCCAAAGAGCAAAAAAGGGAAAAACAGAAAGAAAAAAGAATGAAGTAGAGTTGATCCCTACGGTGCCGTCTGCACATAAAAATCACCTGAATGACGCATCAGCAGGGAGATGGTAACGGCTGTTCATATATACTGCTTCGAATAAGCTCAAGCATATGCGCATGCGCCGAACCAACGGCAGCGCCACCGCAGTGAAGTGACATCAGGGAGTTGAATACTATAGCCGAAATAACCCGACAATCAAGTTTACCCGTTTTTTTTTTACATTTAGTGTGTTTTATCAGTAAACATACAAAAATATTGTACTTCAACAAAAAAGAAAAAAAAAACGCGTTGGTTTTGATAAAGTATTAAACAAATAGGAAACCTCATCAGAGAGTTACACCCGTAACTACACCCTTTGAGCACCCTTATTTTAGTGACACTCCCATTTTAATAGTGCCGTAAGCTGCTCTTGACTGGAAAACTCTTCATTTTTGAAGGTGTAAAAAGGGCGTGGAAAAGCGTGCTAGGCGAACACCCATTTTGAAGGCTGTTTGTCTAACTTTTCTCTAGCATACTTTTTTCCGGTGTTTATTTTCTTCAGGTTCTTGACATCCCTAAATTATATTAAGTGACTACAAAAAAAATATTGGCTAAGGTTGTTTTGTTTTTTGTTTTTTTGGTTCAAAAGTGTTACTAATAAAAAAGAAGAGAAGATAAACGTGTGTAACGCTTTCATAAAGTCGCAGAAAGAACCTGCGTCAAAGGAGTATTTCTCTTTGTAATTCCGCCATAACAATCCCGATAACAATAAAACCGAATGTCCGAAAGCGATGAGAGAATCATTTCGGGGATTGAAGAGAAAAGTGGGGAGAAACAGCGGAAAGGGGAAATGAAATGAAAGTCGGATGACGCGAAGTGCTGCCGAGGAAAAAGCCAGAAGCGAAAAATCATAAACTGCAAATCAAAGAAAACGAGAAAGAACAGGGGACGACACGGAGCTCAACAAGTTGATGCAGAAAGTTGTAAAAGTGATTGCTGCGCGTTCGCTTTCATTTCTTTATTTCATTTTAACTTCCCGTGTATCACATTCTTGTTCGTCCTTTTTCCTCCCCACTACCACTTTACTTTTTATCGTTCTTATTATATTCCATTTTCCGTCTTCCGTCGCTTCGCCTTTTTCCTCGACGGCAGGAACGCAGCGCGGCGAAGGAACGTCTCTCGTCTGCTACTTCCATGTCTTCTGCTTTGTTTCCGAGATGGACCGGAGTCAAGGCTGCAATCGGAGCACATTCAAGCGAGTGCGACTTTGCGTGGCGTTCGGGATTGAATGAAGCAGTGAAACGCCGAGAACGCTCGTTAGAGTTCCTAACCTGCAGTCGGCTCGACCATTCAAGCGTTCGGAAAGCGTTATGACGCCGCTGTTTTCGAAAGTGAGTGTGTGTGTGTGTGCCTGAATCAGCTACGCTCCATCTTAAGATTAAACTGGAGGGCGATTCAAGTGCGAGCGGCGGAAGTTCTCGTAGCATAAGATAGAACGCCCCCCCCCCCCCCCTAAAAAAAGAAACGAATAGAAAAAGAACATATATAAATCGAAATTAAACTATGCATTGCCGAACGCTCATTCTCCGCCAAAATGAAGCACTAGCGGTTTGAACCAGGTGCCAAATTTTCAGCACTAACGGCTACCTCATACAAAAGATATAAATGATTTTCCTAAAAATTTTAACGGGAAAGTGGGGTTCATTTTTGCCCGTTTTCCATAACTGGCGCCATAGATCTCTGTGCATATTCGAGAGCTCTGTCGCCCGCCATTTTGTGACGGCAAATTTCTCAAAATCGCAACTTTTGAGTAACCTAGGTTGGAGTATGAGCGTTCGGCAATGCGTAATTCATTTTTGCGGTAAAGAAAAAAAAAATAAAAACGATTTTTAACATTTTGTTAATGGCTTAGAAGAAAAAAAAGCGAGTGAATAAAAAAACATGATAAGGTAATATCAAAAATTTGTGTTTGCATGGTTTCACCTCAGGTAAAACTGTGTTTCGCTATTTGGCTTTAGGTGTAGCTACATACAGCTTCATTCTTCTCGGAATTATTATTATATCGAGTCTGCACTTTAGGGTGGTACGCGTCGTATGACATTAGTCTCGACTGTCGTGAGATACGTCTGCACGTTTCATAAATGTATTGAAAAAAAAAGTAAAAAGACAAAGAATAGAAGAATTGCAGAAGTAGTCTAGAATAAAAAGCTAAATGTGTGCAGATTAGAGAGGCGCTAGTGCCTTTACGTGGCTATACAGGGTGTGCAGAGTTAAACAAAAACAAACATGACCGAACTTCCGCGTGAGGGAAGTGCGTTGCTTCCGGTTTTCCATTGTTTTTGCTTGTTTTTAAGGAAGCCAGTGAGTAGCACGTACTCTAAAAGTCTCAACGCCGATGACTAACTCCAAAACCCATCCAAATTTATTTACTCGCGATCGACATGCTCTCCTGATCCCTTGCGTGAAAAGAAAGAGCGCTTGTTTCTCAAAGAAATGACAGATATGACGAAGGTATCGCGAACGCATCTTCACGACTACCTATTCGAGCCACCTGGCTCATATACCTGAGAACGACTTAAAACCTACAAGTCCTTAAACGCGTTCAACTACATCGTGAACGGCAGGCCGGGCATCGGCGAGGGGCACCGACCTCCGCCATCTTGCTTTACTATTCAAGGTTCATTTCCCAGAGTACCACGTCAGCTTGCATGTATACTCGCCGTAATAGCCCGGTTGGCATGCCCATCATTGTGCACAGATGTTGGGTCGAGGTGCTGCATCCTCACGTCTGTCGCGTTGCGCCATCTGTCGGCAGGCAGCACATCGAAGTAGGCGAGCACCATTTGCTCAGCTGCGATCCCCGAAGCTCGGCGGCGTCGGTAACGTCCCCCATTTCGAGATAAAAAAAAAAAAAAAAAAAATTCCCTTGTGATTTTTTTTTTTTTTTTTTTTGCCTGTGCGGATCGGCAGTTTAAAACGCACGAGACTGGGGTATATGTAGAGCCTAGCTCTCGCGCAATTGCTCGCTAGTGAACCGAGAGTCGTTGCACACCCACCCAAACACGAGGTACACGTAGGAAAACCGGATGAGTCTCTCTCCCTCTGTCATGTTGGCGGGAAATGGATCGAACAACCTGTATACTTTGCGTCAAACGTGTCGGTTGGGTTTTTACCTTGTAAAATTACAAGGCGTAGCTCCCTTTCTGTAAAATATATAGGGTCAATAAATATGCCGGGGTCAATGGCGGACGGCGACGCAGACGACCGAGTCGAGTGGTGGGGCGCGCGTTTGGCACACGCATTGATAGATGGCGTCGGGAGCGGCGTCGGAAGGTGTAGCCAACGTTACTAGATTAGGCCAGTTGTGGAACTCCCGTTGAAAGGGGTACCCCCTGACTGACTTCAGTACACCTCTCGTTGTTTAAACCGCCATTCAGATTTGCGTTTTATAACTGTCTGTTCCATGGAGCAAAGCTCGAACGCCATCTAACCGCTGTGCTTCGAAACATACGTGTTCCATCAAATACACTGCACTTGGCATAGCAGCCGCCCGGCGCGTCGAACGACAGGGGGGGGGGGGGGGGGGGGGGGGGGTACTGCTCGTGCAATCAGCGTCTATGCGCAGTTTCGTAACTGAGCTAACCTAATAACGTTGGGTATATCCCAACAGTGAAAGAAACCAGACAAGACGCAGGCGATATCCGTCGGCAGCCAGGCGCCGTTGTTATGAGACCACGTTTTCTTTTCGTTTTGTAACTTTAAGGTTTGCTATCATTGTCCGCATTTATTTCGAAGTCAAAGGTACATTACAAAAATATTATTTATTTGAATGGACCACGTTAGTCGCGGGCAGAGCCGTATATGTAGAGAGTTTGGTCAATGGGAGGCGCGGGCACAGCCAGGGCGTGTGGCAGACTCGGAAAGAGGGCTTGGCATGCTCTCTTGACCAACCAGAAGCCGAAAAGAATCCCCTAGCGGTGGTAGCGAGAAACAGTTCTGAGCCGATCGATCATCGAAGGTCTATGTTCTTAAATGGTTTTAATAAGTGCGTAAGAGTGAAGTGTAGTGACTCTTTGTGGTTGAAAACAGGGTGCACGTGTTGTTTTCATCATGATCATGCAGAAAGATGTAAGAAACGAATGCGCCGCTCAACTCTGTTTTGCGCGGACAGGGTGTGACCGCTCTGACGGCAGATTCCCGGCCCTCGGCGTTTGGCGTACGGATTATATCGATCGTTCCGCTAGTCGCATTCTTCCACCATCATTTTGGATGAGCGTGATTGAAACATCACGTGTACCATATTTTCAGCCATCGAGAGTTACTCCAATGCAGTTATCAGGTTTGTTTCTCGCGACCACCGCCAGGATATTATTTCCGGCTTCTGGTTGGTCACATTCGAATTTCTGAAGACGCCCTGGAACACGCCCAGCCCGCTTTCGGCCAATGGCGCTTCCTCATTTGTCTCCTATACTTCCCAACGAATGGCCAAACTCTCTACATATGCGGCCCGGGTCGCGGGCAGTTACGACATTTTTTTAAGTGCAAGCCGGAAGAAGGAGGTAGCGCCACCTTTTAATACCTGCGCCAAACGCACTCAGCCACTCGACTCCGTCGTCTACCTTTGACCCTGGCAAGGTTTTTGGCCCTATTTATTACGGAAAGGGAGCTGCGCTTTCTACTTTTACGAATTAAAACCCACCAGTGAAATATACCCTTGACGAAAAGTTTAGATCGCTACACGCAAGTGCCGATTTTTACGACCCATTTTAGTTCGAGCCTCGGCATTTCATACACTCTATAGACCTTTCCAAAAAAGAGCATGTGGCCGGTGCCATTTTGCGTGTTCGTGCGTTTGGCGCGTACTTTGCTCACTTAGCGAAGCGACGAACACGCACGTGCTTGGCTGTGAAGATCGCTCGCTGGACTGTGACTTTGTAAACATTATAAAGGTCTATAGGAAGTATTTACTGGACGCCATATTTGTGGGTGTTGCTTAGAGCGCATGCTCACAACGGGCTCACATTAATAGGCTGCTAAGACCGCCAACCTTAAGGGTGTGCATTGGAGGTTGAAAAAAAAAAAAAAACTGTGAAAGCTCGTCCTTAGCACGCGCTCAGCAGTCGCGCACACAGCTATGGCCGCCAGTGAATACCCTTGTACTTTGACGTGTGCTTGAACTTGTGTCATTAAAGCCGGGATCACCACTGCTTCTACATCATACAACATAAAGTCCGCCTACACTTTCGAACGTGAGACACCGTGAGATTCGTGCTTAGAATGCCGTATGACGATAGTTCAATGAGAAAGTTGGCGCGCGGCATTCGAACCACGGATACTGCGGTGACTCGTGTTTCGAGACTGTCTTTTGTATGAGCCAGGAGCAGTGTAACCCGGGCTTTAGGCTCGTCGTCGCGTCGAACAAGAACAAAACATCCAAAGCTACGCCGCACTGTCAAGTCGCAAAGTACGCGGAGAATACGTTCTTGGTCTGTGGTGGCGACTATATACAGGGTGTCGCAAAAAGAAATTTAAAAGGGATTTTTTCACCGCACAAATAAACTAGGCATCGCCGAACGCTCATTCTCTGCCCAAAAATAGCGCTAGAAGTCACAACCAGATGCCAAAGTTTCAGAACAATCTGATACTTTATTCAAAAGTTATAAGTATTTTTTGAAAATTTCAATGGGAAAATGGAGCCCATTTTTGCCCGTTTTCGGTTTTTGGTGCCATAGACCCTTATGTATTCGAAAACTCCGTCGGCCGCCATTTTCCCATTGAAATTTTCAGAGAATCACTTATAACTTTTGATTAAGTTATCGGAACGGGCTGAAACTTTGGCTTCTGGTTGTAACCTACCTTTGGGCAGAGAATGAGCGTTCCGCGATGTTTAGTTTTGTTTTTGCGGTAAAAAATCTTGTGAATTTCTTTTTGTGACGCCCTGTATATATACTCCTCCCTGTCGTTTTCGTCGCGCTTACTTGATGACGTGTGTCATATTTCACCTACGCTTTCTACGTAGAGTTAACGAAGTCCGCTGAATTTGGCGACTGAGAGCACTTATTTGTTGCGCCCCTCCCCTTTCCCCTCCCCCCCCCCCCCCCCCCCCGAAAAAAAAAGGGGTGAAAAACAAGAAACGTATTCCATGTCAAGCACACAAATATTTTAAATACCGCTCGACCGTTTACACTTCACAATGGATGAATGCACGAATGCAGCTGAATGCTTTGAATCGGGCGTCGACTTTCGCCACCTATCGAGCCGCAACGCAAGTTCGCATCGCCCGGCAGTCGGAAAATTAGAAAGTCTCTGCCGTTGCCTAGCTTGCGACAACCATTAAAAAAATGCTTCTAACTTTTTCTGATAATAATTTTTTTTTTTCGCCTGGATTAGGACGTTCGGTCAGCTGGTAGCGTTTGCTGTCCCGAACCAAAATGAGTGCACAAAAAACAAGTAGATTGTCGATCTTCCCTATTTTAATACACAAAATCACGGAGTCGGCTACAGTCCGCGCAGTCGTGCTACGTTCGCGAATCGGATAGTAAGAGCACACCTTCACGCACTGGCATTGACCTTGTCCTCGATCGCTAAACGTTCGGCGTTGACATCAAACGTTGTCGATGATCTCACAGTCGGGATGAGCGTCCACGGGGAGCCACACGCACGCTGATTGGTCGAGACGTCTTTCCTGTCACTCGAGGCGGTGCTTCAACGATTGACATTCTCTCGTCCGGGTTGCGCCACCTGTAACGACACAGAAAGACATAAAAATATGTCAAATTATGTAACAAAAAAAAAACAAAGAGATTTTATTACCTGCTGTAAAAAAAGAAATGTTGCTGGAAAATTTTTGATTTTCAGCGTCACAAGTATAGCGACCTGTTCACACGTACACCACAGCGCTGCTACCTCAGCGATATTTGTCAGCACTGGAAATAGAGCTGAACCTTAGTTGCTGAGGCAGCGATGACTTCACGCTATATTAGCGACACAGTACCGATACAACGCTGTTCCCAGGGCTGAACTAGCGCACCGATGTATGTTTGAGTGGGTATATTAAGCGGCGGTCGCACTGCCCATACATCATAGGAAAGACACGGTGTTTGCAGGAGACATAATGACTAAGTTACATGCGGATACGCCTCAATCATGTTTGAAGCATGTCTTCTTGAAACATGTCTAACATGTCAGCACAATGTCTCTTGTATGACATATTATTGGATGTAGGACTTTATGGTTTGTTCTTTTTTCAGCGTCGTTAGTGCAAGAGTCGCCTCGGCTCACTCCACAGATGCCACGACTCGTGATATTGTCCAAACACATATACAAAAAAAAAAAAAAGTTACAGCTTTTAAATTTGTTTTTTTTTGTTATTGTGATTCCTGTACGGTGTCTATTGCAAACCTATAGGTTGAACCTCTTATCGATATACTTGAGCTCAACAGTCACAAAAAGCCAATTATTTCTATGTGTTAAAGATTTCATCGAAAGAAGACGAAAGTGACAATTACCTTAGTGGTGCGCTTTCAACGCCCCCATGTCGAGGTGAGTTTCATGTATACCCACCAAACAGGCGTACTTTTTTTCCCTTGTGGATGCAGATTACGTGAGCCATACACGCGTTAAAGTGCAAATTCAGAATCTTTGACACAAATCGTAGACTCTTTGCGTGGGTCTTTGTGTGCCCACCGCTCCACTCCTATAGACAAACCTGATAGTATTTTTTTTTAGAAGCCATTGAGTCACAATTTTAGTTAAATATGAAAAATTACGAGGTTACTTGTCGATTCCTTTTAGGTATTCTGGAAAGTCGAGGTGGTGGCGCCCCCGCTGCTGCTGCCGACCACTCCTTGAGTGTTCAACACACCCCAGTGCAGTTACGTTTTTATATAAAAGTTGGCGAAAAAAATGCATTGCGCTGATATTGATGCGAAGTAGTGAATTCATAGACATATTTTTGAAAAGTCATTGCTGAACTAGGTTATTGTTCCGTGTATTTCGTGAATACAGATAAGCTCCGATGGAAAGCCCCAAGCATCCCGACGGGAAAGCTTTCGTTTGTAGTTCAGTCTACGGTGAACTGAAGCTGCATTTTTCCGGACCCCATCGTTAATTATATTTTTTTTTCGCTTATCTGTACTTTAACGTTTCGCAAGGATTCGGGTGACGCGCATGCATCTTTAACATAAAACCCGATAAATGCAGATATTTTTGGGCGACGCAAAAAAACACCGAATCTCCGAGACAAATATAAACTCGGAAATTAAAACACCCGCGAACTCGAAGAAAAACAAATGTAAAACAACACGAAACCCTATAATTAGAAACTTATACTTCATACAAAAAAAAAAAATGTATGGCCAATTAAGCTACAGTTGCTTTTACCTGAAATATATATATATATATATAGTGTGTGTGTGTGTGTGTGATTGCGGATGTATCTGGTTACTGGAACTATACTCGTATCCAACTCAAGAACCGTAGTAAAAGAAATCCGGCCCCTCGAGGAGTATTACTAATTCATCCCTCTATACTACGAATTAAGTGTTATATAGGAGCACTTTAGATTATTTTTTATGTTATTTAATCAAGACGGGCACCTTTCAGACTAAAAAAAGAAAAATCGTTTCTTCCCCCGACAGCCTGAATCTTGTAAGCACTATCCTTCACGCGGAGTATGAACCTTCCGCAGAACTTGCTTTACTCTTGACGCGACAACGAGCATAGCTAACTACCCTAATGCGTTTAATTAGGTATTTTACGCGTCTACTCCTTAGCTAGCTCTCAGAGCTGTTAGATTTGGTGTTCCCTTAATAAGCCAACCTGTCTTCGACGCTAGACCGCGACAAATGTCGCCGACGGCTGACTCCTCGAACGCATTAAATATTCAAGTGAGGAGCTGCTTCGGCCCAAGGATTCCCAGACGCCGGTGCTCTTATCGCCCGCGCGCGGAGACATTCTCCCTTCCTCTTCTCTGCGTCCTTCATCCTCTCTAGATTTCCTCCTCTTTCTCTTACGCGTTAACCTGAAGACGCGCCCTGCTGCGTCTGTCGTCGAAGAAAGTCTGCTGTTGGGGACGCGTTCATTTATCGAGCCGCACCATAGCCTCCTATGTACTGACAGAGCCTGACAGATCGCCACGAGAAGCGGCCGCCGAATTTGAAAAGGTAGAGCGGCAGAACAACGCGTGAGAGAAGAGCCCCGTGACGGGCGCCCCGCTGCGGCGAGACACCGAAACACACTTCTCCCGAGCGAAGAAGTGTGTTTCGGGTCCTCGCCGCTGCAAAACTTGTGCGCTGACGTCCTGGTTCTTTGAGATATGGGTCTTTGATGCTCTGTGGTACCAGATCCTCGCGCTCCAAGTCTGCGACCAGGCACTCTTTGTTTCCGTCGTCCAACTGCCAGGCTTTGTGAGCATAGAGGAGGCTATGGGCGCTCGTACAGTCTTCAACAATATGAAAGACCCATTCGGCGATGCAGTTCCCTGCGGCTGTGCAGGATTTGCTTTGGGGAGATCGGTGGCCGGGCACTTGGACTGGAAGCTCGCGCTGCAGAAGTCAGGGATCCTGCTTTCGGCCCCCACCCCTATACCGTTTCCACCTGGATGAGCATCGATCGTACTTGCGTGCGGTCGTGTATCGCTGCGGCTTGATGTGCACCCGTGAGCGATATGAAGGTGAACAGCCGTCTTTTTATTTTTGACGCTCCTGCAAGTTGTGGAACAAGCTCTGGTTCCAGAAAAGGGTTAGAACGCAAAGTTTAGACCCCAAGCCACGTACCATTTGAGACTTTGAAAGTTAATATAGCTTTAGGAAGCCGTAAAACAGGCAAGAAACCAGGTCAGGTGTTCACCTTCATATTGCCGGCGCGTGTACGTAAAAGACTCCAGGCTATCGGACGTACTGCATTGGCTGGATTGCTCGTGTACAGCGGAAGTCAATGTCGCCGCAGCTCGAAAAGCAGATCCGACCTTACGCTCTCTAGTAAAGACAGACTAACGCCGAAATTGGTTTGGTGACAGGATTTTGCTTTGGTAAGGCCAACGTTACATGGAGTGAGAAAAGAAAAAGTTCGTTCCGTAGATTTAGAAAAAAAATATTGTGACTAAGACCACCGTGTCTGGCACCACCATGTGAACTGCCTAGCGAAATGGGTCTTTTATATTGTTTGAGGCTATACTAGGTGGCGGGTTTCGCTTCGGTTGCCGAACATCTGTAAGGACTGGGACACGCGTGCAAGGGAGCCATCGAAACACGTACAAAAATCGGAACCACGAAAAACTATTCCGCACTATTTAAAAAAAAGACACAAAAGACACACAAAAAAACACGAACAACTCCAGGGTATTTCTGGTGAGGGAAAATTGACGAACGTGCGTTTTAACGAGATCGAAACCGCGGTCTGCGTCGAAGCAAATATGATCGTTTCTAGAGAAATAGCGTTGAACATTTTTTTCGCATATTCCACTTTTTATGCATTTTCGGACGGCTTTTTTTTTTTTTATATGCGCTTCGCAATTAAAAAAAAAAATCTTCCCAATCTTGCAAAAAAAAAAAAGGCAATAAAAAAACTTAACAAGATAAACTTGTTTTACACTCTTTTTTTTTCGAGAACGAACAGTATATAATGGAGGCAAATACCACATAAGGTCTTTCTAAAGAAACAAAAAAAGTATACTCAGAATTCTTGTAGCTGAAATACCCCCGAAATCTCTCTCTCTCTCTCTCTCTCTCTCTATATATATATATATATATATATATATGGAGCTGTTTGTTTCGGAGTTCCGATTTTCGTGTGTTTATCGAGTGATTTTTCGCACACGTGTTCTGGCCTTTTAACGCAAGTCCGCTCGTCAATATTTATAGCGCAAACATTGCAAGATTGGTTTTCACTCCAAAACCTTTTCTAGATTTTTTTTTTTGCGTCCGATTTCCCAATTACTAAAGAGTTTTAGTTGATTTTTGTTTTGTTTTTGTAATTCTAACAGTTATGTGCGATACCGTGCCTGTGGCATCGCCCGCGCATCCGGAAGATTACCGGGTGTTCCGGAAGGACGACATTTTCCAGGAAGGTGGTTTCACGATTCCGGGAATATCGTTATCCAGTGGATTGGCTTGACTTTGGCTGTCCGCCAGTTGGAAGCCGCGTCCACGCTGCTAATCCATTATACGAAAGGCAGTCTGCATACACTGTGTGAGGCGTGTTCCTTCCTTGTACGGACGCTGCTGTCGCATTGGTCATGCAAAAAAACTGTTTGCGGACATGTTGGAGCATGCGCATGCAAAAGAAAAAAACATGTTTAAAAAGAAAACATGTTTCAGAAAAAAATATGCTGGAGCATGTTTTTTCATGCATGCGCATGGAAAACAAAAAAACACATGTTCAAGAAGAAAACATGTTTCAGAAAAAAATATGCTGGAGCATGTTTTTTCATGCATGCGCATGGAAAACAAAAAAACATGTTCAAGAAGAAAACATGTTTCAGAAAAGAATATGCTGGAGCATGTTTTTTCATGCATGCGCATGGAAAACAAAAAAAAACATGTTCAAGAAGAAAACATGTTTCAGAAAAAAACATGTTGGAGCATGCGCATGCACGAAAAAACAAACGAAGAGTATTGGCCTACTAGTACGCGAAAATTCCGAATGTTTGGAAAGCATTAAGGTTATGAATAGTTACTGAGAAAGTAAAAATGGCAGTGATAAGCTTCTGTTGTCCCGCCTCCCGCGCGAGCTTGCTACCCTTGACAATACTTCGGCGTATTGTGTCAAAGCACGGCGGAAGGCGCGGAGCTCGTGCTGGAGGCCGCGCATTCGAAAGGAACACCCTGATGTTCTCACCTTGTAAGCGGCTGTGGTAGTTTATTCTAGATTTTGGGGGGAATTATTACCCATGCTTGCGCAGTACAAAAGGGAAATAAAAGGCGATCTTTTAATAGTAGTATTAAGACACGTTGAATACGCCGGAACTTCAGGAATACAAAGAAGATAATTATTTAGGTTATTTGTTACCCTTTTTCACCAGGTAGCGCTAGCTCGTACTCAAATGTTTTGCATGCGCAAAATAGTTGAACATCCAACAAACTTTTGTCGCACTTTGTTTTTTTTTTTTTGTGAATTTTGAAAAAAAAGTAAAAACATTTGAACATGGTCGAAATAGAACTTCAACCATTTCGCGACATTCGAATTTATGAATTAGTGTCTATTGTTGAACGTGGTTCATCACGTGACTGCTCACTTTTCCCCGGCTCCCTTTTTCCAGCTCCCCCAGCTTCTCGAGCTTTCCCTATCTCTCGTTCTCACTTCCCTCTCCCCTTGTTCCAGCTTTCCCGAAAATGCGTCTTTGGTGCTTAATATTGGTCTGTTCTCCCCACCTTGCCTACTTGATGGACGTCATTTACCTTATCTCCCTTCCTAGACTTTCATTTTCATTTTTTTTGTTGTTGTTGACGCTTTCTTTTTGGCTTTGCTTCTGCTATGCGTCCCAGGACACTTTTGCTTCAGTTTATCTTCAAGATTACCGCATATATATTCTCTTTTGCACCGTATGTGTTGTCTTCTCTACCCGTGTATTTATGAGCTGTTCCCTGATCGATATATATATCTATATATATAACCGGCCCATTGCTTTAACTCTCTTTGCTTCAAATCTATATACCATATACATATATAGATAGATAGATTGATATTGTGAAGCAAAAGCAAGAAAGAGGCAGAGCGCAACCTGGGGAGCGATAATGCTGAGGTTGAAGAATGAGCCGTTTGCATTGATCGATCTAAGCTAGAAAACACGTGAAGTGAGAGACCGAGTTGCATTCTTTCTCTATAGATTCTATAAAAAAAATCCTGTATACGTGTGCTCGTGGACAAAGGTACAAGCGCGCAAAGGTGAACGCTTTCCACCAGGGGCGCTGGACACCATCCCTTCGCTCCTAGGCGATGATGGCCGTGGCGATGTCGATGGAGACCGTTTGAGAAGGCGCAAGTAAACATTTAGAAGCGGAACCCAAACCGCTGACGTACGCATAGATACACACATCATAAAGATCTGAAAAATAAGGAGCAGAAAATAGGGAAAGAGGAAAAATTGAGGGAAAACTTCGAGGATGGGGAAAACAAGAATCCCCAAAATAAAGAAATGACCGAGGGAGGAAAGAACAGATGTGAAAACTAGAATTTGGAGAATTGTTAGAAGAGTGCGTTAGTAACGGTCTTTACACTAAAAAGAATAAACACGTGGGAGCGAGCACAGATCTTCCAGGCCTTGTTCTGCGTTCCGTTCTATGTGTTAATTTTTTTTTTTGTGAGCGTGTAAGAATTTGTGTTCTTCTACGATTTTTTTCGGTGATTAAAACAACTGAACTCCCCACAGCTCACAAGTACGAAGTCACATTCAAATTTTAAGGTATGTTTAGTACAAAAAGAAAATTGCTGTAAACCCCTGGTGGGGCTGGCGGAAAGCATTAAGTCAATAATAATAATGAACCACATAGGCAACCTCGTGATAGAAGCAGGTAAGGCCAATCGCAATTTCGTACATGCACCCAATAACCCACAACCTCAAAAAGGTGACTGACCGCTACGCCGTACCAGTGAATTTTTCGACACCCAACGAACTGTCAAAACAGTGCCGTGAAATCAACTTCCCCGAAGATGCTGCAGCCACTGGCCTTGTTCCCCGTCATTTAATGACACCAAACGTTCGTCCAGATACACAGATAACGTATCTAAAGAGCTTCACGAGGCGTTTGTGATTAAAGAAAAAGGCACGAGGGTGTACAAGGGGTATATATATAACCTTATCGACGAAAAAATAGTAATTTCTTGATAGAGGGCTACGCCGGTTTTAGTCATGTCTGAAGTTTTTCACGGCTATATAAGAGGTTTTTTTTTTTTTCAATAAATAGTAGTTGCGAGTGCGCCTGTGTTTACATCAACTCCTTGTCCATTTTTTCGGCGCTTGTATACGATCATAGACCAACTAACCAAATTTCCACGTTAGTGTTATAAAGCAGTGAAAAAATATACGGGGAGAAGACCAAGAACAGGAAAGAGTGAGGGGGCTGGTGTCTCCCCCATCCTTCCCATTTCTTTTTTTGTCAAAGAGAATGTTGGGGAAATACTGAGTGAGGAGGGGGGGGGAGTGATTGATCGAGCGAAAGGTGTTAGGGATGTTGGAAACGGGGAAAGAGGAGAAAGATCTGCGGAGGGAAGGAGGAGGGAATAGAAGGATAAAGGAATCTTTCCCTAAACTGGGGAAAGATCGGGACCTGGCACAGCACTCGTGTACTTGGGAGAAGGAGGATGTCATTGAGGTGCCAGTCATATATCATTCCGACTCAGAAAAGGTGTTTGCATTTATGTGTTTTATACGTGTGTGTGTATATGTGTGTCTATGTGTGTGTGTATATATGCTTGTGTATCTTTTCGTTTGTGGATGTGTACGTGTGTGTATTGTGTTTGTATACGTGCGTGTGTTTATGTGTGTGTGTATATATGCGTGTATTTGTGAGTGTATGTATGTGCATATGTGCGTTTGTGTATGAGTGCGCGTGTATATTGTTTTTATACGTGCGTGTGTGCATTTGTACGTGCATGTGTGTGTATGTGTGCATATGTCGGTGTTTGTTAGCGTCAGCATGCTACGAGAAGCATTGAAATGCAGCATCACTTAAACGTTTGAAGGCGCAAAGAAACCACCAAACAAGAAGCAATACATTAACAATAAACAAATAGCTACCTAAAGAACGCATTCCGTTCAACTCCGATCCACGTAATAAAGCATGAATCTTTATTGTAAAGATTAGAGAATACGCACGCGAAAGCATGAGGTTTGGTGGATCAAACATGGCGTCAATGAAGTCTTAAAACCTCAAAGTTACTTCTCTATTTGTGGACACCGTTCAACGTGATACAGTTTCGATTGCCACGCATGAATGCTTTCTCACTTTTTACTTGACGGAGCCTTTCTTCTTTCGCTTTTGACAACTGCTTTCTTGATTCTGTTGATTTTTTGTTTTTAATGTATCGGGTATATTACGCTCCTTCTTTGCAAAGAGGGGAGGGTGGGGGGGGGGGGGGGGGGGGGGGGGGAGTGTGCTGCAGCAGCGCCGCCTGTGGGCGATCAATATGTACTAGACCCGAGCCGCGCTCATACCTGCCGCCGCTTCGAATCACTAGACCCCCGTGCTCTGAATGATGGTCTCCCTTCCCACGAACGCGAGCGCGCGCGATCGTAAAGGAGGAATGCGAAACTAAACGGGAAAAATGAGGGTCTCTCGACGCCTTGTAACGCGGTGTTCCCCACCTCCCCTCAACCCCGCACTCTTCGCGCACCAGAGTGGGGAGAAGACGCGTAAAGAACACGGCAAATCCTGCGCGCTGACATCGGGTGGCCCCGAGAAAAAGAACCAGAAAGAGGGCGGCAGAAGGGCGGAGAAAGAAAGCAGACGAAAGGTTAGGCGTGTTCGTTTTGCAGCGACGAGTTAAAGTTGCTCGAGCGTTTGTCAAACTTAGTTAGTTTCATAGAATGCGCGATGGCTGGACTGTTCTTGCAATGTAAGCTAGAAAAGAACAAAGTACAGACTAGAGCTACTTACCGAGCTACGCTTAGAGTATTGGCAGTCTGTTTCCCGATATCGTTGTGGGCGCCGCCATATTGGCGCTTGTCCAGAGGAGACACAACTGCCGATCGCCTTGATTCAAAAGTGCGACTCTCTCAGCGCTAGATTCGGTGTTAGGAAGCTCATGTAATATCGCTTTTCTCCGCCGCGATCTGTTTCAACATTTGGGGAGGACGGAAAAGCGTTTCCAGGGATTTCAGATAAAGCTTCAGATAACTGGCAACCATGATTTTAAGCCACAAGATGGGTAAATGTCGTCTCTCTGAAGCGTAGCTTATTTAATGGCACTAACACAGACCTTGCAGGCGACCTTTTGCTGCTCCTCTGCGCTATGAGCCCATCGAGACTGGCAACTGGGACCGCCGATGCCCCCCGTCCATTCCCCGCAGTTCCCAAGCGGCACCCGACGCACGACACCTCTCACTCTAGATTATTATATGGACTTTATGCCGCGTACCCTGTCCACGTTGTCTGCTTTTCTGCTACTTTTTTTTTTGTCCGTCTTCTCTTTTGTTTTGCTGTTCAGTTTTTTTTATATTTCCGATTTTTTTTATTTTTCGGTTTCTATATTTGCGCGGTGATGTTTTTTTCAATTTCCTAATATTTCTTTTTCATCTTTTACGGGGTTCGTTATGCGCTATGATTGTATTCTATTTTTTTTTCTTCTGCGTTCTATGGATTCTAATCTCCAACTTGTTTAGGCGTATTTTTCTGACAACTTCGTTTATATTTTGGTTCATCTCCTGCTATAATTTTTTTCTCTCATGTCCGATGTTTTGGTATACTGCTAGCGATATCTTTTTACCGCTATAAGTATGTTTCGTTTGTTTTTATAGTCACTTTGTGCTATTTTTATGTTTGATGTCGCTTTCCGGAAAACAGGGTGGGATTTTTTTTTCATGTTATTGTGACACCTTTATGTCTCCTTCCAGAAGGGTCGAAAGATCTGCCTTACACACGTTACCTTCTCTTTATGCAAAAACGATTGAGGATGTGTTCAAATCAGGTATACCTAAAAGTATACGTTCACGTCGAATATAAAATGTGGGATACGTTTTTTTTTCTTTTAGGGCCGGAGCTCCTAAAGGGGTATTCACACGAGGGAAAAATCTCGGTGATTTCTCCACGGCACGCGCGCATCACGAGATGAAAACGCGAGGCTTTTGCAAATCGCAAAGACTGACGTTTTCATCGAGGCATGCGCATGCCGCGGAGAAATCCCCGGGATTTCTTCCTCGTGTGAATACCCCTTTAGGGTCTAGCCATGTCCGTATGTTCGTCCGCCGTCGGGCGCACGTGCTCCTGCTCGTGAATTCACGCACTCACGTGCTCACGAGCACTTGAGCACATGCTCCCGTGCTCATGTAGGGCAAAAAAACAACAAGAACCGCATCTCCACGTGGTGAATGATGTTGATTGGGGCGAAGCTCTGGTGGTGCTTGTCTGCAGACGCTGAGCCGCAGCATGCCGAGCCTTTCATTCGTTCTCATCCATGTCAGAAAGAGAATGTGTGCTATGGAACGTGGTTATATACGCATTTGAGCATTTGACCGCAGCGTGACATATATATATATATATGAGGGGAGAAGGTGATTATTGAATTTATTGCATTAAAGTTAGGGAAAGGGAAAGCAGGCGAAGGTTGCGGGTTCAATCCCCGCTCCTGGCCCAATTTTTCGCCAGCTCTCTTTCCCTTTCCCTTTCCCTAACTTTAATGCAATAAATTTAATAATCACCTTCTCCCCTCTTCGTTCTCAATATTACTACGGCTGCACTTGTCAATCTTCACTCAATCCCATTATATATATATATATATATAAAAAACCTGATTTTCTCCTCATGTTAGAATGGCGGGATAAAAACTACAACAACATATTTATGAATAGGGCGTACTTGGGACGTTTTCTCAAGTCACTAAGGTTCAAGGATTTTTTTTTTTGTTGGCCAACAAAAGGCGGAGTATGTCTCTTTAGTAGGACTTGCTTACACAAAGGAGGCCAGACTCTTAAAAAATTGATGAAATAAGAACAGAAAAATTCAATTCGCATCACGCGGCGCTAGAAAACACGACATCAGAACATCAGGCAAAAATGATATCAATAAATTTAACCATACTTTCGGCCTCCTTATAAAGATAATGTGTTTTTTTTTCTTTGTCGGACTTTGTTTCTTGTTTCTTTTGGGGAAAAAACATATAAAAAAGAAAAATTGAGCTTGCCGGAGCAAACGGTGTGTTCCGCATTCTCCAGTTTCAAGATAGAGAGAGAGATGGCGGCACTGACATGTTTGCATCGTTGGGGATGGTGAGAAACGGGGATGTTGGGGATGGAATATTTCGAAAAATAGAGAAAACTCTCGGATAGAACATTAATTTCGCGGCTCAAACAAGGCCGGCTCTGTAAAGCATCCCTCCCCCCTTCTTTTGCCGCTTTTACCTCTACTTCCCAAATTTTGTTCAATATATTCCATCCTCCAACGAACCATTTTATATTTAGAGAAATGGCAAAATGATATGTAAAAAAAAAATCGTTGTATGCATTCCACGCAAAGGGGACGCCTCTTTGCCGTTCTCCACTATCTCCGTCTCTTTTTATTTTGAAAAGTTACGGAAAGTAAGGGATTACAGTCTACGCGGTGAAAAAAAGAAGTGAACCTTCCCGCTTTTTTTTTCTCCATTTCTATCTTTCCTCTTTTCCTATAACCAGCTCGCAGTCCAGTAAATTTGGGGTAGCGTTTTTTTTTGCCCCCCCCCCCCCCCCCCCCTCTGATAACGAAAAAATTATTTAGATATTTCTGCTACATATTTTTTTTTTTTGGTTTAATGAGTTTATGTATTTATCGGAGTTATTATCTCAGGTATTATTATTATTCTCCGAGGATTCTGCTGGCTTTCGTTTTCTGCGGAAAGATAGTAAAAAGAAGAGAAAAATGGGGAACGAAGGCTGGGGAAAGCTCTTAGATTGAAATGTTTGATCGCGGTTCGACTTTCCTCCACTCGCTCGAGTGGAAAAATTAATACACTGAGGCTAGGTGTTTGCCCAACGTCGCGATGCCTGGATTTTTTCTTTTCATATATTCCTCGTTTATAGGTATTATTTGTTTCTTAAACAAACTTTTAGATTAGTTTTCTGGGGTGCGGCATTTTGGAAGACTATACGGGTTTTAATTATAAACGAAAACTTAGTAGACATAAGAAAAAAAAAGAGAAGATAACGAATAAGAAAGAAATTTCTTTAGACGTTTTTAAGACAACGTAGACCTTACATTGTTTTACAAAATATGATTTTTTTTCAAGAGACATATATTACCTTGAGCAAGAAAACAAAAAAGATCCTCTACGCACTGAGCTTGAAATTTGCGCTGACAGGTAAGCAGGAACAAAACTAGAAAACGTAAAAGTAGTAGCTTACCAACTTTCGTGAAATGCGGCCATACGAGGCTACGTCTTCGATAGGCTTCGTTTGCACTTAACCCTAGCGAAATTGGCGACGAGAAAATTAAAGCTATGGTAAAAAATTGTCTGCCTATTGTACGTTGGAGTATTTTCGACAACCTAATCTTGGAAAGTGGTTGTGGGGTGAGTTTACACGGCGCCAACAAATATTTCATCTCCCTAGATTTCCCCGAATATTCCGAGCTCAGAAAACGAGCTCGTCTGAATTGAGTAAGCTTTCTCGACCGTGTAGATATTTGTTGACAAAAAATCTGGGCCTCTCTCATGTTACACACAGCTTTGCTTTAAATAGCTTCTCACGTATACGTACGGGAATGTAAAAGGGGTATAATAAAATTAATGTTTCCCCGCAAAATGTAGCGGAGAAACTTTGTTGACGAATAGGCCACATGACGTCAATTTCCCCAAGGTATAAAGGTCACGCGACGACATGTGACTGAACTTTCCCCGCTAAATTTAGCGCAAGAAAAGCGAACAGACGGGAAAACTTTTGGGATTTAATGGGTAGTGTTGAAAGGCATTTCACGCTTTAGAAAAACAAAAAGAAAACACAGACAAAATATTTGATTAAGAATGAAACATGTTATTGACTGAGCGAATATATTTCGAGAAACAAAATTGTTTTCAATGAACCATTACATTTTACTTCGGCTTTACGTGTTTTAGGGAGTGAACACTCGCGGTCGATTGGCAGAGGGACAGGCGTGCGAGCGTTCGTAATTAGCGTAATCGATGAGAGGTAAACAGTAAATCGTAAATAACATTTCCGGTCTGACGTTACCCAAAGAGGCAAGGTTCTCTCTATTTCGCCGTTTGCGTCCAAGATTTGGGCCGGAAACTTAAATCTGGCATTGTGAACTTTTTGTTTTGCTAAAAATACGCAATATTTATGACTAAAGCTGTTAGGCAATCCTTAAGCATCGTTTCCACTCGTTTGTAGCAGTGTAGCTGAGCTTTTCAGTGGCCATCTAAGGTACGGCAGTATGGATAGGGGAGGCTAATACTGTTTTTTTTCTTGAACGCGCTAAAGCACAGGGTTACCTAATGTGGACAAGGAGCGAATTAGTGTAAAGCCTACAAAAAAAAAAAAGAAAAAAGAAACTAACAAGACAAAAATAAAAAGACGACACACGAGCAAAAACCTGCACGTTCAACTAGACGAAAAAAAAAGGCAAACACGAATTGAAGACTTGTTGCCAGAAAAAACAGACTAGGGCCCAGACAGAAATGTAAACATGAAGTTATACAAGATCAAAAGTCAGCTATAGCTATAAAACAATTTAAAACGACACTCGAAAAAACAAAAGCAGCGGGAGCGTCGTCCAAGGAAAGTGCAGCTTCAGGTGTCAACTTTTTTAAAATCGTCTATTCATGGAAGGCTTTCGAACCACCGAATATGCATGCATCTTTGCGATCGGAAAAGACAAAAAAGACAAAAAAATGAGAACAAAAAAATTGTCCATAGATATTAAGCTTAGCAATAGAGAGAAAAAAAAAAGAAGAGAGAGGCCTCGAGAGATTTTCCAAAATAGCCTCTGGCCATGGTAGTGTCTAAACGGGATGCATTTTATTTCCCCGGAGGAAATACGGAATAAAATCTCGCACCTTTATATCCTCGATCCGCTCAAGGTGCTTTCTTTTCTTTTTTTTTTTTCCCCAAGTCGACAATCGGTGTACGTATAAAACGAGAAAATTTCGATTCCGATTTTATTATTTCTTTTTTCACTCCGGCATGTATAAGGTTCGCAATACTCTTTGGAACAGGCTCATCCATAATATATTCACAACTGAAGCCACCCGCAAACATACAAACAAAATCACTCAGTCACATTTATTGAGCCGTTTTTGTTCCAGCATCGGATGTTTTTATCTGGTTTAAAAGCGTTCAGTGACAAGAAAATGAAAAAGAGAAAAGTTCACATGCACGATGAAAAAAATAAAACGAATGGCGTTTCTATTTGTGTGTGTGTGTATGTGTATGGAGCGGAGAATCGGGTCGTCATATTTACTCTCGCATGATTTTCTTTTTTTGTGTGTGTGTTACCTCTAGCGATGTAGCGAAAAGGTAGAAAGCTATATTGTGCGGCCGCGCACGTGGTAGGCATTTTCTTTGAGAAGGCAAAAGTGTTGGTCGGTAAAGTCACAAACTTAAAACTGGAAGGCAAAATACGTACGCTTGAGACGCAAATCCTCCTTGAATGCTTCATGTTTTGTGGTAGCGATAGCTGGAATTTTTAGAGCTCGCGCTGTTTGCAGGACAAGTGCAAATAAACTAACAGTTTCGCGACGACTCAAAAAATGTCGACTAAGACTTTTTTTTGCCGATTTTTTTATGCCGATATCACCTAAAGAACAACGCAGGCGCACGACGTCATCTTTGGCGCCAAATCTTGACGTGAGTCGTTTGAAAGGAGCTGAGTGGTCCATTACGTCATCGACGCGCTTGTTTTGAGACGCTGATAGGCGAGCTGGCGGCGATGTTGGAAAGGGGGTGGGTTGTTTTTTAAGTGGTATTGCTTATAATTGTGAATAACGTTTGGTGGCTATGCAGCCCAGGGTACGGGCGCCGTTGCGTGAACGCCGATGGAAGCTGCGCACACGAACTGCTGCTATTTCGCCAAAAATCCCCCCCCCCCCCCCCAAAAAAAAAAAAGTTGTAAAAGGGTATACACTGTTACGTGAACGAAATATTTATAATGTGCTAATAACCAAGTGACGAAGATTTTGTTTCCCCTTTAAGGGTGTGTTAAAATCAAGAAGAAATGGAGAAAACGTCAATCAATTCTCGAAACACGGGCGTAAATAACCGGCTTTTGTCACGAGTCAATAATAACAAAAATTAAAGTAGGTTCTATAGTTTTCAGGATTTCTCTAAAGCAAGTAGGCCGTGCATAGAAGCAAGGCTGTGCGAGTCAGTACGTGTCACGTTCTAACCACGACCAGAGGTCAGTATGCTGGTGTTTTCGGGCAGCCACCGTTTTATTGGTTGAACTAGTTCAGCTGACGTAACAGACTCGAAGTCACCTAATCGAAAACTCCCATTCTCGAACCTAGTGCCCGGCATAAAAAAACTCAGTTTTCCACCTTTTTTTTTTACGAGAATAATTTTTATTAGAGAGTTCTAGTACATTGTTTCGACACCTCCAATAACAATACCCGATAATAGGAGGTCTTCGTAGATAGTTTTCGCCGTCCCGTAACTCTCTCCGCAACCCACTACGATACCCGTAAGTCTACAGTCAAGGCCATCGGCGCGCAGGCGCAGTACCGACTTCTTCGTTCCGGAGGGCTCAGCAGAGTAGGAAACGCGATCCACGAAAGCTCCCTAACGACACGATGAACGCACAAAGGCGGGTAAAGAGTATCGGGTATCGTTATCGGAGTCATCGGAGCGATCTACTAAATCTTTCTATCGGTTGACGTATCGAAACGTATTTCTTGCGTGTTTCGTGTGTACGTCGTGGTCCGTTACGTTTCGCGGGCGAATCTTGCCACTAAATTTGGCGGGAATATTTAACCATTATATTTACCGCAAATATTTCTCCGCTGAATTTAGCGGCATTTTAGCGTCACGTGATGTCACGACGGCGTGTGACGTCATATTATAACATCATCACCGTCCGCCAATCATAGCAGATGGTCATAATCTTAGACGTATGTCCGCCAAATTTAAACGCGGCAGTGTAACTGTTGGCAACAGTGTGCAACGTCTCGGCAGTCGCCACCGATCATTTTCTTTGTGGAAATATTTGGGAGGTTCAAGAGCGCGCCCTTCCGGGATATTGAGATAATATTAAAGGGACCGAAACTCCCAAACCGAAGTTATCAGAACAAAAAATAATAACAATAAAAAACCTCGACGTATATACAGCAATAAACACGGATGGGAGCCTAGCGTGGAAAGAGGGGCGGTTATGCGTTGGTCGCTCGTCCTGACGGAATTTTTGAGGGGAGGCTGCCATCTTTGTTTACCTATTTATGCGGTCCCGGTCGATAGCTGCCAGACGAGACTGCGCTGGTTCGTCGGTTATGGAAATCGTAGGAACGCTTTAGTCAGCGGAGGGGAGAAAAACACGAACAGTAGCTCAAAATACGGAAGTGGCACACAGACTGCTGCGTTTGCTGGACAGCCATATACTGTCCCCGCAGTATTCCTTCTACCTCGTCGAGCGTTGTTGCACGAGATCGAGGAGAGGAGAGCAAACGAGCGAATGGTGGGAACAACGGGTATGAATATGTTCTCGATGGAGGGGCGGGTGTCTACTGCATATATGTTGCATCGCCCGCTTTGAATACGTCAACTACACCATACTAGGCAGTCGAACTAAAAAGTATTCTTCCTTTTGTTTTAACGCACGCGCTGCTTTTTTTAACGGAAGACTTGAAATTGACCTTTACATGCATATTCTCGTCCGCGCATTAATTGGTGTACAATTGGACACCCATTCAGGTTACGTTGCACGTTTTTGGTTGGTCACGAGGGAACAACTCGCTCACCAAATTTAGCGAATAAAGGGACATAACGTAACCTGGCGTAACACAGCATTTTGGTATCCCGGGACACTCTTGCGTCCCGTCACCTGAGGGTACCACGTGACGTCAAGTTACCTGACGTCTGTTAATTTAAAAAAAAAACAATATGTTCTTTGCTCTTGAAAACCATTGTTCAATGTCTCCAAGAAACCGTTTAAACGATCGCCCTTTAATTACTGCGTTTCATGTATTGTAAGACTTTCGGGGTAAAGGTCGTTTCCACGTTTTTTTGTTAGAATATATAATTCGAGTTATTAAGATGACGTCAGTGCTATTGTACGCGTTATAGAGTTGGATAGCTTTACTGTCGGGGTAAAACAGAAACTGAACGTTTAGAATGTTTCTAAAGCGAAGGGTGGGTCTGCTCTCCGTAAATTCTGACATTGGTTCAAAGCTCTAATGCAGCAAGTTGTTCATTGCAGTACTGCTGTTGATGAGCCTCACAGACTACTGATTGCATAACTACTGTATTGTGCTTTCCATCTCACTCAGTACTACTATCAAGCATAGAAGAATTGACCCCTTTGTGTGGAAACAAAAATAGCCATTGCCGTCGAGGTCTGTTTCCAGTAGGAGAACAATTTTGTGTTCAAGGAATATCGCACATAATGGACGTATTTAAACGATGACTTAAGTGCTGGTTTGGGTTCACGGTCGAACCCGTTTTAGTCATCTAGGCAAAGTAAATACTTTTACCTATCTCTCGTGGCAATAAGGTTACAAAAAGGAAAACACATAATAACGAACGTGTAGCTCTACGTTGTTGAAAGTACCACCCTGGCGCACCCAAATCTACGTGCTTAAGTTTTTTTTATTTCTTTTTTACAATTATTTTTTCCACATGGGTACTTCTATCTTTTTCCGTTTTTGCACTTTTTTTCTTTTCTGGCAGCCCTAAATTTCCGGTCTTCTTTACCTCACCACTTCCGGTTTTCCAGTCCGCACTTCCGAACGTCACTTCCGCCATTGCCTCGTAACTTCCTAAGTTCCAGGGTGTGCCCTAGACTTTCACTCTGTGGTGACGTCATGGGCTCGCACGTAAATTGTTTTGGTCGCTCTTTTATTGTTTTTTTTTTTTTGTGTGATTTTGAGGGCATCTGGCCTTTTTAGTGTGTCATTTTTTACTTGTTTTATTTTTATGTTTCCAGCGTCCTGTTTTTTTTTTTTAACTTCAGGCTGTTCAGGACCGCTGACTTCCACATGGTTTCTTTCTCTTTCTTCCTCCGCAAAATGACGTTACATAGCAGGCCACCTTCCACGTCACAGCATCCTGATTGTGACAACAAGCAAGTGTGAGTTCGGAGAAGTTTGTTTTTAATAACATTTTCCTAAGCATATTACTATGATCTTCGAAGATTTCGTGCAGTCAGTCACTTGGACCACATAAAATGTTCATAATGTTTTTATCGAACATCAACCTAAGATTTTGTAAAAAAACATCGCGACGCACAGAAGTAACACTGGTATTATATTATTCACTGTCAAAGGGCCTATTTATTGAGCTACATTGCGCTTAAAATAATTTCGTTTTAATGAGTTCCGCGTCTTTCACATTGTATTGAGTTAAAATAAATTTCAAATGAAAACGTCCCAATGAGAAACTTACTAGACATCCTCAAAAACCACAAAATCATTAAAGTTAAGGTTGGAGCCCCTGCTTTGTTTTTAAGTGTCGCGAAACTGCACGAAAATTCGACGCACCCGCTCAGATTATTTTTCTTCTTTCGTTTCTTATTATTCGAATTTTCGCTCCAAGCCCTGCGCGTATGTTGCAGGTTCCGGAAATTTTGCGCAATACAAGGTTTGCCACGCCCTGTAGTTATATTGAAAATTGACTGAGTGTGTGATTTTCGGTGACGCTGAGGAACGTTTTGAATAAAAAAACACGCAAATTTCTACGAGCTGAAAAGTTAATAATGAAAAGCCAATAAATAATCTTAATTGTCCTGGACGTTATGTATCTTGCTATATAAATTTTAGGAAATAACTGATAAGGCATTAATACCTTTTTTATTTTTTTAATTTTTTTAGATGCGTATAGATGTTTTATGAAAAGATTTCCCTATGTTTCGGTGAAAGATTTTTTTTATATGAAAAGTGATTAAAAAAATGCTAGGGGGGCGAGAGATTAAGTTATGACACGAATTCTCATTACCAGACAAAGTCGACACTAAACAAATTTGGAATTCATGTTGACTCCCGTATTAAAAAAAAGTGTAGCCCCCACCTCCCTTTCTTCAGTGTGATAAGTGCTCAAAATCTGTATACCTGAGAAAACTATTTTTTGCACACAATTTGCGAAAAAACGAAGGCAAAAGCTGTAGCACGGTCGCAAAATGCGAGTGAAATAATGCCGTAATGTACTTGAGGACAGAGGTGCGACGTGGTTAATTCTCATAGCCGTCGTAATTGGCGTCGGGAATGCCACTGACGCCCGCTACAAGTGGTCCGTAAAGCAAGTGGGTAAGCCCGGTGGAAGTTTCTAAAACCATCCAACATTACGCGTAGCGACTGGATACAGCCAAAGTGGGATTTCGCGTAACACGAGTAATGTTTGAAAACAAGTCTTCCAAGCAGACGACACGATGAGGGCTGCCCTCTTCGCTCTCTTGGCGCGGCACGGCGTCCAGGATTTCCCGATTTCCCTCTCCTCGCGTCAAGTGGGGAGAGAGGAAGGGTTTTCCCATCCTTCGACCGCGCGGTGCGCGGAGACAACAAGCGACGCGGACGAAGTCCCCGTAATTGTCGCGCATAAAACTAGCGCTATCAGAAAAAAAAAAAAAATGAAAGACGCCTACAGCCCTCCGTAATGCCGAATTAGAGCGCAGCTCTTGAGGAGGAGGAGGAGGAGAGAATGCCCCTGAAGCGTCGTGAAGCGTCGTCTGTTCACAGAGATAGGCGGCACGTACATGGAAGTGGTGTTGTCCTCGGGACGTGTGACAACACGACACTTCGGATCGGAACGGTTCGGAGGCGTGAGGAGAAACTCGAGTTGCAGGACGACTCAATCTTTGACGTCACTGCACTGGCGGGCATCGCGCGGAAACTTCTAATTCGGTTTTGGGAATTTCCTTTTTTTTTTTTTACTTTACAGATACCGAGTTCCCAAGTTTGTAATATTGACGGTAATGCCCCAGGGATCGTTTTCAATAGTTCAAGGGGTAATGCCCCTTGAAATCCAGACGCAGCTGACGCTACGAGGTAAGTGGAACAATCAAGCAGTGTCAAAAGAGCAGGTAATTAGACCTGTTCTGTTTATGGTTGGTTGTTTTGTTTATGATTGGTGTACTCTTTATTTTGTCTGATTGGTCCCATCAAGTCCTACCGTCGACGGCGCCTGGATTTCGACGACGTCTGGACTGGTGTAACGAAGTATAGTTGTAGTAGAAAGGAAAAAATTGATCACCGGGAAATGTGTATGCTCTGTGACTATAACCGAATGCTTGAATAACTTTAAAGCTGCAACGTGAAATCAATGTCAAGACTATAGACCTGCTTCGTTTGCGAGAGCAATTGAAGACTTCATTGGGCGCTTAAGTAAGAGTACAAATAGCTACCGGTAAAACGAACGTTCCGTAATTTTTCTTTGCACAATAGGTTTTGTAAGTCTTATTGTTTTAGTGCAACGAGGAGTTTAGGGAAGAAGGACCTTCTTGGGTGCCTCCATGTCTGTCTAAAAATGTTTTTTTTTTCCTTTTTTTTTACGGACGATTGTAATCCGTTTGTGAAAGGCCTGTTTTGCTATTGGGGTGCTTCATTTTCGCGCCAGAGCTGTTCTTAAAACTCAACAGAACGCGAAAGAGCTGAAAATCATGAGTTAAAAAACTTGACCAACCAACCCCCTTTCCTTTTCCCCATCACACACACACAAGCACAAGACCTAAAGTAAAAAAGAAAAAACTTACATAAAAAATCTACGTCCTCAATTTTGCCTCGTAATTGAACGATCCGCGGAGGGGGAAATTTTCTCTTCCTTAGTGTTTTTTTTTTTGTTTTGTTTTGTTTTAGTAATGCGTTAGTTTCATTTTCGCTTTATGTCCGTGTATTCCTCCGCGCCGTCTCGCCTTTTCTCCTCCTCGCCGCCGATTCTTTCAGCGGTGTCATTCGGTGACAGGCGGCGTGTTCGGTGGAGAGGTTGTAAGTGAGCGCGGAAGAGTGATAAAAATAGGGAAGGGTTTTCCCCATGAGCGAGACTGGGGAAAAATGGAAAAGCAAGGAGAGAAAGAGTACTTATTGTAGGGAAGGGAGCGTACACTAACCGAGGCGAGATTGTAATAGGAGAAAGGTGGCGTATTTAGTAGAGAGGTGTAACGTGAATAGAGAAGAGGGATAAAAATAAGAAAGGAATCCTCCCTTAAAAGAGACTAGAGAAAATTGAAAAATGGAAAGGCATGAGGGAAAGTGTACTATTAGTGGGAAAGCGCGCACGCTAACCGAATCCAGATAGTAACAGGAGACAGACGCATGTTCGGTGGTGAGGTTGAAAGTGAATGGGGAAGAGTAATAAAAAAAGGGAAGAATTTCCTTCATACTGGGGAAAGGGCACAGATGATGAAGTAAAGGGAGAAAGAGTACTATTAGTGGGAAAGGTTGCGTACACTAACCGAAACCAGGTGGTGATAGGAGACAGAGGGCACGTTTGGTGGAGAGGTCGAAAGTGAACCGCGAAAAGTGGTAAAATAGGGTAGCATTCCCTACTTTATCACGATAAACGAGACTTAGGGAATGAAAGATTGGAAATCGGGAGGGAAAAGTACTGTTATAAATGGGGAAAAGGAGGGTACGCTAACCGATGGCAAATAGTTACAGGAGACACGCGGCATGTTCGGTGGAGAGGCTGTAAGCGAACGGAGAAGTCCGATGAAATAGGGAAGGATTCTCCCCATGGGCGAGACCAAGTAAAAATGAGGAAGCGAGGGGAGAAAGAGTACTCCTAATAAGGAAGGGTAGCATAAACTCACCGAAGCAAGATAGTGACGTGGGAAAGGATGCGCTTTCAGAGGGAGGGGGAGAGGGGGAGAAGAGAAAGGGTCCCAACCCCTGCCAAAAAGCTGAAGCAAGAAAGGCAAGCGTGGGGCCATTTTATATATTGCGTGTATATCTCTTCGACTCGCGCCATGTTTTATTATTTTTACTCTTCGTCTCTCGGTGTGCCCCCCCCCCCCCTTTTTCCTCCCATTTTTTTTTCTTTTCGTCGTTATTGTTTATCTTTCACTACAATTTATTTGCGAAGTTCTCTTTTCGTGGCTGTTCTTCCGGCCGTCGCCTCCCCTTCCCCTGTAATGAAGTTCCGCCAATAATCCTGTCGTCTCCTTCCTCCCTCCTTTCGTGTGCCATCTCTGCTCTTTCCCTCACTGCTGCTCGTAATTTGTTCCTTGTTTTTCTTTTTCAACTTTAACATTTTTAATTAAAACTATTCTCTTCATTCACGCTCTTTTTGGGCACTTTAAACATTTTTTGTTCTACATTGCGTCGTTGGTAATGCGTTAAAAAACGGGCACTTTTTTTTTTTTGTGTCTGGTTTGCCCCCTTTCTGGTGCAGTCACTTGTCGTGCATAATCCATACAAGTCGTGTTTAATGCCACTTCCATGATGTGTTCATTGAGAAGTTCCTACACTCATTATGATAAGATTCAGTCGAATGCACGAGCGTATTGAGGAAGTCGTAAAGAAAAAAACAGTACGGCTGGTTCTGTACCAGTCAGGCAGCTTTTAACGTTTAAACCTATATGAACCAACTAAACCCCACCAAAGATTTACTGCATCATAATTTCTCTACCCCGGGATCTTCTTATAATTAAATAAAGTGTTCCAATTCGGGCATTTAACCTTTTAAAAGGTTCCTTCTTAACAAACTTGAACGCTTTATATAAATTTACTATATGCCGTGTTAAACAAAATAGTAATCAGTGTAAAAAAAAAAAAAGCCTTAACAATACTAAGCAATATTTAAACTACCGAAGGGCATTATAGATCAGCACTTGCTTGTGTCTGTACACGAGAAAACGTTTGTATGTAGGGACATGAGTTTTGCTTGAAAAGTGATGTTTTTCCGGGGAAAGCGTTGCAGTCGCAATATAATTTTTAGGACACGTATATCCCATTCGTCGTAACACTGGGACGTTTCTTTCATAATCTTATTAAGGCAAAATATTTATTGCGCACTATTAAGCTCCAAACATTCATGTCTATCACTGTCGTCCCAGTAAATGTGCATCTCACATACCGCCGTACGCCTTCACTATAGTATATATCTATAAAAAAACAGTTCCCACTAATCCGATTGTTTTCCACGAGGAATTCGCCGAATCATCCTAACACGTTCATCTACATGGACAAACCAAGCGGAATAAATGATCATATAGTACAACACAAAACAGTCATAAACCACCGCCCCAAAGGATTCACCTAGAATGCCATTCAAAAAGCCGCGTCACGTGTCATACACAGCCTAACACTCACCACCTCTCATTTACTTCGCTGTCCCGTCGACTCGCGTTTTCGATTCTCCCCAAGCGTTTTCTCCGGTTCCCTTTCACGTTAACACTCAATTAGACTTGGAACGTGCATCCCCCCCCCCCCCCCTCCCCCGGCCCGCTCCCCGCCCCCCCCCCCCCCCCCCCCCCTCTCCTCCTTCCCAAACAAACTGTCCTTTAGCGACGAGACGCACCGCGCATGTGCGAACAGACATCATTTGCAAGTGACAACCAGGCACACTCGCGTTCGTTCCCTCTATTTGCTCACATACGCTAACAGACGCACGCACTCGCCAACCGTTGCAATATATAGCCTGGGACGCCGCCACCGCCGCCGTCGGGGCTGGGACTGGCTAGCTTCGGTGACCGGCGCTTATAGCCGACGCTAGCCAACGCTAGCCCCAGTTTCCTTCTCCCTGTTTTTTTGCCCCTTCCCCCCTTCCGTCCCCTCGAGCCGATGTTCGGTTTGCGGTTAATTGAGTGAACTCGGCTTCCCCTAGGATCTAGAGGAGAGCGGTGGGTGGTAGACGAACCGCTGGATGTAGAAGTACACTTCCCGGGACTGGGGTTTTAGCGGACGCCGCCATGTCTGTCGTCTGCCAGTTTCGTCTGCCAGTTTGCTTGACCGGCTTCTAAGAAGAAGGTACGAGTGGAGGATAGCCGAGTAGTTCCGACGTCGTCTGCTAACGTCGTCTGCGAGCGAAACGGACACTGCCATGATGCTACGAAAGATCCATTTTTGTTTCTACAGCAATCTTTTTCTACTTTTTTTTTTTTCGGGGGGGGGGGGGGGGGGGCGCAATTAGGTTCAATGTTTGAAGAAATTAGTTTGAATTGTTAGAAAGTTCACGAAATCTTGCGATGCACCATTCAAAAGTCAAGCTGAGTTCCTCCCTGAGCGTACTGAACTGGGGCTGTGGCTGTTCTTGACTTTCTACGATTATCGAAACGCTGTTTGTGGTGATTCTAGTGAAATTACTTCTGCTTTCACCCACGCAAATAAGATAAATGAGAGCAACGTCAAGGTCTATCAACTGTGACGTTGTAGATTTCGGAACGCGATAACCTCAAACTTGTACCTTATCTGTTTTTTTTCTTTTTTTTTTTTTACATTGTTGTTCGCAGCAGATAAAAGCATTTAAACAAAAATATAGTGCAAAATGACGACGGGCCACTTGAAGACAGGGAGACCAGGTGTAACTCGCATCACAACTTGTGACGGCAAGGCAAGCCATGGTCCTGGCATCACGGATGGCAGCCATAAGTGTGTGTCACCGAAACATCTGGATGCTAATAGCTGGTCATTTTAGGGTCAGTGGATGAGTCACCCAATTCGTTGGCCCAGAATATTTTCTCTACCATGATTCTACCGGCATGGCTAAGGAAATTCAAGCGCAAATACTAGCACCATCAGCAAGACAGGCGTATGATAGAAATAATTACGGAAAAGATGGAGGCAAGCTGGTGAACATCCAGCATCTCTGAGCCCCCAGGCTAGGAACAAAAAACTGGACAACCCACACTTTTTGTTCCCAGTCTTTGGTGTTCAAGATGTTGGAAAAGAGGCGGGCTAGTTCACTGGTCCGATCCTAGAACCTCAGAATGCGAACGCAGCACTTCAGACCTCACAATTGATGATAATGCAATCAATGCAAAGGTGCTAGCGAGCTGGACAAGAATGGCTATAATAATCCCTGGAGAAGGGGAACGAGTGAGACAAAGTACAAACATAATTCTCTAAACACTGCTACGCGACAGCGGGGTCAGATAGCTAAAACTCGTGAAGAAAAGATTTTTTTAATGCCAAAACATTAACCGTCCCATGGTGCCGAGCTGGCAACGTCTGTAACCGCGAAAAAAGGCACCTAAAAACCCGTGACGGCGAAAAACGGCACCTAAATTGGCCGCGACGCGTCATATAAGATGCTTTGTCACGGAAGCTGGCGGACACGCTCAAGGTCAAAGCGGACGCGCTTCAGGAATAAAACACACACACAAAGAAAGCACAGCAACGCAATGCTTCGTCACAGAAGCCGTTGTAAAGTTGGCCAAGTTCGATGCGCATGCGCAGTGGAGGAGCGTCATGTCACCGCCCCTGCACCGTGTGTGATAAGAAGACGGGGCGCGCTGCTTGTAAGAATGCACTGCGTGTAGGAATGCTTTCGCATTCCTACATGTAGGCACTCTTAAGTGTCTCATTTGAGTACACTTGCAAAAAAAAAACATTAATTCAGATATAATTACTCAGTGGGGTTTAAATGTCACGTTTCATAACCGGTCCTTTTAAACTTATTCTGAATACTATTTGATATATCATCAGTTTGTTCCGAGATAAAAGAATATTATCTCCGACGGAACAAACATCCACTCTGAACTCTATGTGTATGTACTGTGTGATTGTGGATGCCTTTTATTAAAGGCACCTGTAGTTGGAGGGCCTAGGATAACTGTTCTTCGAACCGCGGGTGTAAATGAAATACAAGAGTGCTTTTTTTTTTTTTTTGCGTATGTAAGCAAACTGCCAAATGCTGTAGTCACAGCGGTTAGTGCATCAACATTTTTTTTTCGACATTTTTTCTGTTAATTTTTTTAATTATAACATCCCTTGCGTTGACACAAATTTATAAAAGCCACAGCGTAACCTCACTTTAAAAAATTGCCTGTTTAAACACCAGATTAATCGATGATTTAGAAAGCGTAAAGAAATAAAGCGTTACGGAGCTTTTGTCTGGCTTTGCTTGACCCTCTTAAAAAGTTGACATTTGCGTTACGTTAAACATAATGGCACACGATGACGTGGCGCTTAGGCAAGCTGGATTTATAAAGCTTGCCTAAGCCTAGCTATGCAGTCCCTAAAGTACGGATATTTTGCTAAAAAAGACCAACCATTCTTGTCTCGGCATGGGCTATCTCGTTGACACATTTCGTATGTTTCGTTTTTGCTTTATTTTGTCGATGTCTTTTTGATGGCTGATAATATAATAAAAAACATATCACTCGCTTGCCAGCTTATAATAAAACGACGGAAACCTATTGAACAAGAGCCCAATATTACACATAGACAAAAACTGGAACCTCATTTACAAACAAAACACAACGTAACACCAGAAAGCCAAACAGCACGCCAATATAGGTAAACCTTGCGGGCAGCAACGTACTTCGCAACTAACCTCCCGACAAGAGCGCATAGAGATAATGGATGGCAGAAATAAAGCTCGGGCGAAACCAAAGATGGCACCGCCCGTAGCTGTCATCTTTCTTTCTTCTTTCGTCGTCTGCTTTCGTCGTCTGCTTCGCAATTACGCATCGCGGCTTTTTTCACCCACGTAAAAAAGTGCGAAGCAAGAGAACGCACGCACACTCACGTGGAGCTTCGTCGATGTTCATTATTTCTTATTTGTATATTATGTTAAACACTGTGCGTCTTTTCGCGCGAGTCTCTCTCTCTCTCTCTATATATATATATATACATACACTATAGTACAAATGGCGCATTAGCTCCACTCAACCGGCGTCGCTACCTTGTCTATCCAGCGTTAATTCGCCATTGTTTACAACCCACCACCTCTGGTTACCTTTATAGTTATTTTTTTTTAGGTTTCAACCTACTCCTATCCCGCACCCTCCCGACAACAACAAAAGTAAAACAAATTTAAAAAAAATATGACGTGTTTAGGTTGGGGGAGGATCTGAAGCATGCTGCATTTTCATTAACTGTTGGTTTAGTTGTTCACCGCCCCCCACCGATGTCTAGCTGTCTCTTTGACTTTTGCCGTGGTTGTTGACGCTAATGTCGACGGGGTTGTCAGTTCAGGTTTGCGGGAGTCTTTGTTATTCTTTTGAATTTTGTGTGACGATGTTTTATTGGCTTTATGGCCCGGCTGCCACGGGTGGAGGATGCTCGCACGAGCGCACCGAGAGAAAGCCGTAAATATGAACGACGGCGGCATTTTCGAGCTCTATTCGAGATAAAGAAAAGAAAAAAAGGGGAAGAGAGAAGGAAAAAAGGAGAACCAGATGACAGAGAGAGAGAGAGAGAGACCAAGGACAATCGCAGGGTTTTCGTGTTGGGGTACTCGCGGCTGCAGTTTGACGCTTTCCGCGGAGACTTCATTAAGGTCTGTTTTTTTAATGGGAACACTATTTTTTTGTTGCTTTATATTTTTATTGTAGACTTGTTTATCACTTTGTTCTTATTATATCTTTTTTTTTTTGGTTTAATAGCTCGCTGTTCTCTTTTTTGTGTCTGCGTAATTGTGGTTTATTTTTACTTTTCGACGTTAGTACACATTAGTAACCTAACCTAACCTTAACTGAACGGGTCTTGAAGTCGGTCTTCAAGAAAGGTTCTCCCATAAATTTTCCGAGTGCTGTTTTTTTTGTTTCTTTTTGCGGTATTTGTGTGTGGTCCGTAATTCCAGCTGGTCGGTTGTGTCATATGTGTGAATGTCGTCGGGAACGAATTGGTTATGGGAATGCTTTATATTTAACTCGAGATGAAAACGTACGGGTAAAATATATATTATGAACGTAATGTGGCAACCCCTAACCAAATATTAATATTTTTTTTAACAGATGTGCGATGTAATATGATTGCCTCAATGAAAGTACTATACTTTCAGAATTTCCGTCTTTGTTATCTATAAAGCAGTGAGACTTACATAAAATTTGCTTTTCGTTTTTAGCAAGTATTTGTGTCGTGTGTACGTTCAGACAATCGTAGCTTAGGCAGCATCAATGGGTGTTTGATGTCTCGGCTATTGACGAGAAATTTAGCCGCTGTAGTACAACCGGGGGGTCTTTAACATGCACCACGCAGTAGCGATAGACGATTGCACGCCGGAGATGAACATTCACTTGTATAATTTGTACAAGTTAATGTTGTACAAATTATACAAATAAGAACCAGCATTGTATAATTTAATGTGTCATTCATTTGTTCATGCTGCCAATGTAAAGGGATCCCATACCTAGTCGAGCTGTTTTTTAACAGCTTTTTGTATGGGCTTTCCCACCAGATTTTCTGGAAAATAAACTTGATTTGATTTGATTTGATTTTGATTTGAACTTTACAACATGTAGGCCTTAACGACATTCACGGCCCAGAAAAAACGGCAGAGCACCCGCCGATGGTCTGCTCTTACGATGGTCCAAGGAAGTCCCGGGAGTGCGACGGCATAGGTCTGCGGCTGCGGTGACTCTGTGTGCCCCATCCCTCGCAGCACTCCGTAACTATGTGCGGCACACACGAAGGGGCCACAAATATCCCCAAACTTATTCGTGAAAACGCATCATTTGTACACTTTAAGTTTTGTATATTTTATAGCATAGGGGCACGTTTTTAAAGTTTACTATATACGTTTTAGTACTCCGAAGTACCCCGAGCGAGAGCCTTGTATAGGGAGAGTTTGGTCAATGAGAGTCGCGGGCAGAGCCAAGGCGTGCACCAGACGCAGAAAGTGGGCTTGACATGCTCCGTTGGCCAACCAGAAGCCGAAAAGCATCCCCTAGCGGTGGTGGGGAGAAACAGTTTTGATCATTAGTATATTGTTTTAATGAGCGCGTACGAGTGAAATGTAGGAACCTTTCTTGGTTGAAAATAAGGTGCATGTGATGTTTCGATTGTGATTATGCAGAAAGATGTGAGAAACGAATTTGCCACTCGAACTCTGTTTTGCTCGGACAGAGTGTGACCGCTCGGACGGCAGATCCTCGGCGCTTGGCGCACGGATTATGTCGATCGTTCCGCTAGATGATTAGCGTCTGCCAATCATCTGCGGTGACTGAAAAGAAAATTAGTGCGGCTACCTATTTTTGAAATCATCGGCGGTATTGTGCAGGACTTGTCAGCACTTTAGCCGGTCGTCCAACTTTGTGACTGGGTACACAGATGAAGACTGGAACTGCCGCATAAGTAATTTCGTCTGCTTTACTTGTTCTAGTGAATCGCGAGAAGGTTCCTCCCTTGTCACAAAGCGCAGTCCTTAGTCGGTACGAAGCTTTCCTGTCGAGATTGTACCGGCGTATCCGTTGGAGCCATTGATGGCGCCGGCGAACCGACTGCTTGGTCACCCTGACCTAGATCGTAATATTTTCCGGAATTAGAAAAACAAAAATAGATACAGCTGGTTGTATCTCTATTTCGTCACCAACGTTTACGGCTAGAACAATTAATGATGGTGCAACTGATCATTTCAGTCCTTGAGTGAACGCACAAACTACAGGGCCGAACACGGCCCCAAAGCGCACAATACATAGCATAAACAGCGACGAATGCCTCCAACATGGATTGGGGCTGGTTCCGGGGATATTTCCGAACCGGAAGTTGCGTTGCATTACGGTCTTGTGGAAGACCCCTACGCGGAGAACGAGTCGTCTTCTTCTCGCACAGGATTTTCGATGACGTCACAAAGACGCCGAACTCTGGTTGGCTCTAACTGAAGGGCAGTGGGTAGAACTTAGAGCAAGCTGCCTTGAGGTCTACCCACTATCTTTCATTTAGAACCAATCAGAGATCGGCGTTCTGACGTCACCAAAACTCCTGCAAAGGAAGCAGACGAGCTTGCGCTCCTCGTAGGTGGTGTTGGGTAAACTCACTGTCCCTCTTATGTGCCATTTTCTTCTTTTTGTTTATTGAGGATGAAAATATAAACATTCGCGTGTTACAGAGAGGCCTGTATAGGTACCGCGGTTTTTATAGGTTACTTCGTAAAAGTTACACGTCGGCGGCCTTTAAAGCAACTTGTAGATCGGCTTGGTGTCTTTCAATTAGGGCTTTATAATCCAGAGTCTCGATGAAAATAATTTAAACATCAAAACGACTGCCATTGTAACCTGTATGTTATAGAGTGCTCTTGTTTAGAAGTTACATTAAATGTTACCGAGCGCGAGTTGCGGATTATACAGTGGCGTGACGCATTGTCCGAAAAATACTGTAATCGAAAATATATTTGGAACTTTTTAATTTTTTATTAACTTTTAACCACTGACGAAACAAAAAAGTTACGAAGAGTTTCTACCCACACTAGAACTTTCGTCATTTTGATGTGGAAAGGTGCGATTTATTTATGCCAACTTTTAGCGTATAAACAGACTTTTTTTTTGAGGGGGGGGTGCAATTTATAGACCGTAATCGGAATCGCGGTTTTTTGAGCGAGTAATTTATTTAAGAAATGAAAAATAAAAGATTTTGAGACACTGGAACATACTCCCACGAATTTCGTCATCTTTATGTGCCCTTTCCGAAATTTCAATGCGCTGTACTAAGTTAAAAAAAAAGAAATTGAAAAAAAAAAAACATATAAAAACGCAGGAATCCAAGGAAAACCATGGAAACAGCCTCAGACATCAACAGTCGTCGTATTTTCCTCACTATAAGCAAGAAAGAATATATAAAAACCGCGAACAACCTTGGAAGCCAGCCCGGAAACAGGCATATGTATATGCGCGGGGAAGGGCGCGTACCAGCCAGAGCGTCCGTGTCGCTAGACGAGCGATCAAGCTTCCCTAATTAATTAATCCGATCTTGCCTCATTAACGGACGAGGACGCGAGCAATTTGCATTAAAATCGGCTTTTCTCGCCGTCGCGCCGCCCCCAACGCCAGTCGATTGCCTCTAAATTCGAGCACGGACCGACGAACGCCGCTTTAAAAACACGCCGAGTTCTACGGGAAGGGTTCCGTAGCGGCACCAGAGTCTTTGGTCTATATATACGGCTAGGAATTGAGTCGAGAAAAGGATTCGAGAGTGCGATGGGGCGTCGGACCGGCGAGCTCTGGTCGGCATGATTAAGGAGTGGATGCTAAGCTAACCTACTCGCTGTTAAATCACTTACTAACGTCGAAACGCCCGAGTGCAGCATTCTGCGTTCGCGTATCGAACATCTCTGAGTCAACGCTGCTACGCAAACGGTACCTCACGCGTTCGGATCTGATGGATCCACTCTCCAATATTCATCTCAAAAAAACTTTCACGTACGTTTTTTTCTGTTTTTTTTCTTTTTTTTTTTTTGTATTGTGTCAATAGTGAGTTTTTGTCGTTTTTCACTGTGCATAAAAAAAATCCTTAGTCTTATCTCACCCCCCCCCCCCCCCCCCCCCCCCCCCTTTTCGAACGACCCACTGTTTAAAAAAATTTGAGAACGATAAATTTACCACGTAAAGATACATCTGTGAAAATGTTTAATGCGAGTCAGTTGATTTGTATATTTAAACGATTTCTTTTACGTCCTAAACAGTCTGGTTTGTGAAGAAAGCCATTATAATTATATCAAAATTAAAAAATAAATAAATAATAAGTTGTTTTGTAGGGGATGTGGTCGTGATTTTAGACGGATCGTTGCGAAGAACGGTTTTGTAATGTCCGCTGGAATTATCGTAGCGTCGTTCGAATGTTTATCCAGCGGGAAGTTGGTCAGCCTCCATGGGCGTCTAAAGTTGGCGCTCTAGATGAGAAATTTTGTCCCATCAGGTAGCCTGGGGTTTTGAACGTGTATCGCGCACTATAGCCAGACAACACGCCGGAGCGATGATGGTGCGGATCGAAACGGGCTGGCGGTTCTAGCCTGGGTTTCCTTGGGCTCCGCATCGCGAGCTTTCGCTCCACGTGCTGCTCCAAGCAGCGCTGCGTTCGTCGATTCGGCGATTGCTACGTTTGGGGGGGGGGGGGGGGGGGGGGGGAGGGGGGGGGGGGTTCTGTTGATACGAGTAGCTGCTGGGGTTCGTTGCAACCAAGCGGTAAATATGAAAACATGTGTTTATTTTAAAGCTCTTGAGAGTTGTCTAAAACAAAACACGGTAAGAACAAGTTTCTTAACTTCTACAACATGAAATGAAAATAGCAAAGAAGCATTCGTGTTACACGTGTGACAGCGCCCACTCAAGAAGACGTGTCAGAGAGCCCGGTACCAAAACCGGATGCCCGATATGTTCTATATTCACGCAATAACGCGTAGCGTTGACTCGTAGATGACATCCCATACGTCAAGTCCAACTTCCTTTTTCTTTTTTCTTTTTTTTTATGATAATTTTTGAAGAGAGCGTTTTTGTAGATACCACCTGCCTTCGTCTACACACGCAACTAAACGAAAGTGGCCAAACGAACGGGGGTTGCGAGATTTGCACCCGACACGTTCGAATTGAATTTGGAGAGCAAGTTCGTCTGCTTTTTTTGCAGGGGTTGTGAATACGTCAGAATGCAAGCCTCTGATTGGCTCTGATCTTTCGATAAGAGCCAATCAGACGTCGAGGCAAGCTGCCTTGAGGTCTTATTCTTCATATTTATAAACGTCTTTGACTTCCGACGTAGACCTCGATAATGACAGGCAAATGGATTTAGATCATCCATTTTGTCATACAACTATTATTCTCTTTGTTTGTTTGTTTTTTCTTTATTCTTCTAGCTGCCTGGATGATCGAATCATCAGTTGCGAGATTTGTGGTCAGGCAACTTGGGATTCAAACTTCCGGTTCCGGTCAGCCGTAGCAGGTGTGATAGAAGCTCGGTTGTCGTATGCGTGACCGGTAGGCGTGGCTCGTGGGCGCAGCCTGAATAGATGTCGCGTCATCGATCACGTGAGCAAGCCTCTACCACAGCGGCAGAGCGAAGACACGGGTAGTGTTCTCTACTCCAACAATCAATCGTACGACATTTTTTCTTTCGTTTGGAAAACTTTCCGAGAGAAAAAAAAAATGCCACCATGGGACAAAAACGACATGTTTGATTGTTTTCGCAGATTGCTCGTCGACAGCTGGAATGTATTTATTTATTATTAACAGCATCCGCCAGCAGACTGTGTGCACGCCAGTGCATGTAAGCTCTTCCAGGGCATCAGGTGAATGCGGGCTTTATATGGGGAGAGCGAGTCGTCTGGCTTCTTACGCAGTGGTTCCGATGACGTCAGAACGACACATAGCTCTGATTGGCTCTCACTGGAAGAAGAGTGGGTAGACCTCAATGCTAGATACATCGAGGTCTAGCCACTATTTCTTTCTTTTTAATCAACCAATAATGCTTCCTCGGCATTTTGACATCATCGCAACACCTATGCAAGAAGCAGACGACACCTGCGCTCCGCATTGCTTTTGCTCCTAGCAATTCGGTGGTTGAAGACACTTTTTTTGTGTGTGTGTGCGAGGAAATGTCGCAGCGACGATATTTTAGGCCCATTTTAATATGACTATACGTAAGACTTAAAAAAGAAATGTGGAAGAGAGAAAAAAAAACGCAAAAAGAAATTGTTAGTTTTTTTTAGGAATTACTTTCAGAGTGAAGCATAATGTGGTTGTGAAACGCCTTCATTGGACCATTTCTGACCCCGAAAACAGTGCTGTCTTATTTTAAATATTTTTCATTCGGTAAAGTGTTTCGCATATGTTCGTATTGTTTTTTTTATATCGATTGCTGTACTTAGTATGAATGCCACAATTGATTCTATTTTTTCAGTGCTTGTAGTTAGGTGGAGCGCCGTTTGCGAATTCGAAAAACTAATTAGTGTATTCGTATTACTCTCTTTATTATGATGGTAATATTTGCTTCCCATTTGTATCAACGGTACAGCGGTCAAAATACTCAATCTCTATAACCTCTGTTCCGGATTTTCAAAAGAGAGACACAACAGTTATTGTGGCTATCTTACCATAACCGACACATTAAAAAAAAAAAAAAACCGAAGGTGTAGCCATTACACCCATTGTCACAAATAATACGCACCGAAACTTCAGTTCAACGTACAACGCACTGATGTCGAAGTGACGATCCCAACTTTTAAGAGAGGCTTTATAACTGTGCGATATAACTTATTAAACAACTAGAGCACGCATCAAAGATTACAGAAAAAAGAAAACACTACTGTTTTGCAGTTGTGCTAAAAAACAAAGATTACATTTCTTACAGTCAATCACACGTACATTAGCTATTTTAATAAGCTGAACTACTCAGCTTACAGGCCGTTTGTGACACTTGGTAGCGTCGGTGGAACGTCAGTGCGCTCTACGCCGAAACAAATTTTTGGGGTATATGTCACAGTATATCTGTCATTTCGTGTGAGAATATGCCCTTTTCTTTTGTGCGGTATTTGATGGTACTGTGCCGAACTTTCGAAATTAAATACCGAAGGCGCGGACAATTGTGTGAATACGTTATTTAATCAACAAATCGTTGGTTGGTATTGACCAGGTTGCGCTTCTCTGATGCTCAAACAGCGGCGAGCGACGGCCAGGTTCTCTACACTCTTGACCTGTCACCGACTATGCGGAGGGCAAGTTCGTCTGCTTCTTGCCCAGGGGGTAGCGGTGACGTCAGAACGCCGAGCCCTGATTGGCTGATCGCGCCCCCCTATCTGAGCGTCGTCTGCTCCTTTGCAACGCCGTCTGCTCGCAACGTCGTCTGCGTCTGTCTTACCTTTCCTGCGACTTTCGGAAGTGCAGAGGCCAGATTCACGGAACGATCTTACGCCAAAAATGTGCGTAAGACAAAACTTAAGAACAAATTCGTAATCACGAAACGAAATTTTCTTAAGTTTCACGCAGGTTACGACGAAATCCTACGGACAGCTCCGAAGCTGTCTTACGCACTTCTTACGATCAAATGAGCATGGCCGACAGCGTCGCGGTCGCGACGACCCACGGACGTTTATTTTTCTACGTGCGCTTCTAACGCGTCCCGACTTCAAGCAGCAGGAAGGAAAAAGTAAAAAGTACTTGAAACAGACCACGACGAACAAGAACGTTAGATCCACAAACACCCGGTAAAAGCTCCAACGGCCACGATTCCACCGAACGCGACCAAGCGAGCACGGCAGTTAGGCCTAGCAGGCACTCCGCGACTCGGTGCCCGTCTGCCCACGACCGGCTGGCGTGCTGAATGGAATATTCCCGCGCGACCCTTGTGAACCCATTCCGTATTATACTTTGATCGCTGACCTCACTTTTGGATTAAGAGGTCAATTTCTTCCTCTTGTAATCTCCTTGTTTCCCGAGGCAACGGTGACTCTCGCTGGTGAAAAAGCGGTGAATCTCCGACAGACGCAGGAAAGGTAAAGCAGCCATCGCTTTGACTAGCAGACGTAAAGCAGACGGCGTTAACTGCGCCAACCCGCCGACGCCGTTAAAGATTGAGGGGTCTCGCCGCACACGAAAGGAAGGAAAAAGTATTTAGGAGGGAACTTGCGGACACCAACACGCTCACCTCTCGGTTCTTAGCAAACAAACCTCGGCGCCTCGGGACACCTCGCCAGTGAGTCCTTTGACTTCCCGCCTTGATGCGCGTCTGCTAGTTGTTAGACAAAAACAACGTACCGCTCGAGTTATTTCGTCTGCCCTCTCTGAAAGGCGAAGTCGAGCTCGCTCGTAAAAACCTGCACTTCCGAAAGTCGCAGGAAAGATAAGACAGACGCAGACGATGTTGCGAGCAGACGACGTTGCGAAGGAGCAGACGACGCTCAATAGGGGGTCGCGATCAGCCAATCAGGGCCCGGCGTTCTGACGTCACCGCTACTTCCTTTCTCATGCGCAGAAGACGAAAATGAGCCCACTTGCGAGGCGTATAGTAACATTGCTGATTTCTGGATTTTCGTTTGATGACGTCATAAAATTGCCATGTCACCGGCCGTGATTCAGCCCGTCTCACAGCAGCGAAGGTTTCTGGGGCAGACGCCTGTACTGCTGCAGGATGCTCTTCAGCCTTATACAGTCTACGGAAGCGTCAGCAGCCAGACGTTCTGGCACCGCGACAACCGCGACACTCGCGTGTTTTTGTGTTTTATTAAACATTTCTTAGAACTTTCTAATTGCTAGGATCGCAACATGCGACAGCATGACACTCCGGCTGTTTTTACGTCATGTGTTGCCAGGTGCGAGGCGTTGCTGGAGGCCCCGTCGAAGTTCTCGAAGAATGCGTCTGGTCCGGCGACGTGTATTCTCAAGCAATAACAGCTTTAGGTAAGAGTGTTATTCGCAATTGAATACACGGCCCAGGACAGAGCGTTGGCTTCAGTTGCCGGTAACGCTGTCACTGGTGCACTGGTCGTCGGATGACATATGGAGAACTAGGGCTGACGCGTGATTCGTAAAGTGGGAATAATTGAGTTATCTCGTCATTGTTTGTTTCAGTCGCTAAATCGTCAACTCATTCATTTGGTTGATTTGTGTGGCTAATAATTTTAGCGACCGACTTGATTCCACAGGTAAGCGAGTTATTGAGTAACCTCTACCAAGAGCGATGAGCAATTGTTAACGCAGCTGTTATTTTATTAAGGTTGGGGCTTGTCACGCGATAATGGATTGATCATAAATACTGGTAAAACAAGGGTCATATCTTTTTGTCTAAAAAATCAAACACATCTCTGCGAACAGACTTGTTCGACGAGTTGCCCGTGTGGCACGTTTATGATATCCGCGCCACACGGGCAACTGGAATGCCATTTACAACAAATGACATTTGAGGGGCAGCCAATGAGCGCGCGAAACTTCGGGCGTAGCGCATTCCACGCGCGACAGATTGCGAGCTGATTGGCCATCTGCTCAAATGTTATTCGTTGTAAATGGCATTCGAGTTGTGGCACGGGTATTATATTATTTGAGTTTATTCCAGTGGAGGTTGATGAAAATTCTAAGAGATAAGACACTTGGTGTTGTATTTTTTTTTAAAGCACGTCGACAGACAGTCACGTTAGTTATCTTATCTCAAAAAATTCACGTGCAGTGGGCTTGACATGCTGCCTCAGCTCCACGTGTTTCACCGGCATGAAAATATTACTTACGAGGTTTTATTTCCTTCTCACTTAAGTTACCGCAGCCTCGTCTGGAGTACAACGACGGTAGCGAATATTGGTAAAGGGTGTCGCAACAATTGTTATATCTTAAATAAATACGACTTAGAATTATTCCTTGACATTTATGACCTATAAAACACACGTTGCTTTTTTTATTTTTATTTTACTCTTTGGCAGTCGCAAAAAAAATGCCCGAGAAAAACGAACACCATTTACCCCCTCAACTCGCAGTCAGAAAAGGCGGCCCCGTAATCTGGAGTCGATTGTATGCCGCCAATGTTGTTAACATAGCCAGGCGTTGTGGTCGGCAGAGCACAGAGCACGCGCCGAGTTCTACGCATTGTTAAGGTACGTCTATTCCCGTCCTCCGAGCGATTGGGCAGGAGCCACTACCTGAATGCATGTCGAGGCATCCATTGTCACGAGCCAAAACCGAGTGCCTACGCAGTCTTCCTGTACACAGTGTGATGTTATGTTTCTACCTCGACGATGCCATGCTCGAATGACGGCGCACTCAGAGGGACGGTCCGCCCAACACCATCGCTCGACAGAAAACCCTCTTGAAGACCCGAAACCAAGGCTTTGAACATCTGCCGAAGTGACCAACGTCTATTGGTCCTCGTCTTCCTCATTCTTCTAACATCTAGCGAAGCTGCTACTGCGACAACAGAAACCTCCGTAGCCAGTGAAAGAGGCTGTTGGACGTCGTCTTTATCGAAGCCACCCCCAATCACATTAGGATCCCGCCGATGACGCAGTATCGCAATATGAATGGCACAATATCAACTCGCGCGGGGGAGACAGAATGGGACTTACGATCACACGCTACCATCGAATCATGTCCCATTAAACCATCGTCATCCGTAGAGCCGAAACCCGGACTCCAGCCTGTCCGCCCCCCAGCCCTTAACAGTGAGCAGCATTTAACTATCGTCACAGCGGGGCTCGCAAAGATTGATGACTGTACTCCTAGAGATCGCATTGTTGGCAATGTCCTTACAGCTCCGTCATCAAGTTTCGCGAAGGAGAGTTTGAAAGAAAAGATACGCTTTTATCCTTGGAATTCTACCGCGACAAAGACGCTTTTTGGTCATTGGCGTTGCGTTCGAATATTCTTGGGCCCCACTGGTGCCAGTAAGCTGGTGTAAAGCGAGAAACGTTCCTGCCCAACATCGTTGCACAACCCCTTTATAGTCTAATTTTAACAAATAATTCTAAGAGTCATTTGTAATGCAAACATGATTGACATACAGAGACCATGCTTAATATTATACAAGTCTTAGAAATGCATGCCCCGTATGGTCATATATTATGACCATAAAAACAATCGTTTGTCATATAAAGACGACACAAAGCGGCGAATGCGCAACTACGGTTGCCGTTCAAAAGGGCAGTCTCGCTACCCCTCCTTCCTCCTCCGAAACTTTAGTGGTGTATCTTTGGAACTGGAACGGGAGCTCGTTACATGGTGTAGGTGTAACAGCGCGTAACAGCGAGGACTAAGAAAAGGAACACACGACACAGAACCAGCTCGTTACATTTACAAAAAAAAAAAGGAACGGCGTCTCTTCTTTTTTTTTTTTTTTCGAGGGAGGTTGTTTTATTTAATTTCTGAGACGGAAACTCCAAAAAGCGTAAAATCAATAACTTTCAATAACTTTACGAAAAGCAGCACCTCGTTAACTTGTTTGTTACTTATTTTAGGGTTTATTGTATGGGGTCCTCGCTCGGTAACAATCGGGACTGATTTTTTTTCTTCTAGTGCCCGACACTGCAGCACATAAAACAAAACGTTTCGTCGAAGGAAAAGACACAGAAAGAGGGACCTCTCAAACGCAGCTACATTCTTTGCTTCCACGAATCCTGACACACCCAGAAATCTAAAGCCGACTACTGCCATCACTGAACGTCCACAAGGATACCAAAGGCTACAACAAAAGCAGGTTACCAAACATCGAACGCACCCTCGTAGCTCGAACATGGGTCGCTTAAAAGATACACAAAAATAAACCTCTTTTGTTTCTCTCTTTCTTCCCCACCGTCACACTTAACGACGAATCCGACCTTCATGAAGAAAGAGAGGTAGTTTTCAAGACTGACCTTTGAAAAACTCTTCTCCACTTGCTCGCCTTGTGGACGGCAACATCGAGAAGCAACATTTGTTAAGTTCAAACAAGGGACTTCGATGGAAGCACGTGAGGTTGTCGTAAACCCCTAATGCAATATAAAGTAACCCTTTAATAAAAAATAACAAAATTAACCCCGCAAATCTTTCCCGGCTCACTTGGCTCGTCTAAATCTCCCACCACAAATAAGAATATAGTAAAATGCTGAGGTTTTTAAAGGTGAGTCTATCAACAAATAGAAGCTTGCTTCCGGTTGTTTTCTCCTCCTGGTGTCGTGCCATCGTGGCATTCAAATCCTTATGTTGCCATTTGATGGTATATATCTACCAAAAATCAGGAAGAACGATAAACAAACTTTCGTTCCTTTTTTTTTTTAGGAACATGTATTAAATTATTTAGTGCCTATCGGTCGGAAACCTCACCAAGCATCATTTTGAAGTTTTCTTTTTCTTTCCGCAACCTTTGCGCAAATGGAAAATAAACAATATAATATTATTAGTCTTAACTCATCGTTTGAAGCATAGAACGAAAAAAAAAACTTTGATAGATACCATATGAGTTGATTTACTCCACAAACGCTCGGCTCGACTGATCAAAATGAAAAGTATTACACGGTCTGGCTCATGTACCCGATGACGTAACCACCAACGGCACGTAGGGTAGTAACCGCTATGAGCAGTGCGCAACATGCATAACGCGGTGTTTATTTGGGGGTAGAGGGAAGGGGGAAGAAAGAAAGGAAGGAAGGGCACACGTCCACAAAAAACAGAAAAAAATACAACTCGCATTTGGATTATGTACTTTTGTCACAAACTCGAGGATCTGTTTGCGATTTGGTGAGCTTCGCGGGCCGGTGTTATTATTGGCAGCGGTCAACCGCAGGCTATCTTTTTCCGATCTGTGCAGCGCTTTTTCTTCTTACATCAAGAGTGGAAGGAGAGGAAAAAAAGAAGGAGAAAGAAAGAGAGAGCGAGGAGACAGGTTTTCCCCGCCTTTTGTTTGAGTGGAAACAAAAATAGAGAGCAAAGTTGAGAGGATCGAGACAGCGCGCTCCACAAACAATCGCGGCGGTAACCTTTCGGGAAAGCATTCTTGGGCTCCACGCCATCCCGCTCTACGACGTTCTTCATCTCTATCGTTGTATCTACCGATATTTTGTGTCGTCGTCAGCTTTGTTTCTGTCTTGTTACGTCCTTCTTTGTTTGTTCTAATATATCTCGTCTTTTGACCCCGCTCTTACTCAGATTTAACGAGGAAAAAGAACCCGCTTCCCGCCGTTGTGCAAAGTGAAAGAGGAAACCCCCTTTCAATTTCTGCTTCCTCTTCACATTGTGTCCTCCTCCCAGATGTGTGTGTGTGTGTCTGTTGCCTTTCTGCGCCTGGGTGTGTGTCGATTCCCATTGTTTACCTTTGAGACCTCGTATCTAATAACGTATAGCTTGAATTGATATTTGTTCATTCTACGTTACGTTTTATTCTTTATTTTTGGTTGTAGCCCTTTGGATCATTGTGAGATTGTCGTCGTTGAAGTGATTCCTGATGTCTCTGTTTCGAAAAACATATCTACGTATCGGTCATGCGTGCACGACGCGCCAAGGGCTTATGGTCTCGTGGTTGGATAAGTATGTGCTTTCTCGTGTTGCGTTTTCTGAGGAAAATGCTTTCCCGTTTCGTCTGCGTTGCTATTTTTGATGCTACTGTGTCTGCCTCATACTTCGCATTTAAACTTGCAACTTGTATTTTTTTTAGTTTCTTCTATATTTTTAAGCTATTAGCTCAGTTCTAAGGCTCAGCATGGGCAGCAGTTCGTACCAGAACGCTTCGCAAACGGCTTTCCCAACATTAATTTTGTACGCGTTTTTTTTTTTTTTTTTACTTTTTTCTGCCGATCGCGGTTCGATTACCCTTATGGCAATATATCAAGCGTCCAAAATGAGCTTGGTCAGAGTTTACCCCTAATTAAAAAAAAGAAAGAAAAAAAAGTGTTTGCCACCCCGATTTCTTTTTTATGCGACTGTTTTTCTCTAAATATTTCCTAACCAAGCTGACCCGGGTGCTACGCCGCGTTATGTAGCAGACCCTGTATATAGACCTTTTCTGCTTGCTCTCGTTCCCAGCCACCTGGTAGGCATATCCGGTATGGGCGACGAAAAAATAATAAAACATTTCACTCTGCAAATAGTGAAAACATAGAGGGGCGACAAAACGAGAATGGGTGACGGTTACGCTCATATCCTAAATGCCTTCTGTTGGCTTGGCGACAGCAAAGCAATATTTCCGCCCATACTGGAAGTGACAATATTTCAAGATGGCGGCGCCCTTGTGAAATAGAACTATATATGTATATATATATGCGCTCCGAATTTCTGCTTTTTATTCTCGAAACGGCGATGTATACTCCAGTGTCGCCGTAAGCGACATTGGAGTATACATAAACGCGCCCCACTGGGCAATACCACGTTCGAGACAAGGCCTGGGCTTTTACCCCGCATACGTCAACACTAGTGGTCCAGACACTCCGGCGCGTGGTTTGCGTCAGCGTTTTGCGCCTTTCTCGTAACTATCGCGACGTTAACAAGCGGCGACCCCAGGCGGACGCGTGTGCCGCCTGGGAAGAGTCGGAGGGCCACTCGCGATGACGTCATACGCGGTCCTTCGTCTTCTAGGTGGGTCGTTCCTTCCAAGCCAATCGATTCAGGCCTGAATTGAACCCTCACGAATTTGGTCTAAGGAAAAAAATGTATGTTATTGACGATATAAAAGCACCTTTTCCAAGATATGTTTTGCAGGAATCATATATAGATATTTTACGCCTATATGAGCCTTCTAACTAAGACAACAAACGAGTAAAGTTTCAGAAAAGTACGATTTGCTAAAAGCGAGAATAACATGTTTCTTTAACGTTGCCCAATGCAACACCATTGCGACTAGGCTATCGTTGGCCAGGAGACGCTCTGTCCCGAGGAGCGCGACTCCCAAGATATGATCTTCTGGAACAAAAAATTTATGTTCAGTAAGAACTCTCTGAAAACAAAAGCTGTTATTAATTTTGTACAGTTCTTCGTTCGTACACTTTCGACTCGATCGATATCTTTTTTTTTTAATTAAAGAAACGTTTTATTTTCATAAAGTTTAGGAGAACAAGGTAAGATGTGACTAGAGAGGCCCCATCCCCCAAATGTTGACTCTTCTGATTGCGCTTATCGAAGGTACGAATTATATTATGAAAATATCCTGAAACGTAACTTGAGACTCTCGGGCTAGATGAGTGAGTAGCTGGTTCCACGGACGAAGGAAGGTTGCCCCAAAATCCCATTAACACAAAACAACGGCGCAGGTGTCGGATTGTTCTTAGGAAGATGCAGACGGCATCGCTGCCATTCGCTATCGTCGTCTCCTTTCTATATCTGAAATAAAGTCTCGCTCTCGCTTTCTCTCCCTCATTTTGTAGTTCAGTAGCATCGTTTCCTTACGTATGCAATACTGCACCACCCTGCATCTGGACAGAGGCGCAAAATAATAATAAAAGTATAAACATATCTTCTTTGTTAAAAAACAACAACAACAAAAAACTACATTTTGGTTTGTTTTTTCTTTGAATTCTAAATTGTGTACGACAGTTTAGTACATATTTCTTGACCAAACACCTCTATGATTTTTTATTATTGTTTTCCAACTGAGTTTTTTTTTTTTGTAATTTGTTTGATGCTTGCAATAAACTTATACATATAAAAAAGATGTTCTTGATTTGGTAAAAAGTAATACTTTTTCATTTGTTTGCTTTCTTATTCATTAACCCAATAATGTTATTCATAACAGTGTCGGGTATAAAGTGCACCTAAAAAGTACATAAAGTAAAAAGCAAATAAGAGGTTATGTGCTTCAAGTAAAGTAGTAAGTTCACCGGGTGCAATGTACTTGAAGCAAAGTAATATAAGTACGATGTACTTTAAAAGTGCGAGTACTTTTTTACACAATCTACCTTCCCTTCCCCTCTACAGTGTTTTCTTTAACTAGTCCGCATTGCCCCAGGGGTAGTCGGGTGTGCATCAGTTGTTTTGGAAAATGGCGGCGAATATTGGATAAACGCAAGTTCTCTTAGAGTTGACAAACTATCATTTTGGGTTACAAACCTAACAAGACCAAATTTTGGGAATGTACTTTGAAGTCGAGAGGTGTGATTTCCTCGGAAAGTACCAGAAGGAATACTTCAAAGGCACACTAAGAGGGTGTTTATGTCCTCCAAATTTTTTATTTGTACATGACATATGACAGCCCAACTACCGAGAACGCAATTGGCGGCTCGAAATTAGTTATTTTTTTCAGTCTGAAAAAGCGTCGATCGAGAATTGACCGGTTTCAGTCGCGCTGATGCTCTTCTCCGTGGTCTCGTGCCGTCTTCTATTGTTTAGACATAACCACCAAAAATAATCAAAGTCGTGGGTCATCGAAAGCACACACTCAATATTCAAAACATAAAAATAAATAGGATACCCATTTTTCGTAACTTCAGAAAAAAAAAAAAAACCGCTAATATGCTAATTGAAAAAAAAAAGAAGTTGCACAGCACGTGATTTTTGGGAACGCTCTCCTCCTCTACATTTCTTATTCCTCATCAGTTCGGCTTCGGTTTCGAGCAGTTGCGATTTTTTTTACTTTATTATAATTATAGGTGACGCTGTAGCAAAATATTGATCGGATAGTATTCTAACAGCGTGTTAAATCACCTGACTAAAAAAATTTTGGGGGTGTCAGTGTCTTTGTAAATAAGGTAAAAGTACAGGCTCAGATCATGTGCTTCAAGTAAAGTACAAGTTATCGCAACCTACTTGAAGTAATGCTTTACTTTCTAGAACTGACTGCATATAACTGTGAAGTGCGCATTTCAGATCAAACATCTTTTGGTTTTTGCTTTTAAAACTGAATATTTCCGAATATTATCAATACTGGTAACGGATCAAATTTAAACAAAACATCTGTGCATTAAAGAAATAAAATTTTTTCTAACTTCGTTTGTTTGTTGCGTGGTCTAGAGTTTAGACGATCTATAAGCGTTGAGTATACATTTTAAGACCGACCACCTATATGATTTTTTGAACTGTAAATTTTGCTGTACGCTCAATATTGCACATTTGTTTTAGGAAACACTGTAACACATGCTTTATCAAAATATTTCTAATATACTTTGTTTTCCTTACTACTGCAGTTGGTGACGTGATTTTGAATATAAAAGGGGGATATCAGTTTTTTATGACATTTTAACCACATCTGCACCTTAAAAACTCAAAAATACCTAACAAAACATATTTAATAATTTAGAGAAATATAATGACCTGCTAAAAGCGGTTTTTATTTTGCAGTTTCGTTTCAGGCATTTTTTCTTATTCCTTGGGGCCTGTTTTTAGCAAAATTCAATGTGTCTCCAAATAATTTAAAAATAAAGCTAGCAGTAAATAACCTTGCAATAGGCACTTTTACATCACAGGTAATGCAAGCAATTTTAGACCGAATTCGTGAGGGTTGAATTTAGGCCTGGATCGTTTGGTGTGGAATGACCCAGATGGTGTCATTCTACCTACCATTTTTTTCTTTGAGACGGCATTGATAAGTCATCTATATGTCTGCCTAATTATATAGGCTAAAGTCAGCCTATACATTTATAGGCTGACTTCCTCTTTTAAGTTGGAACAAAGTAGACACTCAAGCATCTTTTCTGATTTAGCCTCCCGACTGTGCTGTATACCTACGTACACTACTCGAAACGTCGAATGCTGGAAAGTTTCCAAATGTAATAATAACTGTGGGTATTAAATGTTAAAATACACGCTCCCTAAAATACTAAATTGGCTAGAGGAAAAAAAAATTAACATTGCAGAAATGTCTTTCTCTGAACTTCGCGGTGTGTTTTTAGGTCTGAAACCATAATAAAACTACAATTTTTGCTTTCAGACAGTGCTTGTGTTATGATTGTATCATTTCTCTACGTTTTCTCTTGTACAAATTTTTGCACCACCAAGTTGTATTTCATTGACGATAAGGGGGCCATGGGCTCGTCAAGCTGTCTCGACACAGGTTTTTTCCGTGGTCTCCTCTATTGATGTATCATTGATGAAAATAAAACGCATTATTATTCTTTTAATTTTTTTCTAGTCATCATTATTGCATTATCTCATCAGGCGTAACAGGCATTTCACATCCACTCCCACACTTTCCCGTTTTTTTTACCCTTATCGCATTGTTTTCGGTTCAAATATTTCGTTCAAATAAACTCTTTGTTTGCCGTTTTGAGCTTATCTGCTGAATGCTTATCCGTTTGCATTCCGTCTATTTTGTGCTCAGCTAGTCTCACTCAGGTCGTCTACATGTAGGAGTTGTGTCCCGGTTCTCCTCACCTCGTCGCGCGCATCCCTTTCCCTATACACACTTCCTCTTTTCCCCATTTCCGGTCTCCCCTTCCCCACGAAGGGAGCGGGGACCATCCCCTCTCTTCCCTAGATTCCCCCTTGGTCCGATCGCCGACTCCCACTTGCCCACAAAAAAAGGGAGCAGATTGTGGAAAGAAGGAAATGCCGGAGAGAGCGTAGGGAAGGAACCGGAACGTGAAAGGGAAAGAGTGTTTGGGGAAAGGAGGTCAACGGCAAAGAGGGCGACCTGTTTGCACGCTCCGATCAATACAACCTCCTGTTGCGCGGCGACGAGACTTGGGAGAGAGGGAAAGATGACCGTTATACGAGGGAGAGAAGCGTATGTGGCACAGGGAAAGAAAAGGAAAATTCTCCCCTTTTTGTCCTCTCTTTTCTTTACGACGCGCTTGCTTTTTTTATTTGTAGGATGGATTTCTTGTCGTGCTGCTCTTCGGTTTAATTTTTTTCGACAACGATATTTTAGTTGAGTGATCGTTTTTCGCCCCCACCATGTACTCTAAGGTTCCTTTTCTGTTAAGATGTTTTCACTTCGTTTTATTTTTGATGTTACGTAATCACTATTATTAATATTCTTTTTGATTATACCCCTCGTTCTGTATACTTTTCGAGCACTTATTTTCAATGGCGTATGGTTTGATGACTTTTCACTTTTTTTGTTGATACCTGGAGGAAATTTTAGAAAAGTTGCAATGTGCCTGGCAGTCACACGTGTTATGTTTATTATTATATTTTTTACGTAACGCTAAATAATTGTTACATCACGTCCTGATACGCGTAGAACAAAGACAAAATTAAAACTATGATTAAACATATATGAAGCCGAACTCTTCATTAGAATAGTAAAAGTTGTGTGGAATGACGTTTCTTAAATAGCTTGTATTTCGACAAAAATGAGAATATTTTACCGCAACATTTTAAATTAAAATAGCTGACATGTTGACCTGCTGAAAAAAAATTGCATCCACTTATACAGGAATATGTTAGTTGAATTAATGGGACAATGTTCTATTCTCAGGCCGTAATGAAGTCATCGGGCGAACAATATATTTTTGTTTGACACCTGCGACCTGACTCGCCTTTTTTGAATAGGCACAAATAAGTGAATCATTATTCCTTATTTGCTTAGGGGAAAGGCCCTGTTCATGTTTTCTTAGAGGTCGAGCTTCACCAGTGGAAAAGGTATTTGAGTTGTGCTGATTCGTTTGATTTTCGTCTACCTACTAATAAATCTGGCGCGAAATTGTGTTATCAATCCACTAAGTTACGAACATCTAATGGCACGTCAAATTGTCCAAACAGTAACGTGCTACCAGAAACGCGCTCCCTCAAATATGGTTTGTGAACGAAGTGTTTCTTCGTTCTTGTATTGTAAACATTTATCTTTCTTCTTTGTAAGTGGTATTTGTTACTGTATAAAGACTGGTAACTGTGCTTAAACATGGGCTGATTACATTTTCGTTATGGTTTCACAATTAAAAATGACACGGAAAGACTTTTTTTTTTGTCGTCCAATTTTTGGGCGTTTTTTTATTTGCATGTGATATAAGCACCGTGAAATAAAAATCAAGTGAAGCAAAGTTTTGGCATCGTTCTCGTTTGAAACCGAAGATTAGAAACGACGTTGAAATGGTCTTTGACATAAAAATCAATCGTGTTCCGATGGCGCTTCCTTCTTAAAACACATAAAACGTTTCCCTGAGCCAGCCTCCGTCATAAATCTGCTCCCAGAAAACATACGTTGTAATCGCCTGAGAATAAGAAATGCTGATTGCGGATCTTTGCCATTAATTGAGACATCAACGGTAAAAACATTTGTATCAATGCTACGTTTTTTTTTCTTTAATGTCTGGAATTCGTTTTAGTATTTGTGCCAAGGCAACTTGTACCCATGTTGAAATAGGCAAGATTTTCCAGTGCCCATGCGCAAAAGTTTGATTCTGGAAGTGCAGAGTATTTGCGAAAGCACTGTGAGATCGCCCACCATCTCAACTTGACATAACAAGCGTAGTTGTATGTAAACAATTTGTGCGTACAGAGAACGTAATCAAAAGGATTACGCGATGGTCCCTCTCATTCCTGGCATCGCCTCCCTCTCGCCCTTCGCCGCATCTCTACGCGACGCGCTTCCCTTTCCATCGTTTTGTCTGCAGACGGACGCCGTCAGCTTCCCCCTGTCATGTCGGTACGAACTCCAACGCGTTCATGAAAATAATTTTAGCACACTGACCAGCGTCAGCGAGCAGGCGCCAGGGGCAATCCTGGAGAAACTATTCCCTTCTTTTCCGCCATCTTGGAGCGACCGCCCCGCCATCTATGGAGCGTAAGAGATTACGAAAAGCAGTCGAAGCACGACGGAAGGCGGCGAGCGCGTGCTGGAGGCCGGAAAATAAAAAAAAAACGGCCCTCCCCTTCTGCTTCTCTGATACTGATCACGTGACACTGATTACGTGGCAGCACGACAGTATAGTATATATACTCGCGTTCGAAGCGCAAGCGCGTGGTCAGTTCGCGTGCGCTGCCATTCACAAGCTTCTGCTCGAATGAAAGCTGCTCGAATGAAAGCCGCTCGCTCATGTCACCTTCCTAGTGTCGAGTACAACAAACTATAAAAAGGAGAGAGAGAGAGAGCGAGGAGGAAAGAGGGAGAGAAGAAGACAAAGAAAAAGACTAGGAAATATTAAGGTGCCGGAGTAAATGGAAAGATCTAATTTGAAGCTTTGATTTGGTTTCAACAAAGGACCCTGGAAGAAATGTCGAGCGCTTCCCCGAAGCAGCACGGTCGGAGAACTAATACGCCGACAGTGCGAATCGCCGAGGAAGAGTTTTTGCGCATGCGCGTTTGGGAGGGCGAGCTAAAATTGTGGCGCCCTGGGCAGACGTCATTATTACTTTTATTTTCGCACTCGACCGTATTGTGGGAAGTCTTTTGCTTTATTTTCATTTTTCATTTTTGTAATTTTTCTTTTCTTTTATGGAGACGTGTGCGTGATCTCTTTATGTTGATTTCCGTTGTTTTGTCTGTGTCTGTGTGTTCCTGTGTCTGGGGTGTTTCGTGTGTGGATAGGTGCGCCCTTGCATGTCTGATGGGTTGAAGCATTAATGTAGCTCTCTTGGGGCTGCGCTATTGTGTACGAGTGTGTGCGAAAATAAAATGTTTGTCTTGAGAACGTTGTCATTAACGACGGAACGAAACTGGAAAGATTCAATTTGCGGCCCGACATCGTCAAAGTAACCAATGGCTCTCCCTTCTGCGTTTCATTCAAGCTGAGTTTTGTGGTCATCTCTTCGACGTTAATTTGACGGACTGCAAATATTGTCACGGGAATTCGACAGGATCACGAATTGTACGTGTTTCGTTTCGATGCCTGGAATGAATAAATTATTACTATTCTGTAAAACTTTTGGAAGGACTCAATCACATAAGGTGTTCGCTAGTATTTGTTTGTAATAAGATTTAGGAAGATGTAATTGTCTAAACAATAGCTCTTAAGGCATCCCCCTACACGAATTTTTTTTAATTTAATATTAAACATGCACTCGGTCTTATTCGCCCCTAAAAACGTTTCTATTATTGAAAAAAAATTAAAGACATTTACAATTCGTTGTAACGCCGAATTAGAGCGCAGCTCTTGAGCAGGAGGAGGAAAGGGGATGGAGGGGAGGGTATGCCCCTTTTCTTTCCCCGATAAATTTAGTTGGGAAAGTTTTCCACTAAATTTAGCAAAACAATTTAGCCTCGTGACGTCACACGTGACGTCACGAGGGTAAGTTTAGCAGGAATATTTTTTCGCTAAATTTAGCGGCAATAGTTTCCCGCTAAATTGAACGGGAATATTGGCAATGTTAGATGCGTGTGACGTCACGTGATGTTACACATCACGTGTCTTCTATAATGACGTCGCGTGTGATGTCACGAGGATAACGTTGTGACGTTACCATTGTGACCCCCACGAAGGTAACCCTCGTGACCCTCCTGAGGGTAATCCTGGTAACCCTCACGAGGGTAACACTTGCAACCCTCACGAGAGTAACCCTCTTCACGTCATTATGGAAAACGTCCCATAATGCAACGCGCGGTTACGCAGACGGCGACGGCGCTCAAGCCGGAAAGGGCGGCTGAGAGTTGCGCTCTAAAAACAGATGTTATTCTGTACTCGTTTAACTGAATATGATTTTAATGCACATAAAAATATTATAGTATATAAGCTTGGACTGATTTGTTAAAATAATTAATTTTTCGTTCTGAGCTAAAGACAAATGCAGCAATGTACTCCGACAGACTGACTCGCTAAGGCTATAAACTGCATTGAAAGTTCGTCGCCAGGTTGGTGCACCACCGTAACAGAAAATTGAGCTTCCTAAAACGACACGAAAAGAGTAAATTTGACTCGAACGATATTCGGCACATGGCGACGACTGTCGTAATTACATTAGCTCAGTTACGGAACAGCTCGTAGACGCTGCTTGCACGAGCGGTACCCCCCCCCTCACTCACCACGACTCGCTTCCCGTGGGTCGACGCGCTGTACGGCTGCTTTGGTAACTGCAGCGTGTTCTATGGGATACGTACGTTTTGAAGCACGTCGCCTAGATGGCGTTGCAACGTACTCTATGGAACACGGAGGTATGAAACGAAAATCTAGATGGCGCTTCAAACGACGGTAGGCGGTCCGAAGTCAATGAGAGGGGTGCACCCTCCCGCGGGAGTTCCACAACTGAGGTTCTCTAGTAACTTTGAAAACAATCCAGTTTCCCCGCCCTATTTAGTTGGGAAATTGAGTTTACTTCACTTAAACACCGATCCAGTTTCCCGCCATGTTTAGCGGGGGAAATCAATGTCGGGTGGCCAAATCATTGGGCGGGGAACGGAATAGCAGACGGCCTTCGTCCGTCTGCTACTCCGGCCTCGTCCAAAAACCGTCTGCAACGCTCTCAAGACGCGACCATGAGAGCGGCGTTCTAACGTTTCATCATGCACGAACCATGGTACAAAAAAATGTCTGTCCTGGGGTGGTAGAAGCGACCGAGAGAACTAAAAAATATAAAACTAAATAAATGTACATTCATTCCAGCTTTTTCTGTCCTTATTATTTGTTCTTCTTTCGCATGCCAATCCGCGAGCAAGGTGAGTTGAGTGTCATGGCGCACTATTAAAACATGACCTCAAATATTCGTTTTGGCAGGCCGGGGGCACTGGGAAACTTGAGCTACTTAACTCTCAAAGCGAAATGACGGGAAGGTATGTGGACAAACTTAATGCGTGCCAAACGGATTGCTATTTCTAACCTTTATAGTTATCTTCTTAGTATTGAAACCATAGTTGAAATCACGACGGTTTCAGAATTCACAGAACAGTAGTCCCACTTTTAGGCGAAGGAATTTTTTTGTTCAACATCAAAACATGCAAACGAACAAATCAAGCCAGATCAACACACATAGTTGACGCGGAACGCTAGGCTTGGACCAGTGTTGCTACAGAAACAAGCACCGACCCAGCGATTCTGAAAGCGCGTACTTGCGATAGTTGTTTGCTGCAAAATACGTTGGTCGTGGAGGACTTCCTCTAAACACATCGGTGAACGTAAAACAACTCGCGCTCATGAAAATAGACAAGCTTGACGAGCTGTGCTCCTTGAGCGTTCCGCAGACACCGGGAGCCATGATTGTTATCGTTTCACATCAATACGGAAAATACAACCTTGTGATACTTTTGAAAACAATACTGACTCTATCTAAATTACTTGTTTCTTATGCGTAGATAAATTGTTCCTAAAAATACTATTACTGCAGTGAGAAACAATTTTACGAGAAACAATCCACACATCAATCATCTCTCCAACAAGGACAGCCGAGAAATTGAAAGTATTTAACCACGTTCCGGGGCGGGGACTAAGAGAGGCTACCTCTACTTAAATTGCGTCTAACAACGTAAATATTGGGCAACTTTTGAGAGCGCAGCTCTGAGGCGCCCGTTTCCGACTGGAGCGGCGTCGCTGTCGCCGTCGCCGTCGGCGTAACCGCGCGCTGCATTATGGGACGTTTCCTATAATGACGTCAAACGTGACGTCACGTGTGACGTCACGAGAGAGAAAGAGGGTAAGGAGGAAGGGAGGAGGAGGAGACAGGGAGGAGGAGAAGGAGGAGAGGAAGAGAAGAGAGTACATAGGAGAGGGAGGGGCAAACCCTTCTTTCCGTACCCTCCCCTTCTCCTCAAAAGCTGCACTCTAATTCGGCATTACAGGAAATTGTAAACGTCTTTCATATTTTTCTTAGAAAAATAATTAAAAGAAATGATACTAGATCCGATTTAGCCCTAAATTTTTTTTTTTTTTTCATTTCAGTGTTTCTTTAAGTTCGGACGCATACGACGCTTCGATCCAATGGGCCAATCAAACAGCGTCAGAAACGCAACGTCATTTTGTTGGGTATATTTTTGTGTGTGCTCTATTCCTTCTATTATACCTAAACCAGTCATGTTGTCATGGAGTAAGGCGGGAAGACGATTAATTATAAACTGAAAAGAAAGGTTTCATCAAAAAGCTTGTGCCAAAAAAAAAAAAAAAAAAAAAAAAAGAACGAGCGTCGAGAAAGCAGTAACGCGGGCGGTGAGAGCAAGGGAGAGCGAGACTGACTCGACAAGGTCGTGAACGGCTCCTTATCTAGTGTGCGTCGGAATTGCGAAAATTCGGCCCAGAAAGTTCGAGCATCGAGCGTTCGGGGTGAGAATGAACAGGCACTTTCGAGAACAAAAAACTAAGGCGAAATGATCAAAGTTACGCCCTGAGTAAAAATAAACGCGAATCTTTTCGAATAGCGTGACGGGGCGCTGGCTTGCTCGGCCCTGCGCGCGGCAATATTGTCAGACATGACCGAAGATTATGCGACGAAGGAACGGGAACTAAACGTTTAATTTGGCGAACTTGTGCAGAAAGTGAAAATTCAAAGAGGTGGCGTAGCAGTCGCCGAAGGTCGGAGGAGTAGCACGATCGAGCGCCAGAGCGAGACTGGCTTGTACGACGAGGCGCAGCTTCTTTTAGGCCTTCCCTGGGAGCCTAGACAATTTTGTCTCGATCCTTCTCGAACTATACATTCTGAACACGAATAGGTTAAACGGTTCCCCAAACTTTTCAAATCTCCTACTTTCATAAATAAAGAAAAAAATGACACGCTCTCCTGGGTATCGAAGCCGAGCCACGTGCGTGTGAGCGAAACACGCTGTTGACTCGACTACGCAAGCACGCGGCATTACTCGCTGCCTTTGTAAAGCGTATCGCCCCAAATGAAGCACGAAACAAAACAAGGCAAATCAAAATAACGGTAAACTAAAGGTAATTTGGAAGACAAAAAATTCCACAGTCCTATTCAGTGTAGAATGGCTCGAGTCGAGCGACGTGAACCACCTCGGATCGCAGTCGGCGTCGTCATGATGCTTGCGTTCCGTCGGGCAGTACTTCGTAGTTGAGCTTCCCGAGGCGACGAAGTATGTTGTATAGTCCAAAGTACCGTTTCAACAGTTTCTCGCTCAGGCCGCGGCGACAGATGGGCGTGCGTACCCACACCCAGTCTATGAGCTGGAAGTGGACGTCCCGGCGACGAAGTTTGTAGCAGCCAGTGTCTGCGTGTTGTTGGTCTTAAATCCGAAGTCGGGCGAGCTGGTGGACTTCTTTGGCCCCTTGAGCCACCACCTGGGCGTCGTCGCTCCCACCGTCAGCTGGCTCGTGGGGCAGAATCACGTTGAGCATGGTCGTTGCCCTCCGACCGTGTACCAGCTGGAAAGGTGTAACTCTAGTGGTTTCTTGAACAGCCGTGTTTTAGGCGAACGTGACGTAGCGAAACGCCTGGTCACATGTCTTGTGCTCTACGTCGACGTACCTGGCGATCATGTCGGCGATTGTCTCGTTGAGTCGCTCCATCAACCCGTTGGTCTGCGGGTGGTAGGCAGTGGTATGACGGTGGCTGGTGTGTCAGAGCCGAAGGATTTCTTGGGTCAGCTGTGCCATGAACGATGATCCCCGGTAAGTAATCCGGACCTCAGTGGCACCGTGCCGCAGGACGATGCACTCGACGAAGAAGTTGTCGACTTTAACGGAAGTTCCCGCCAGAAGGGCTTTCTTCCCGGCGCATTACGGGAGGTTATCGGCTGCCACGATTATCAACCGGTTACCTTGTCTCGACAGAGGGAATGACCCAAGCAAATCCATTCCGACCTGCTGGAACGGTGTGGTCGGAGGCGCAATTGTCTGCAGGAGGCCACACGGCCTGGTCGCCGGTGTCTTGCGCCGTTAACACTAATGGCACGATCGGACGTAGAAATGGACAGTCTTCGAAAGCCTGGGAAAATAGTACTCCTTGCCATTCCTGGCGAGTGTCCTGCTGCATCCAGGTTGTACAGCTGTAGGCTCGTCATGGCAGGCTATGAAAATGTCTTCACAAAGGCCCCCGGGAATCACTAATAGCCGTGCTGAGTTGCTGGTGCCAAAGCTCTCTTTGTAGAGTACACCCTGTGCCAGCATAACGGTTTGCACTATTCTGGAGAAGATACTGAAGACTGTGCCTCCTCGGTCCTCCCAGCACTATATCAGCCCGCGAAGTTGAGGGTCGCCCCGCTGGAGTGCTGCCATGTCACTCATGTTGACGGCACCGATGAAATTCTCGTCGTCGTCATCGTCTACAGTGCTAGCGGGAGATGACTAGGAGGGGGCTCCCGAGAGATAGTCGGAGTCACTGTGCTTGCGGCCGGACTTATTCATGACAGTCATGTGGAATTCTCGCAATCAAAGACTCCAGCGAGCGAAGCGTCCTGACGTGCCTTTAATGTTGACGAGTCAACAAAGGTAGTGGTGTTTCGTTACCACTCGGAACAAGCTCCCGTATAGGTACGGGCGGAACTTGGTTATCGGCCAGACGAAGGCAAAGCATTCCCTTTTGGTCGTCGAGTAATTGCTCTCGGCCTTTGAAAGTGTTCGACCGGCATAGGCGATTACTCGTTTTGTGCCCTCCTGCAGCTGGGCCAGCAACGCTACGAGTCCCGTATTGCTTGCGTCCGTGTGAATTTCGGTCTATGCAAAATGGTCGAAATGTCCGAGGATAGGAAGCGTCTGGAGTCTTCGCTTCAGCTCGCCGAAGGACCGTTGCTTCATATTTGTCCACTCAAACTTTACGGCGTCTTTTGTGATAGGTGTCAGTGGCGCGGACAGCTTTGCGAAATCTCAAACAAGCCACGTATAGTATGCGCAAAGTACGAAAAATATTCGCACGGCCTTCTTGTCGGACGGCGGCGAAAATTCGGCGACGGCGCGCATTTTCTCGGGATCAAGGCGACCACCTTCGTTGCTCACGACGGGATCCAGTAACTTGAGTTCGCCGTAGGCGAAACAATAGTTTGATGGCGTGAAGTCAAAACTGCCATCGAACAATAGTTTGATGGCAGTTTTGATGGCGTGAAGCACGATTCGAAGGCGGCTCAGGCGTTTGTCGAAATCCCGTAAAAATACGACGACACCATCCAGATAGAGAAGGCAGCTCTGCTATTTCACACCTGCTAGCAAGGTGTCCATGAAACGCTGGAAGGTGACCGCTGCTGTACAAAGTCAGAAAGGCGTCGCTTGGAACTCGTACAATCCGTCGGGCGTGGCGAAGGCGGTTTTCTCGCGGTCGCCTTCGCAGTCGACGGGGTCCATGCAGAACCTTACTGCTCAGTCCCACTGGAAGCGGATCCGCGTTCGCAAAGGGGTAGCAAACACGGTTGTATAAAGATCCAGTACAATTGCACGCGTACCTGATGTCATCGAGTGCGCGCGCAATTGTACTGCATCTTTAAACAACCGCGTTCGCAACCGCTTTGCAAACGCGGGTCTGCTTCCAGTGTTCTTGAGAAGGTTAGAGTCCCGTCCTTCTTTTTTACGAGCACAACTGGCGAGGCCCAAGGACCGCCTGAGAGTTGGATGATGTCGTCGGGCATTTCCTGAACTTGTTTTTGAATGACCTGTCTCTTTCTCAAAAACTATATACGGCGACTGGTGAACAGAGAGGGCGTCTTCGTCGGTGACAACGCCGTGCTTCGCTACCGTCGTTTGTCGAGCCCCTGAGGATATGACGAAGCACTCGCTGAAATCGCCGAGAAGCTCCAGCAGCTGTCGTCGTTCATTAGCAGGAAGCTTCGGGTCGATGTTAAGTTGCGAGGGCGGCAATCTTCGGTGCTGAGATGAAGACGGGTCTTCCAAGAGTGGAGTTATCGCCGCTGTGTCCCCGAGTCACTCGATGTGGCCCACGGCGCTATCTTTAGAAAGGTATTGATGATCTTGTCAAAAGTTTGTAACAAGGACCATGGCAGGCTCGTTCTGAAGCTTCGTTACACCTCTTGACGTTGATTTTGGTGTTGTAATAAACTGCACAAATCGAGTAGTCGGGATTGCACTGGGTATTCCATATGACCTGAGCCAAGGTTTAAAAATATTTTGGTGCATTTTAGGAAGACGAAATCACACGAATACGTTTGTTCATTTTTTGGAACAAGTCAGGCTATTTTTTGTACCTTGTCCAAATAAATCAGTAATTAAGATTAAATCAATAACTTTTGAAATAATTAATTTAGAGTGAAAGTTCCAATGACAAAACTGTAGAGGGACCCTCTACAGTTTTGTCATTGGACTAGAAACATCCAATTCATTGGTTTTTATCAAGAAACCTTAACACCTTTTTTTTTTTGTGGGCTCAGAAATAAGTTTGCCAATCATAAAAAGAGACGTGTGACTTTGCCCATGTGCACCTTGTGTGGCAGCGCTCTAAGCCGTGAATTGACTAAACTAGGCCTGCTTGCTGGATAGAGCACTGCTGACTGGGCGCTCTTGAAAAATTCGAGTGTTGTATTTTTCTCGTTTTTTTTCATAATCTGGCACTTTTTTTAAGCCGGAAAAACAAACCGCGTTAGAAGTCCCTTGATAAAACCATTGAATTTGATGCTTATGAGGACGCTCAACAATTCTGTCATTGGAACTTTTGCTCTAAATGAGATATTTTGAAAGTTTATAAATTAATCTTATTAAATAGTTAATTGGTCAAAAACTAAAAATAGCCTTACTTGCTCCAAACAATTAATCAACTTAGTCCTTCCGTTCCGTCTTCCTAAATATGCACCATTTTTTTTTAAACTTTGGCTAAAGTTATGTCCACTACCCCGGATACAAAAACATCAATTGGCTTTCGCTTTCTTTTTTTGTATATTTCAGTTTTTTTTTTTATGTAGGACAAGCCAGTGCTCAAACATTAAGCGCGTTCGGGGATGTTCAGCGTCCTATCCCGTTCATTTCGCCAAGAGTGGTGGCGAACTGCCAGCGCGTAGAACGTTACAGGAGCCGGTGTGTCATGCTGTCGGATATCGCAATCCTAGCGCTTGGTGCTACAAATTCCCGTAACAAAAAAGAAAAAAAAAATTTACGAGCGAGCGAGAGTGTCGCTGTCGTCGCCGCGTCCCATCTTCTGGCTACCGAAGCTTCCGTGGTCTGTCCAGCTGAAGAGCGTCCTGCAGCGGAACAGGCGTCTGCCCCATCAACAACCGTTGCGGTGACACCGCCAGGATTGCGGCCGGCGGCAGCGCGATACATCTATGATGTCATGAGGCGAAAATAGAGGGACCACTTTTTAAAAGAATAACGATGACACCCGTCGGGCACCCGTTTCGGGCATCGAAGTTTCACCGACATCAATGGCGGCGCTAACGAAGAATTGCTTACGCGTGTACGAAGAGAAGCAACAACAACAAATATAGCCGCAAGAGTCGTTGACAGGAGGGCAGCAGACGCCTTACTGACCTTGGAGTTTGTATTTTTGGAACACGCTGCGGAGTAGTATGTCCGGAAGTGACGTCAAGTTTGAGAGCCGTATGCGGAGGGCAAGTTCGCCTGCTTCTTGCGCAGGGGGCAACGTTATTAGATTAGCTCAGTTGCGGAACTGCTCATAGGCGCCTCATGCACGAACAGTACCCCCCTCACTCACCACGACTCGCCAAGCGTCGCTCGACGCGCCACCAGACGGCTGCTTTGGTAACTGAATCAGGATACGTACGTTTCAACGTTACTAGAAACATAAAAACCAACGGAAAAAAACTGTTTTTGTAGTAACTTTTATAAGAGTTTATTACAAAATGGGGGGCGCGAGATGTTTTCTAATATATTTAGATTGCAAGGTTTTGCAGTACAATTAATATTGTTTTCATACAACCATGACTCAGCGGCCGTTTCAGGTAGCACGTCCCGACCTAGGCTCATCTTAACTTCGGGGCAATTTCGCGGTGCGCCCGATGGGGTCACGGAGGTGGCATCCATGTGACCTCTTTCCATTGTATCTGTTTCGGCTCCGAGATGGCCGATTGAAGCCAAAATAGGTGTTACGTGCAGTTCCTTGAGTAAACGCTGCGGGATAATTACCATGATGGAACTTAACCCGAGACTGGGGTAGAAACAGAAACTTAAAGTAGAAGGGACAGAAACAAGTGAAGAAGAGAAATGGTGGCGTTGTGATCGCCATTTGCCGCTTCAGCCGGGCTCTTGGAAACGAATAGTTATGAAACGAAAATGTAGATGGCACTTCGATCGACGCTTGGCGGTTGGGGTGAGTGAGGGGGGTACCCACCTCAGCGGGAGTTCCACAACTGAGGTAATCTAAGAACGTTGGCAGGGGGTAGCGGTGACGTCAGAACGCCGAGCCCTGATTGGCTGATCGCGACCCCCTATCTGAGCGTCGTCTGCTCCTTTGCAACGTCGTCTGCGTCTGTCTTACCTTTCCAGTGACTTTCGGAAGTGCAGAGGCCAGGTTCAAAAATCGATCTTACGCCAAAAGATATACGTAAGACAAAACTTGAGAGCGAATTCGTATTCACGAAACGAAATTTTCGTAAGTTTTGCGCAGGTTACGACTGAATCCTACGACAGCTCCGAAGCTGTCTTACGCACTTCTTACGATCAAATCAGCATGGCCGACAGCGTCGCGGTCGCGACGACCAACGGACGTTTATTTTTCTACGTGCGCTTCTTACGTGTCGCGACTTCAAGCAGCAAGAAAAAAGTACTTGAAACACATCACGACGAACAAGAACGCTAGATCCACAAACAGCCGGGAAAAGCTCCAACGGCCACGATTCCACCGAACGCGACCAAACGAGCTCAGCAGTTAGGCCCGGCAGGCACTCCGTGACTCGGCGACCGTCTGCCCACGACCGGCTGGCGTGCTGGAATATTCCCGGGCGACCGTTGTAAACCTTTCCCGTATTATACTTTGATCGCTGACCTCAATTATATATTAAGAGGTCAATTTCTTCCTCTTGTCATCTCCTTGTTTCCCGAGGCAATGGTAACTCTCGCCGGTGAAAACGCTGTGAATCTCCGACAGACGCAGGAAAGGTAAAGCAGCCATCGCTTTGACTAGCAGACGTAAAGCAGACGACGTTAACTGCGCCAACCTGCCGACGCCGTTAAAGAATGAGCAGTCTCGCCGCACACGAAAGGAGGGAAAAAGTATGTGGGAGGGAACTTGCGGACACTAACACGCTCACCTCTCGGTTTTTAGCAAACAAACCTCGGCGTTTCGGGACACCTCGCCAGTGAGTCCTTTGACTTCCCTCCTTGATGCGCGTCTGCTAGTTGTTAGACAAAAACAACGTGCCGCTCGAGTTATTTCGTCTGCCCTCTCTGAAAGGCGAAGTCAAGCTCGCTCGTAAAGACCTGCACTTCCGAAAGTCGCAGGAAAGGTAAGACAGACGCAGACGATGTTGCGAGCAGACGACGTTGCAAAGGAGCAGACGACGCTGAGAAATGGGGTCGCGATCAGCCAATCAGGGCTCGGCGTTCTGACGTCACCGCTACTTCCTTTCTCATGCGCAGAAGACGAGAATGAGCCCACTCGCGAGGCGTATTGCGTAGCTAATATCAGGATTATACGGGGAAAGAACAGGTGGCCGACGCTGGCCGGAGTCATACACTGTAGATCGATGGAACGCAAAAAACAAGTTAAGAACATCAACACAGAGCGAAAGACTTACAAGACGTGCTAGATGTACGGAGCGAGTATAAAAGTCTGGCCCCCGACTGAAATGAAATACATATGGAATACGCTTACTTGTGAAGTAACGAACGTAATAAAAAACGTGTAAACAAACATCGTTTTTTTTTTTTTTTTTTTTTTTTTGTATTACAGTTGGATTTTTAAGCGTTCGCCTCCTGCGCCTTCATTTCGATTCAGAGAAAGATAGAAAATCTCCCAGGACAAGTTTAAATAAAAAGAGAGTGACGTCACCCATTCTGCTACGGTTTTTCGCAACACAGCAATGCAAACTCTTAAAAATAAGTATTTTAACAAAACAAAAACGAAAAAAAACAAAAAAAAAAACATGAGCGGCAAGTTATTATAGTATGCGACGTAGCTCAAGCTCGTCATTGTTTTCTGCTACGTTCGGAGCCAAAACAATCCTTCGAACTAGCTTTCTAGCTACAAAATGAAAGTGACAGACTTTTGTCTTGAAGGGCTGCGTATGGAAAAGTAATATGCCCAAAAAAAAAACAAGTAAAATGTTTTGTAGGGACAAAGAAAAAAGAAATAGAAGAAGCGAAACCAACGGTAGAGGGCGTAGAATGGCCTGGACGACGCATTGCGCGTAGTGGCTACGGCCAGTCTTGGCTCGACTTCGGGCCTGGCTAGAATGGAACTTTCCTCGTTTCAATCCAGTTTCATGGACCCAAAATGTGCGCGGAAGGAAGAAAAATAAATAAGGACTTTTCCGACGTCGTCCCTCCCGTTCTTCCAAAAAAAAACCCGCTGGTGTGTTCCTCAAAGAGAAAACAAAAAGTTTCAATCAAACAAGAACTTATAACGTTTTCCCCACAGAAAAAAAAACAACAACAAACCAACTAAAAATAAAATGCCAACAGCACTAGTGTAGTGCCGTCTGCTTTCGGAGTTGGGGAGAGGACGCCGAGGGGTTAGGCCTAACTCATCACTTATGCAAACTGCGTTGCTCTTTACAGACGAACGGGCTACGAAGAGCCGGCTAGGCTTCCTTCCCTTTCACCCTCTATGATGTTTTTTTTTTTCTCTACATTTCTTTGTTTTGGCCTACGCTATCTTTCTCCCAACTCCCTTTAAAAGTTTGACGAAGTAAGTCCCGAAGCTTTCTCGTCGTTCGCCACTGCGCATGCGTATCACCTCCATTTAACTGCGAGCAGCGCCCCCCTAGTAGACAAAGCCGAAACTAAACGATGTAGTGAAGATGTATTGCCTTCGTTTGTTTGCGTGTTTGTGTATGTGTGCGTATGCGTCTATTCGGGTGAGTGAGTGTGTGGGTGCCTGCGTATGTGTGTTAGTGCGCCGGCGCGTATGTGTGTATCTGCGTGTGTGTGCGAGTGCGCGTTCGGGTGTCGTAAGCAGTGGTAACTCAAACTCTAAAGAAATTGGACGCTCAGCAGAAAACAAAAACAAAACAAAAATCTCACAATTTGTTGCAGTTTAGCGTTAAAGAGAACGGGATCATTTTCGCCATATCTTCGTAATTATAGTAAGTATCGCTCTCAAACAGGTTTAGGAAGGAGGAGGGGGAGGAGGTAAACGAACGAAGGTGCAGAAAATTGTTTCGTTTTTTATAGGTTAGTCGGCGTGTCTTCTGCTGCTGTTTGTGGGTTCAAAGAGACGCAGGGGCACTTCGTAAAATATTTGGTGCGTTTGGGTGTGGCCGTCGGCAAAGCGAATGTCTCTTCGGGGAATCGTTTGCGGCGCGCTAGGCGCAGAAGGGGAGAAGAAGTGAGCCATGCCAAAATGTCCGTCGAGGATGGGGCTGGACGTTAGGTGCGCAAGGATACAAAGCCTTGGTTCATTTAGAGAAGGCGGTCCGCACAGCGACATCTTTCATATTTTGATTCTTGCTCCCTCGTTTAGCCTTGTGCTTCGGCAGGAAAGAAAACCACAGAGAGAAGGTTATGGCTTTTTGCTACAAATGCATCTCCGATGTTTTGCTTGTTGTTGTTTTTTCTCTAAAAAATTCTAGACTAGCGCGCATTAACATCACCTAATCTTGCTTCCAAGCACGTAGGGGCGTTGTGTTAACGTGCCAGGTAGAGCAATGTTTAGAGCATTATTTTTTTTTTCAGCCTATGTTGATTGCAAGAATGTTTACATGAGCCAATGTTTGAATAAAACATTGACATCTTTTTAAAGTCGTGCGCTCTCAGAGCGGTTGCCTCATCGTTTGATGCCGTCACAGTTTAATCATTCCCCACTTTTCATTCCCTATGCGGGCAATCGTGAAATGACGCCGAAAAGGCTTTGTTCCTTCAAGTACTGGGTGGCGCCCTCTAGATTCCAAACGTTATTGTGAAAGGCTGCGACACACCCGTACCACGTTTACGAGAGCGGCGCGTGGCCCTGGCTCACGTCGACCAAAGCACGCTCTCGCACCGACCGGCGGCTCGCGCGGGAGCTTTGGAGAACTCGGCTCTCGAGACAACCTTTGTACAAGCTGGGTGTCTGCGTGTGCGTGTGGATGACTCTTCAGCGAGCGAGCCACCACGCCGAGAGACCCGCCACGAACTTCTTCGGCATTGGCTGGCCGTTGGCACACGAACCTCTTCCGCATTGGCTGGCCGCTGGCACACGAACTTCTTCCACATTGGCTGCCGAGGACCACGTAGGCCCCTGCGATTGGACAAGCCAGTGGACGGCGAGATGGCGAGGCGGAGATATAAAGAAAGGACACCCGTGAAGTTGTTGTGGTACGAACACTGAAAGGATGTTGCAATTAATGTAAATATAGTGTGTTCTGTTTTGCTGAGCTCGTCGCCTCCCGGCTCCTCGATCCTGTCTCCTACCCGGCACAAAGTAGTGTCGCCGTGCTGAGAGCCTTCGTCGGAACGCTCAATCACGACAACGTGTGGAACATTGAGTAAATCTTTAAACAAGTATTTTATTAGTGCGTGTAGACAAGTTTCCCATATTAAATATTTGGCCTGTAAGGAGCCAGGTTACATTCGGGCACAGTACCGATATCCGGATAGAGACTGAAGAAGAGGGGGACAAGAAACTGTTTGAACGCCGAACGCCAGCGTCTGGCGTTCGGCGTTCATCTGGACCGAGAGCCATATTTCCTCTCCTTATCTTCCAGAGTTCTTATCTGTATAGGATCTTGAGACACAATCATTTTTTTTTTGTTGTTGATTCGTGCGGCCGCGCATCGGGCTTCCCCTCAATTAGGATATTACTGCGGTGAAGCCCACACTACGCGCACGCAGCGAGTCGCTAGACTTCCCTGCATTCGTCCGAAGCGGTGCAAACGAGAAACATAAGTCAACCGGGTTCTCTTTGAAAACAAGAAATTCCTCTCGAAAAAGAAAAAAAAGGTCGCGTACATAGCTCGCATTTATCTCTCTAAACTGCCGCGTTGGAGCCTTAACTCGTGATATAAGGTCGGCCTCCTTTTTTAAAGAAATTTATAGCGAAAGAAGACGACTCACTCGTAGTGTTAGCAGCGCGACTATTATTATGGCCATTTAGATGTGGAAACTCTCAGAACGAGCTCAGCGGGCTTATTTAAGCGGAGGACGAAGCGGTGACTCGTAGCAAAAGTGAAGAGGGGGAAATAAAAACATAAAAAAAAACTTTCACGTCGAGAAGTATAGCAATGAGGTTAAAAGAGATAAAAAGCAACACAAAAAAAAGAAGGGTAATGGCGGAACCGGAACCGGAAGTTGAAGAAGAAAGGAAGGAAGTGTGTGGACGGCCCATTCCGGTGACTTGTCAATTTCGCAGACATTTTTTTTTTTTTTGTGCAAATGGCGGGGGGAGGGGGGGGGGGGGGGGGGTGACGACGGCCGCTTAGGGTTAGTTGGTTGGACGCGCACTGCTCGCCACGACCGGGAACTGGGTCAGCGATGACCTTAAAGTTTACGAGTTAAGTAGATTTGACCCTAAAAAATTAATAATAAAATAAAGAAGTGAGCAGAAAATACTTGGCCAAAGGAGAGCAATTACGCTGGCTTATTTTTACGAAGAAACGCGTACAGGGTGCGGCCGTAAGCACGAACACATTTGGCGCATCTTGCAAAGTCCGAATTTGGAAGTACTCTAGTTGAAATTGGGTGCCCGAATGTAATATCAAAATAGGTTTTATGTCTTTTTGTTTTAAAGCGCATGTCAAAGGTGATAAAAAATTTAAAAAAAAGCAAAAATGAAAACGGCGGTTTTTCATTTTTTATGTCCTATACTGTTTGTTTGTCATCTGCAGTCTGGTTTGGGAGCTTACTCTCACGTGGTCTATGCTCATAAATGTCGTTAAACGCATTCATTATCGCGACAATTATTCCGATTATTTTTCTGATCGCCAGCCTCTGCTCTTAATTGTAGCGTTTTTTTTTTTCGCACAGAAAGTTACAGCCCATTAACCAGTGTGCAGACGACAAACAGGCTGGCATACGTGAAAGGAAACAGAAGACCCCTAATTTTTGCTTATTTTGAATAACTACCTCAAAATTAAGCAATAAAATGGATATAAAACCCCCGGCGAAAATACGTTCGCGTGCCCAGTTTCAGGTATGTGTGTTTGGAATTCGAGTTTTGCGGAGGCGTGCCAAATGTGCGAGTCTTTACGGCCGCACCCCGTATAATCCAGCTGCTCGGAGCACTTGTACCTAGATTTACAAATCTTGGGATTTCTTTACATATCGGTGTACGTATGATGTTAAGCGAATCTAGACTCTGGATCCTGACATGTATGTACATTTGGGTTTGTCTGCGGAGTTAGTAAGTAAAAAAAAAAAAAGAAACAGCAAACTGTCTCTATATATATACAGACATGTCTCGTTAATATGGACCCCGTAATATGAATAGCCCGCTATATGAACACCATTTTCGGTGACAAACTGGGAAAATACATGCGTAATTGTCTCGTTATTATAAACAACTCACGTTATGGATGATCTTCTTTTTTTCTTTTTTTTTTGGGGGGAGGGGGTCGTATATAGATATATAAAATATATTCTTTTTTTTTTCTTGCTTTCACATTTTATTTATACTTTTATCTCAAAACCGAGTCTTCAAGAACGAACAAGAAATGTTCTGTCCCTCTTTGTTGATTTTATTATTTACTACTTTCTCGAGCCCCGAAACAGCAGCATCTGTGTCGCCATACTTCCTTTTTTTTTTTTCTTTTTTTTACACGAGTTTGTGCGGGCATATTTTAGAATGATACCGGTATCGGAGACTCGCACTGACAGTTCGTAGAGCACCCTTTGAAGCGCGCACTGCTACTACATCTCGTCCGCTTGGAAATCGACAGGTGTCGGACTCCGGCTCGTAATGCCAAAACCAACAGCACGGTTCTTTTTCCTCTCTTGTTTTGCGTGTGTTGAGCAAGCAACACTTGGCTGGTTTACATATTTGCGTTTAAGCATGATCGGCCGGAGATGCAATCGCTCCTAACCGCTCACGACGAGAGAATGCACTGGCGCCCTCTATCCGGCAACTCTGCAGCAGTTCCTATCCGCGTGCATTATATGAACCACGTTTTTAGCGTGGACGCGGCATAACTTTGATAATCTGAAAAGCTACCATTTCGTGTACATACTGCGTAAATTTGACCTCGCAAATATTAATGTAAAAAAAAAAATATTGGATAGCCAATCGCTGGGCAGTTTTGTTGGGTACGTAAAACGTTCTGGCATCACGTGGCATCGAGTCGGGTGACGTTAATTTTTCCGCTAAATGTAGCGGAGAAACGGAATTGGTGTTTAGGTTACGTGGCGTTAGTTTTCCCGCTACATTTAGAGGAGAAGTAAAATAGCCGTATAGGTCATGCGCCGCCAATTTCCCCGCTAAATTTAGAGGGGAAACTGAATTAGTGTTTGGGTCACGTCACGGTAATTTTTCCCGCTAAATTTTGAGGAGAAACTAAGGTGGCGTATAGGTCACGTCACTTCAGGTCACGTGACGTAGATTTCTTCGCTAAACTCAGTGGGGAAGCTAACTAGTGTGACGGTCACTGGACGCTAATTTCTCCACCACATTTAGTGAAGAAATCGGCGTCACCTGACCTGTACACGAATTCAGCTTTTCCGCTAAATTTAGCGAAGAAACTGAATTGGTCTGCATGTCCGTGCCGTCCCATAATGCAACACTGCGCGCGCCGCATCATGGCACGTCACGGGCCGCGGCTCACGCTAAACAAAAACAAAACAAAAAAAAAATCTTTAGTGTAGTTATTTGTAGATCAGAAAAGTTCCAGCACTATGTGATAGATGGCGCATGTGTGCCAGCGTCTTCTTTCGTCTGCAGTTGTCACGAACGGTTGCGACGGAGTCGGTCACACATTAAACGCAAAGGTGTGGGTTTTAACCACACTCAGACACGTGTGTCTGTTTTGAAGGGCGACCCTATCATCCTTCCTGGATGGCTCCGCACCGCTACGATCCGCTCCGCTACGCTAGGCTCCGCTCCGCTAGGATTCGATGGAACCAGTAAGGCTACGACCAAATCGCATCGTTAGGTATCGTATTGCAGCGACGGCTGCGGTCTAACTGTGAGTGAAACGGAGTGTAAGTATTCCTTGCGCCCTCTAAGATTAAGAACTAACTTTTCTCGCTTTATCTTCTTGTTGCATTCACGTGATTGGCGATGTACGGGATTCGTTTCCGGCGATGATATTGGAGAGATACATTAAGGGTAATTCGAACGCTCGGCGTGTTTATTGTTGTTGCCCGTGATACGGCGTTTTAACGAGCGCGCCGAGAAGTATTTTTAGCGCTTCTTTAGCGCAAGGAAAGTCCGGGGTACGTTGGATAATTTATAAGGCTGCGATGGAAATGCGGCCACCTCTCTTAAACTCTTAAATCTCTCGCGATTGCGTCACTTAGAAACGATTAAGCTTAAACGCGACGATGCATTAATATTATCCGATGAGCAGAAAACTGTGTCTTTAGATTCAGCTGTCGTGCTTCCGCACTATCGTTGTGGAAGGGGTCTTAGTTTAGCTGGTGAGGTAGATTGATTGCATTGTCCTAAATATTTTCTCGGGGTAGAAATACATACGAGCGTTATTTACATGATAAATTATACTTGATACTTTGGTAAAAAAAAAGGAGAACATCAAATATTTCGGGAATCAGGATTAAAGAAAAGACCAGGTAATGTAGCTTTGCTTTTTTTTTTTTTTAGGCCGTTGGATGTTCCACTTTTTGTACCACAGTCTTAGCTAGAATTCATCGTGGTTAACCTTTAGCTGCTCGCCTGCACGGTTACTGTATTTTTGCTAATTATTTTTCTTTCTTGTTTTTTTTTTGTTTTTTTTTGGGTGACGAAGTCCCGTTTACGTTACTGCTACTAAAGACGGTGTAAACTATCTAATTGAAGTGTACAATTTTAGAGGACACGTCATTGAAGCCAGCTGAAATATTTCCCCCCTTTTTCGTCGTACGCAAACTGGGAGCTACATCACGAGTCAGGTCAAAGTCGTTTTTTTTTGTTTTGTTTTTTTGGTACAAATGGTTTTAGTACAGATCCAGAGAATATATACGCGAGAGTTCCCAAGTTTTCGGAGAAAACTTTTTAAGGAACCGCGCTTTTATAACAACGTGAGTAGGCGGTTCACTAAATAATAATACATATAACTAACTGATTTTATAATAAAAAAAACAAATAATGGCATTAATTTTTAACGCGCTTCTATTTACGCTAGTAATAACAAACAAACAAACAAAAATCTTACAGTACGTCGGAAGTTAAAAGGGGTACTCCGGCGTTTTCCCCTCCACAGTCCTCGATTTTCCGAAAAAAAAATCTAAACACACCAGCAAACATCGCTTTAATAGAAACCAAAATGTTACGCCAAAATAAATCTTTTTCGCGAAAATACTCGATTTACGATTTTGTCCTCATCGTTGTTCATTTTATTTTATCTTTTCAGTGTGAAAGTCTTTATCGGGAACAATGAAAAAGTAACGTCGCTGAGGGCGGGGGTTCGCTCAACGGACTGTAGCTTTTGTTCCCAACTGATTAGTAGCAGTTTCGCGGTGTCGAATGAACGCTTTGCAAGCTCGCTGCACCACCCTCGCGGCAGCTCGAAACAAGTGCTCGACGTAGTCCATTTTTAGACTGCTCGCTCGACCTGCTGGGAGCTCGCATTCAACCGGCGGTAGGGCACTGAAAAGCGCGGCGGTATTTCGAATGAATGTTTGTGGCATCGTTCTCACTTGCCGATTTCGCAATTACTATTCTGAATTTCGCGATCCTAAATGAAATACCGGAAAAGGTAAAGGTCGGCAATATTGTAAATCTAGTTAGCGGAGAAGGGGGGCGGGAAGAGGAGGGGGAAGAGGGTTGTTTCATTTCATTTCATTTATTGTTCTCTCAGGGCCCGAAGGCATTACAGAGAGGAGTGGGTTTTTTTAAACGGAAACATATGAGTATAACGATACATAAGGCAAGACATAAAACAAAAGTTATTGAACATCAAAAAACTTAGTAATGGCAATTTTAAAATCAGTTGCATCAGTTATCGAGACTATGGGTGCAGGAAGTTGATTCCAATCTATTGATGTCTGAGGGAGAAAGGAGGCATTGAAAGATGAGGTGTTACACTGGGGGACGCCCACTTTTAGATGTTGATTAGTTCGTAGCGAAATGTAAGATGGTTCTAAGAATAATGTTTGACGAAGTGTTGGATTAGAGTGAAAAATCTTCTGAAAAAGACAAAGCCGGGATATTTCCCTGCGAAGAGAGAGGTTAGGCAAGGAAAGGGATGCTTTCATAGATGTGACGCTGGATGTGCGATGATAGTTCGAGAGGATGAAACGAGCGGAACGATTTTGTATGGACTCAACAGCAGATGAAAGGGTGATGCCGGGGTCCCAGATAGAGGCTGCATATTCCAGTTTAGTACGGACTAAAGTCTTATAGATTAGAAGCTTTAATGAAACAGGAGTAAGCGAAAGGTTTCTTTTAAGGTAACCTAGTAAGCGATTAGCGCTATTAGTGACATATTCGACATGTAAATTCCAGGAAAGGTCATTGGTTAGATGCACATCAAGATATTTATAGGAAGTAACAGAAAGTAGGGGGGAGTTAATGATGTTGTAGGATGGACAAGTGTTATTATGCCTGGACACTCTCATAGATCTACATTTAGATGTGTTGAGTTCCATATGCCATTCTGAGCACCATTGTGTGATGTTGTTTATATCAGTTTGAAGAACAGAAATGTCAGAATCGTTAATAATTTCTTTATAAATGACACAGTCGTCAGCGTACAAGCTGATGGAAGAGGAAACACGGGTAGGAAGATCGTTAATATAAATAAGAAATAGTAGTGGACCGAGCACAGAACCTTGAGGAACACCAGAGTTAACACTTGATAATGATGAGTTAGTTCCGTTGGCGCAAACAAATTGAAAACGATTTGTTAAGAACGATTCTATCCAATTGAGTATGTTGTTATCTATGTTTAAGTTACGAAGTTTATGGAGAAGGAGTACATGGGGTACTTTATCGAAGGCTTTGGAGAAGTCAAGGAATATGCAGTCTGTCCTGGAACCCCGGTCGAGAACGACGTGAAGGTCATGGGTAAAAGTTAGGAGTTGTGTTTCACATGAATAGAATTTTCGAAAACCATGCTGTGCTGGGTGAAAAAAAGAGTTCGAGTCCAGAAAGTTAATAAGATTGGAATATATTACGTGCTCAAGTATTTTGCATGGGGTGCTTGTTAAGGAGATCGGACGGAAATTCAAAGGATTATGTTTATCACCGCCTTTGTGGAGAGGAATCACCCTCCCCACCTTCCAGTCTCTAGGTAGTATCTGTTGTTCAAGTGATTGGGTAAACAGTTTTGATAAGATGATGCTTGAATACATTTTAGTATTTTTCAAAAACTTTGTATTAATATTATCGATGCCTGCTGAAGTTGATATTTTTAGGGTTTCAATAATATTCGCAATACCCTCGCAATCAACAATGACTGGATTCATTTGCAGATACTCACAAACTGGGAGAACCGGATGGTCAGAGGTAATAGGTAGTGAAAAGGATTTAGCAAACTCATCATTCAATACAAAAGAGCACAAATCACCTTGAACTTCAACTCCGTCATTATCCCTGAGCGTTACGTCCTGACTGTGACTGGGGCTAATAACTTTCCAAAATTGCCTGGGATTATTAATTAGCATGAATGGTAGTGTACTGTTGAAAAAAGTGGCTTTCGCCTCCTCCACTGCTCTTTTGTACTCCGCGGCAGCAAGATGATATACTGCCTAGCGTTGATCATCGTTCGACATTTTAGCAGAACGAAATAGCCTTTTCTTTTTATTTGACAACCTCTTTAAAGTCGTACTATACCATGGTGACTGGGGTGACAGAGATATGCTTCGAAGGGGCACATGAGCACTCATAAGTGACGCAACCTTTCTTTTGAATAGATTCCAGTTATTTTCAACAGAGCGCTCCTCAAAGCCATGTGTATATTTATCTAGAAAGAGGCATAATTCGTTATTTATAGATTCAAAATCAAATTTTGAATGTTAAATATGTTGAATAGTTAAATGAAAATGTCAGAGTACTTACTTCTTTAAGCTGAAACGAAGTACGGGGCCCGTGCAAACCTTATATTTATAAAGGAACTCACAAATTAAAGAAACCCGAGGCGTAACTTAACATGTTCTCTTATGTTTGCCTCGTAAATCGTTGTTTGGCGTTCTTATGAACCAATGCCGCGCAAACTAATGGACTGTGGAAGAATGATAAGATGTTGGAAAGTCGCCGCGTCTTGGGTTTCTTTAATGGAAACTGAAGCGGTTCTGTATTTCAGAGGAAACACTTGAATCGTCTTTATTTGGCCTCCGGGATTGCGAATATTTCATTTATTAGCCATTTACAAGTGGGGATACAGGTTTCAGAGGGGCATCACAAATAAAAACAGTAAAAAAAAAAGAAAACAAGGAAAAAAACAAGGTTGTTTAGATAATTTTATACAATATATTATTCATGCTTCTAAATATAATCGCTTATTCTTTTTTTGAACGCATCTATTGAAATTACTCCTTCAGCCATTTCCAGAATTTGAGGATGCATGTTTAGAAGTTGGGGAATTTGCTGTGTTCATGTTAGTTCACCATAGCTCGTACGTGATTGACCTCTAGCATAATCCACACGTCGTAAGTTGTAGTGAGTTTCTCTTAAGGGAAATTGGGTGAGAAATGACTCCTTGTTAGTTTTGAGATAATGCAAGATGACGTTTGTAAGGTTGAACATTATTAACTGTTGTATAGTAAGCAAGCGATGCTTTTTTTTAAATAATTAGATGTATGATCGTTATAACTTAAACACTTGATAGATCGGATCGCTTTTTTTCTGGAGCACTAGTAGTTTTTTAAGGATATTTTTCTAGGTTATTCTCGGTTTGGGTAAATTTTACCAACGTTTCGTTCCGAACTGCGCCAAACTGCTGAAACATGTTGAGGTCCTCTTAATGAAACAACAGCAAAAAACGCCGTCCCTGCCTTGGAACGAAAATGCAAAACGCGCTTTCTGGGAGTGAAGAACTCACTTGCAGAAGCAGCAATGCTAGTACATCATAAGCATGATGCCCCAACATCGCTGATGACTGTCGCATCTGCCACAGCTGTAGGAGCGGTGCTACAACAAAAAGTCGACGGAGAGTAGCGACCAATTGGTTTCTTTTCCAAGAAGCTCGAGGCAGCGCAAACGCGCTACAGCGTTTTCGGACGTGAGCTATTGGCTGCCTACTTATCTGTACGACACTTTCGACATTTCGTTGAGGGACGGCCATTTTCAATATGGACTGACCACAAGCCCCTAACTTTCGCCATCAGCAATTCCGGGTCTCATTACACACCACGTGCGATTCGCCAGCTAGCCTTCTTGGCCGAATTCACAACGGACATTCGGCACATTAAAGGAGTTGACAACGTCCCCGCTGATTTCCTCAGCCGGATTGACGCCGTGAACACCCCACCCTGTTCTGCTGTAGACTTGGAGTTGCTAGCCCGTCTACAGACCACCGACGAGGAATCGCATGCCCTGCGCAGTTCATCCATGTCACTGCAACTGCGGGATGTAAGCTTTCCAGAAGCAATACCGAGGTCTGAGACCTGTCAACGGGAACGCCTAGGCCTTTTGTACCACGTGAACTGCGACGGCAGCTTTTCGAAGCGACTCACTGCTGGTCGCACCCGGGTGTGAGAGCATCCCAAAAGCTCCTGTGCGACCGCCACGTTTGACCCCGGATAAAATCCGACGTTCGTGAATGGGTGCGTTCCACCATTGCATGCCAGTGCGCGAAAGTACAGCGGTATCCGGTACCACCAAGTTGACTATTCCTACAGCCTGACAGACGTTTCTACAAGATACGACTGGTAGGACCCCTACCGATTTCTCAGGGACAGCGCTACATCCTAACATGTGTCGACAGACTCACACGACGGCCAGAGGCAACCCCACTGCCCGATATCACAGCCGCCGCCGTCGCTGAGGCGTTTATCGTGGGTTTCCCGGTTTGGCTGCCTCTCAGAGATTGTCACCTACAGGGGTCGACAATTCGAATTAGCACTATTTGCCGAGCTCACTCGATTGCTCGGAACCAACCGTTTGAGAACGGCTGCCTACCACGCACAGTCCAACGGGATGGTAGAACGATTTCATCGACATTTGAAATCGGCCCTTGCAGCTCAGGGTGGTCCCTCGGAATGGGTTCGTCATCGTCCCCTTGCGCTTTTTGGAATCCGGACAGCCTTGAATGCGGACACCGGATGCTCCAACGCCGAACTTGTGTACGGCACTGCACTTCACTTGCCATCAGATCTTTTTTTAAATGGAACTGCCTCAACAACAAAGGCAGTTGGACTATGTAGAAGAAGTCAAGTAAATTTTTATCAATCTGCGACCGGTGCCTACACGGCAAGGAACTTCAAAGTCTCCCTACGTGACCCAGGACCTCCAAGATGCCACTCATGTTTTCGTACGAGAGTCGCAAAAGAAGCCACTTCGGCCAAATCACGGTGGCCCACATTACATCGGACCCTTTCCAGTCGTCGAAAAGAGAAGCGACATGTTTGTCCTGCGTGTCAACGGCAAGAACGACACCGTTGCATTGGAAAGACTGAAGCCGGCACATATTGAGCAAGCGCATGTGCAGGAAATAGCGCTAAGTGACATCGACCAGACGACAGAGGAAAGCCAACTTCGTTGGCACCCGGATGTTTGTGTGTTTTGTTCGTTCGTCCTACCTCCTCTCTAACCACTCATTCGCACTGGAAGCGGATCACCGTTCGCAAAGTGGTTGCGAACGCGGTTGCATAAAGATCCAGTACAATTGCACAGGCACTTGATGTCATCGAGTGCGCGTACTGGATGTTTATACAACCGCGTTCGCAACCACTTTGCGAACGCGGATCCACTTCCAGTGTGAATGAGCGGTTAAGGCGGGCATATCAGTAGGGACTAGATGCACCGACAAGCGAGTCCAGTCTCGGCACTGGAAAAAGAGAAAAAGACGCGCGCGCTAGCTATACGCTCACGCGCTCATGCGCTCAGGTGCTCACGAAGAGAAGTTCCTGACAAGACACCCCTGAAATAGAACGTTGGTTTGGAACGTCCGTCTCCTGGCTGTTTCTTTCACCACAAAACCGTACACCCAGGAACTTTAATGATTCAACCTTCTCCGATTTGTAGGAGTTAAAATTTATATCTATGGTCGTAGTTAAGCATCTTATTTCTTGCCCTAAAAACAATATATTTAGTTTTTAAAATATTAAATTCAAGCTGGTTTGCAACTAGCCACAGGCTATACGTATTTCAGTTTGATGCGCCAAGTAGCCGCCACGACAGCGCTTTGATCAATACAGTGCCGAAGTCCCTCCTTCCCGTCGCGGTCAGTGCGGGGAGGGAATCATGAGGTATTAGGTATAGAGAGACCCCAACATTTTCTCTGCTTTCCGCAAGCCTTACCGGAGCAGTTCAAAACGCCGCACCCGTTCCGTCCCAGTCGGCGGCACGCGCAAAGCAGCTGAAAGCTCTGGGTATGAGGTTACCCAACGGTTTTTTTTTTTTCGGTTTTTCTCGCGTGTATTCATAAGTTCGGGTCAAATGCTTGGGATATTTATATTTGCAAAAAAAAAAAAAACACACTAGAATTGAAAACTTCCCTTGAAATCGTCAATGCATTACAACAAGGTGTCCTCCCCCCCCCCCCCCCCTAATAAAACATTACAGGACTTCTTTTTTTTCGAGGGGGGGGGGGGGCACACAATGATTTACGTATATTTGACCGCTCATTTGGTAGCGCTAGCGGTCTCAACCGAATGCGAAAGTTTCAGGACTGACCGCTATTTCATTTAAAAATTATAAGTGTTTTCTTTTTTTTCTTTTACATTTTTCAATGGGAAAATGGCGGCCGACGTAGAGCTCCCGAACACATGGAGCTTTATGGCGTGAGTTGCTGAAAGCGGGGGGAAACGGGCCCCATTTTTTTCAGTAAAAAGTTTTCGAAAAATCATCTATAACTTTTGCATGCGTGAACTGTTAGTTTTAAAAACTTGGCGTCTTGTTCGGACCGCTAGTGCTACATATGGGAAGACAACCGGCGTTCGCTAATGCGCAGCTTACTTTTGGGGTGAAAAAAAGGAAGAAGAAAACACTAAATTGTTTATGGGTTACGCTGTAGTGCAGCGTTCATAATTTAAGAAATACAAGAAACAGAACTTACCCGCACGAAAAAGCATGAGCAGACAACGTTGTCCAGCAGACGCCCTCGGGGTACGAAAGTTGGGGAGGGTAACGCTGGTCGAAGTGAGGCCGTGTATCGCTTCGGCGTAACTCGGTACGTTTCTGCGCCGCCAAGTCAAGCTGCACCCTGCTCTTATATCGACCACAAGAAACAGTCGCTTTTCATTTCTCTTTGATACCGATCAAACTTTCTCTTCTCTCCTCTCCACAAGTTGCGAGCGAGAGCACGTTGTCTGCACCGTCTGCAGAAAGTGAGAACGAGAATAGACACGTGACCTTACTTTGGTCACGTGACCGCTGGACTCCTGGTCTTTCTGGAAGCCCGGGAGGGGGCGGCGTCGTCGTTAAGCTTGGGGTTTGGGAAACGGGTGTTGCCAGAGGTTTCACGTGATGTGTCACGTGACTTGGAGGGTAGGAACGGGAGAGGCAAAAGGATAATCGGCACGTCGAAAAAAGTTTCACGCGTCAACAACTCGGCAGATGGGAAGTCGATTCCTCTGGGACGGTGGGGAAAGATGTCCCGACCTCGGATACACCAATCATTTTTCTTTTCCTCCTTGTACATGTGTGGGTGGTCTTGTCATGTGCTTATTTTCTTGTCATCCGCTCTGAACCCCGAATTCTTACACCAAGTCTACGCACCGCATACCATGGCGCTGCAGAGGTAAGTACTACAAAACAACGCTCCTAGCTTGACGTAAAAAGAAAAATAGCTTGTAACAATTGCCTGAGACACGCGATCCTCTATTTTGGGGTGAAAAGAGTAAATTTGCATAGTCACGTTTTGCTGAGCCATGCCGGAACCAGACACGAGCCGATTCTTTATTTGACGCTTTATATTAGTTGTTAGTTCTACTCCGTATTTTTTTTTTCTATTTTTGAGCTTGCCTACAGTTCTACAGTAAAACATTTGAATACACCGAACGTTGTAGACAAGTCAGGCAACTTTAAGGACGTCTATAGTGATGGCTGACTTCGTACACGTGTTCTGTTACTTTTACATTGTATATATATTTTTTTATTATTATGTAAGGGTGTCTCGCGTTCTGATTGGCTGTTCGCGGCTCGATGAACAGTTTAACTACTTTTGCCGGGCCACAAATTGGCTGGGGAGCTTTGCTTGGGGTGTCCTAGTCGGTGGCATCTTGGTCGCTAGGGGAATGTGAGTTTGGGAGATCTGTTTACTGATGACGCTCTCTCCAATCTCCTGAGGGAATTGTGGGATACGAGTTGGCTGGTTGAGCCGAGCACGTGACTTCCGGTTGGCTGACTGGGCGTAAAGTGACGAACCGATGTCGAGGTTATTAGCACTTTCAGAAATCCGTCCTTTTTGATTGGATTGTACGTAGTGAACATCCGGGTGTTCATGCAGAAATCAGTTTCTTTTTTTTTTTTTCTAACAAATACTTTCTTTGGTTGTATTCCAGCCCGAGTCGCCATTAAAAACTTCCGCAGTGTGCTCTCCCCCTTTTTTTTGGATAAAATTGTTAGTTATCAGTCAATTATTAAGAACTAATTTATATGTTCAAGGTGTAGCGCTTTTTTGGTTTTTACACGATTGGCATATTGGCTGTGTTACCTAATCACCTTCGGCGATCAGTCATGTATTTGTTTCAGAGAGGCTTAGAGGTTGTCAATGTTGCTCCAGAATAATTTGCCTCCGACGTGAAATGGGGTGCACCTGGCGCTCTCTGCGGGACTGGTGGCCGGCGAAAACGGTTACCTGCAGTCGTCTAAAAAGTGCAAGTTTGGCTGTATTTCAGGCGGAAGGCACTTTATTGTCGCGTAAACCTACTTCCCCCAAATTGGGAACTTCCTCATAACCATTATTTCTGTCAGTGTTAGGTATTTCTCCCCTGGTTGTTGTCTTTTGTTGCGGGACAGATTCCTTCCCTATTACGTTTAAAATATAAAACGTTCTCTAAGCTTTGAATATGAACGGGTGTTCTCCCATAGATGATAATACCTGATTAACAAAAAGGAAATTAATTAAAACACAATATAAAATCGCTTTATCGACGTTTATCTTTAAACGCCGCTCCGGTGGCTCCGAGGCAAAGCGCCGCCCTACGGGTCCCCAGGTGGCGGGTTCGAATCCCGGCCGAGGTGCCCGCAATCTCAAGGACGTTTATTGTGGAGAAGGCGCCGTGTAACCGAGCTTTCGGTTGCACGTCAGAAGATCCCCATGTGGTCGAAATTAATCCTCAGTCCTCCACTGATGATTGTCGGATGCCCGTCGTTGGTTTGGCACGTAAGACCCCCAAATTGTTTACCTCTAGCTTTACTGAAGGCGCGTAGAAATCTGGCCAGCCTTATGCCAGAAAGAAAAAAAAAGTTAATGAAAATATTTGGAATGTGAGTCTACAACGGGTCTACAACGTTTATGTCAGCTCAAATTTAGAAACAAAGGGATTCAACCGGCGTTGGACAGCAGCAAATGATTTCTTTCTTTTTTTTTTCAGATAAAAAAGGCGGGCCAAAACAAAGTACATTATTTTAAATTGAAAGACATGAAAATGTTAGAAGGGTTTGAAAACATATAGTGGGGGAAAAAGAAGGGATCCTCTTAGGGAAGCGAATACTTGATGTCTAAAAACAGTAAAAAAACAATTTATAGAATACTTGCGACGGAACTGTAAAGTCACAACAAACAAACAAAAAAATACTCAGGGCAGGGCAGGAGGCAAAAGGATTACCAAATGGGGAGAACCTGCTCAAACGTCTATATTTTAGTGTTGAATTGGGGAACTTTAGGAAAAGGGTCGGCAGACTGAAGTTAGCTGAAGGACTGGACGCTCCCGCAAAGGCGCGATGTGACTCAGTTTCGAAAACGAAGAGCATTAATATAAAAAAAACGGTTGTGAGGCGGGTTACGCAAAAATAACTAAAAACGCAGTTAGAAAATACATGAATGATGGGCGGACGTCGACTGTTAGCCCAAGGACCGGAAGTGACGCGTTCGTTTGAGGCGGAGTATGTATATAAAAGATGGCGGCGGGTAATCTTGCGTTCGCTGATGAAGATGGGGATGGTAGATGGGCGACTTCCTCCAGGGGCAAGAGGGAAAGGTGACAACGACGGGAAAGGAGGAGCGCGCGTAAGAGGGCGAGGAGGGTTGTCGAGACAAGTTGAGGGAAGAGACGGGAAGCCTCCGGATAGTTAAAGGGCAACAAATAAAAAAGGAAGAAGACGGTTAGGGATTTTACGAGCGGTCGTAAAAAACAGGGGGGGACTGCGGCGCCTCACGCCGGCGTAGATACCTCAGCGAGACTGACTGGGGAGGATTCCTTCCCTCTTTTTTCCCCTCTCCCCGCTATTCCCCATCTTCCCTCGCCCAAGGAGTCCGAACTCGGGGAAAATTAGACTCGATATTCCGTCATGGGTGGCGAAATGAAAACGCTGGGATTGCTGTACCCTCGTTTGTGTGTGTGTGTGCGCGCGTGAGAAAGAAAGAGTCTGTCTGTCTGTCTGTCTCTGTGCGCTTGTCTGCGTGCGCGTATGCGTGTATCTGTCTCTATGTCTGTCTACGTGTGCGTGTCTGTCTTTTTGTCTGTCTGTGTGGGTGGGTGTGCGTGTGTGCGCGTGCGTCTGGGGGTATATATTTGTGTGTGTTTCCTTGCGTGTGCGTGTTTGTGCGTGTTCGCGCGCGCATGTGTGTGTGTCTGTGCGCGTGTGTCTGCGAACGCGCACACACAGCGGCAAACACGCGAAGGGTTAGGACGTAGAAAAGAGGGGTAGGGGTGATTGAAGCGCGCGGAAGGATTGGTTCCGAATTGCACTTAGGTTTGCAGGAAAAGGCTGTTGGGGACCGGAGAGACCGATATCGCGTAAACGGGCTCAGATAAAGACAAAAGAATGAAAAAGCCACGAAACAAAATTATATAAGAAAATCGTAAATCGTAAATGATTGGGACACTGAAGAGGGGCTCGCGTGGTTCTGGGTTATTGAATAAAAAAAAAAAAATAAAAAGACTACGATGGTAGGAGACGCGATCGGGCGCACTAAAGACAGAATGGGCCAAAACATTGTATACATATAATACTTACCATCTTTCGGGCGAGATTGGAGCGAGTTAAAATACGTCGATTTTTTCTCGAGGACATTCACGGCTCCTTCCGCGCTCGTACTTAGTAGAAGTTATTATTTGAATTTTATCTTGCTGGCATCCAACTGTTGATAGCTGATAGCAAAATAGACGAAGTGGACTCTGTCTGGGGGAGATCTAGTAAACGATACAAGTTGATTCATGTCAATTGCCATTATTGTCGCCATCTTAAAATAAGGGAAAGAGGCAGTGAAAGAGATACTGATATGCTACATAAGGTTTGTGCCTTACGTCACAATAAGCACACCATCTCTGGAGTGATGCATGGTTTTGCAGAAGCACCATGGTATGTAGACGTACTATTAAAGGTTATTTTGGAATTCACTCATACGCGGTTCTCTATTTTATTTATACACAATAAAAACTTTTTTAATTTAGCTTAATTTCTAGACAAATTCGAAGCCCCACACATTTTACACAAAGTTAAAATGAAAGAAAGAAATTAAAATGTATTGAAATTCGGTTGGTAGAAGTTTGATAAGCAACGGAAACTTCCCTACGGCTACCATTTCGTTCGTGCTACGCCCTAGACGGCTAAATTGTATATTTTAAAGTATAGTTCCGCGACATCTGTATGATATACACTGATTCCACTGCCAATTATAAAACCACAATATGACGGGTCAATTACCGCACGTCGTTACCACCGTATGCGGAGCTCAAGTTCGTCTGCTTCTTTTTGCAGGGGTTGTGGTGACGTCAGAAGAACGCCGAGCTCTCATTGGTTCTGAATGCAGGATAGTGGGTAAACCTCAAAGCAGCTTGCCTTGAGGTCTCTGCACTCTCCTTCAATCAAGCCGGGAACACATTTCGAAAAAAAGTCCAATTTTGTGCGAAAACCGCACACGAAAATCGCACGGCAGCTAGGCTCCTCCCATTTTCCGAAAATCGAGAGCGGTTCGAACAACCTGCAGCGCCAGATATTTTCGCACGGCGCCTCGGCGGGGCGGAGGAGCTCGGTGAGCGAAAGCCCGGAACAGGACGAAACGAAACGATACGATCGGCTCGCAACATGGCGTCTCACGCAGCTTCGGAAGCAGCGCAAACAACATCGTATGCCTTCCCTGCGTTCTCATCTCAACCTTCGGAGGAAACCAGTTCAGTCTCTGTCTCAAAGGGTGGTGCACGTACAAAGGCTCGCGTGGCATTCACCGAGGTTTTAATTGCTGAACTTTTTAAGAGGCGCGAAATATGGGACGCCAGTTCGCCGGACTACCGAACAGCCTCCTGAAGTCGGAGCACGAAAACCGCAGCGCATTGCGATTTCCGCGCCGCGCATTCCACCGCATGTGGCTCGTCTTCCGAAAATCGCAAGCTACAATTTTCGCAGCCTCCGATTTCTCTCCGATTTTCAGTTCGTTTTTTGGCAAATGTGTTCCCGGCTTCAGAGCTAATCAGAGATCGGCGTCTTTCTCACGTCACCGCAGCTCCTTAGCAAGTGGCAGACGACTTGCTCCCCTAATAATAATTTTCGTCTGCAAGCGACAAGCATGAAGCCGCGTTCACACCGCCAACACATCGTACCAAAGGGCAGTCTGCGGGCACTGTCTGAAACGTGTTTCTTCCTCGTACGACGTTCGTGTCACGTTTGTAGTACAAACAAATTTCCTGCAGACATGTTTGAAGCAGGCGTAGCTACGAAGAAACCGTACCCTTCGAACACAGACCATTAGGTCGTCGTGCCTGCGACGAACAGCGCGGCGTGGTCCTTTGTATGACGTTCGTTGAGCACTGTGCCCGCGACTTGGGAGAGCGTTCAATACGAGAGGCGGATCAACGGTCGAAGATCTTAAGTTACGGGGAGTATGCGAATTTCAGATACACTGGAATGATACTTATACCCGTTAGCTCCCTGACGAAATACAACGCGTCTTTGTTTTCATTTCAAGCCACACACTATTCGTAGCCTACTTGTTACGGCCGGCTTTATGGGCAAGTTCCAGACGGAAGGCTAAAATAACAGATACAACACATCTTTTAAAACAAATTATCACGCAAAAATATATATATTTCGAGCAATATTTACGTTGTTAGACGGAATTTAGGTGCAGAAGGTGGAGGCTACAGCCCGCTAAGCACTATCCCGGGCTTACATCGTGCTTACATATCTGATTGGCTAGAAAAATGATTGACGTGCGGAATGTTTGGTTGTAGAGCTGCGTCTCCGCGCCGTAAAATTATGTTAATTGAAGTGGACGCTCCGCCCCCCTCTTCCGGTTTAGCCGAGGGAACGCTGGAGAGGAGGTCGCCTCTTGCCCAGCGCTCTCTTTGCTTCTTTGAAATTTTCGTCCGCGCAGTGTTGGGGGGCAAGTTGTCTTCGCGTTGCGCTTAGCCCCCACCAAGTGATTAAGGGTTGCTCTTTCGTACGGGGAGTTCCAGAGGACGAAAAGAAGCCCGTCGGCGTTTTCGGGCAGAGTTTTGGGTTGCAACGAATGACCAATGAGGAGGCGAAGAATAAATGAAGAAATTGAACGTTTAATGGGGTGAGCTTAATAGCAGGATCGAGCGCTGGACCGAGACTGCTTGGGGCTCGGGACGCGGAGTCCTTTATGTACACGCGTGGGCTTCTGGAACAATCGGCGTAGAAGGTTCGGCGCGTAGAGCATTCGGACCTCGAACAAGCAACAGGATTCTCGAACTAACCAGAACACTCAATTTCAATAATAAATCAAATACGCGGCGCACCCAAGAATCGAACCCTTCCTCTTCGCGTGAGACGCAAGCACGATAACCGTTAGGCCACGGCCGTGCTGCCTACTTCGCCAGCTGCGCGCGCGGCAATATTCCCGTCATTTCGCTTCAAAAGTTAAGTAGCTCAAGTTTTGCGATGCACCTAGCCTACCAAAGCGAATATTTTTAGGTCACGCTTTAATTTTGCGTCATGACGCTCAACCACCACTCAACTCACCTTGCTCGTGCATTGGCATGCGAAAGAAGAAAAAATAGTAAGAACAAAAAAAGCTGGAATGATGCATATTTATTTAGTGTTTTCTTTTTTAGTCCTCTCGGTCGCTTTTACCGCACCCTGACAGACGCTGACGGACGTTTATATTTAAACCGTGATTTGTGCATGATGGAACGCCAGAACGCCGCTTTCATGGTCGAACCTTGCAGAAGTTTTTTGATGGATGACTGAATAGCAGACGGACTAAATCGAAAACGGTCGCCGACGCGCAGCTTTCATGTCCGCATCTTAAGGGCATTGCAGACGACGATAGAAGGTGGTGCAATAGCAGGCGACGCCGGAGGCTGCCGGGCGTCGGCTCGCACGGCTAGCAGGTGGTGTCGGACACCAGACTAGACGTACCAGATCTTGCGAAAGATAGGCATAGGCTTTACGAGCATGTTCGGGTGAGCAGCCAAGCCAAGTCCATAGTAATGGGCGGGGCCACGATCTAGGGACTGGCTTAGAACGGGCCCTGACTTCCGCCTAAATTGCGTCTAACAGCGTTAATATTGTGCAATGTTTCGTTCGTGTGAAAAAAAAAGAAATAACGTGTCCCTCTATGCTTTCGAAAAAAAAAACCTTTTCTGTTATTTTAGTGTTTTAAGAGCATCTAATGTTACCGGGTTTAGACAGGGCAAAAAAAAATGACAAAAAGGGACAAGGGCATTACCTTATTCACGCTCAAAACCGAAGCACTCTTCATCACGTCTTTTGTTCCTCAAGTTCTCACGCGCCCTCGGCCGCTTGTTTTTCCTTAAATATCCCTCGCTCCATCGCTTGACTCCCTCGTCGCAATTAACGCACACGAGGCGTCAGTTCACGTTGCCGGCGACGGGTCGACCCAGAAGTGGGAGTCTCGATCTTCCTCGCTGACGGCAAGAGTGCAAGGAGATTTTCTCGGCCCCCTCTCCTTGACGTCGAGAGGGTGGGTTGTAGGGAGAACGAGAGAGGGAAAGGAGGGGCGAGGGAAGTTGGCTGCGGCTTCTCAAAGTTGCCAGCATGTACGCAGCACGCCGCTAAAATCCGGCAGTCCGCTTTCTTTCGACGGGAACTCGGTGGAGAGTTTATCCTTGGGCCCATTGTCCAAACATTAATAACGTGGCGGAAGAGCGCTGCGTCCGCCCAGCTCATCGCGGATGCGGACGTAAAGCATGCAAAATGTGATAAAAAGAAAAAGAAAAAAATATATATTTCATCGAAAAGAAACTAATCGTACAGACAGTATCAGGGAGGAGAGGCCTCTATTTACGCTAAATTGGTGCAAACAGAGCGGGGATAGAGCGCGCACGCTGGATGGAACTTGAGGAGGGAAGCGGGGAGCGTCAGAACACTGAGCTCTGGTTGGAATGATTACCGGATGGAGGCAAAGAAAAAAACTACGCCCTGTATTTCTTAAGGTCTCTCCAAACCATGAAGTTAATATAATAATATAGAGGGAAAGGTCCCGTGCGTTCGGGCTGCTTAGGAACGGTGGGGCTTGGAATGCAAACGTCCCTGGTCCCGGTTGGTAGTCCCGATGGGACCATATCCGATGTTTTGCTGTATGGTCCCGATGGGACCATACAGCAAAACATCGTTTGTCTAGTCGGTATACCTACCTAGTATTTTGCTAGCTTGCTCAAGTTCAACTAAACTTGAGCAAGCTAGCAGAAGATATCGGAATCGCGCATTGTATATCAACTAAACAAAGTTCATAAGCGCTCCAGCAAGTTCAACTCGTCTCGGCAGAACGAACAGGCGTTAAATTTCGTCTGCTTTTCTTTCTCTGCTCTTCTGCCGCTCTCTTGTTCGTTCTTTCTCTCGGGAGCGCCAATGTCAGCGCTCGGAATGTAACGCGTCCTCCTCCTGTTTTTACCTCCTTTGGTCCAAATGAGACACGTTTTGTGCAGACACAGTATTTCCCGTATAGGAAGTGGATGTTTTCCTTCTGTTCCGGTTCGCTTTGTAACGTTGCCGAACATTATAGCGTTCCGTTCTTTCAAAGGAGAACAAAATCTTCGTTAGAGCTGCAGCAGGACAATGAAAAATAAGTTTCCTCTAAGTCCCATGTCGAAAAACAAATGATAAGCAAAAAAAATCTTGATGAAGCGCGGTCCTAAGCAATAACGTCTTGGTCCTGTACGGCGCCTCAACTCAAAGTTTTTTTGTACAATTACTAAATTGAAAACTTTCCTCGATGTTTAAATAGGTTAAGCTCATTTAAGCTCGGTAACAAGCAAAACTGTCAGCTTATTTTTCTGGGGCCAACTTAAATTCATGCAGGATGTCGTGAGACATTTTATTATCTTTCTGTTCATTAAGACGGCTCTTTCAGTAACGTCTGTCAATTTAAACTTCCACTGCCGTCTTTATGGAGAAACATATAATTACCATGTAGTTAAGTTGTTTTTTTTTTCGCAGAATACTGTGCTGTTAGAGAGCTACATTTATTAAAATACTAGCTCTTCTTGTTAGTTGCATTTCTCCAGGTACGTTTCAGTTATATTATGCTATTACATTAAACGTACGAATTACGTGCCGATATAATCAAACTTATATTTTGTATGTACCATCGTGATGCTGCAATTGACGTTGTATGAAAATAAAAGCCTTTTGCGAAAGATTTCTTTTTTTTTTTTTTAGGTTCGAAGAACGAACTGTAGTTATTGAGGCTCCGTTTGTAATAACGGTAAAGCGCGCAGAGTTTGTCTTTTCCCATATTTTCAATAAAAACGTTTTCTTACTAATTGACCTATAATTCAGGATAAGATGCTTGAGAAACATATTTGATGAAAACAATTATTTTGCTTTTTATATATTTTAGCCGTTTTTTATTTATCTTTATTTATTTATTTACCTGCCGCACATCCATACAGATTCCAACGCAACGACAATAACGCTGTGTGGCGTGACATTAAATATTCCAAACAATGCTATCCGAAATACAGACCAACACAAAGATACTGGTAAATCAAAAATTGACTCCGCACTCTCAATACGGACAATTTAAAAAAAAATAAAAACAGAAGAATACTGTTTAGTGCGGCAACACTCGTACAACTAGGGTTAATGGTAAAAGTTTGTAGACTGCGGTTGATACAGATGCAATTTCTTCTAACCCATTTCTACACGAATGCCTCTCTGTAGAGAAAGAGCAAAAGTGTCAAACATTTCTCTGTTTACAACCTTTCCAAAATGCATTTTCGTTTTGATCCGCAACAGTGTGTGTAGAGTAGCTGTACATTAAAAGAAAACGTCCTTATGGCAAAAAAAAACTTGCACAATGCTTTATATTTTTTCCCTTGGTAGAATCAGCACAGCGCAGAAAACCAGGAGACGAAATCGAAGGGTCTATACAATACGAGCGCTGGTTGTTTCGTTGGTCTTTTAGTATCAAATGGAATATTATCACTGCCAGGTATTTGGGTCTGTCGCGGGTTAGCTGGTGGCATAACTTTAGTGTATCGACTCTGCTACGCGTGGCCATGAACGGCAGACTAGGGGACAGAGAAAGCTATATTATAGAAAACTTATCCTTTTCTCGGTTATACGTAAAACGCATAACTTTTTTTTTAACGCTTTTCAATTCCTTAACGCATGTTTGGGACCATGGATTTTATACTGCATCAGATGAATTGGACCAGTGGCATACCAACTGGTTCTTGATTGGGGGGAGGGGGGGCCAACAGACGCCCCCCCCCCCCCCCTCCCCAGGGCCGGGGGGTGGTGCCCTTGGTATTCCTTGGGCGTTGCAGGCGAGTGTTTGTCCTACACAGTAGTGGCTGTTTCTTGGGGGGGGGGGGGGGGGGGGTGGCGGCAAAACACATGCTTTGCTCTCCCTCCCCAACTTGGGGGGGGGGGGGGCATGTCCCCCCTTGCCCCCTTGGTTGGTGCGCCCACGAATTGGACTATTGTATGCTTCTAGTTCTATCGCTCGGTTGTACTGACGCAGGTTCCTTCGGAGAAATCATAATTTCCTTGATATTTAATTTCACAATTTAAACAATATATGACTTCCAGATCAGGTTAAAAGTGAGTGCGATGAGGTACTTTTATTCATTCACTGTTTTAAAGGCTCACTGTTGATAATTATTTCTGGATGTTTATTAGATTCCACCTTGTTTTAGAATGCTAGCAGTGCTTAGACATTTTCGGTCGCATACATTAAAATATAAAAATAAGCAGGAATGAATTATTGCGTAGTCTTGTAATATAGACAGCGTAATGAGTTTTAGGTCATTTATAGCGAAATGCCATTGTCTTAGTTGCCAAACAAAAAAAGCTGTTCGGCAATATAAAAAAGAAAGCTTATGCGACCCAAGCAATTTTTACTTACCCATTATTTATAAACATGTTTTGTTATTGTCGCAATTTGTTGGGTCCCAGTCTGCATATTACAACTAAATAAACTCCAGATAAAAAGCCGCTTGAAAACGAAAACAAGAACACTTACTCACCTAACTTTACAAGTATTTAGGCAAATTTATGTATTTATTATAAATAATTTATTTCTAAAACATTCCACTAGCACTAAGCACAATTTAGAAGCAATCATCAGGAAAAGAACAGGAGCAGACCAAGACATGTACTATACACTCAGAAAGGCGTTACGCAAAATTACTAGCAGTCCAAATTTTAGTCAACCTTGGCTCACGATACACACATAACCGATCCCATACGCGCAAGAAATACGTCAAAATACGCATAATATTGTTTAACACCCAAATTTTAATCCGTACGCGATCTTCTCGAAACACTAAGGAACGTCGTTTCTAATCGCGTTGTCTCATATAAAAATTCTCTTAATTTAAAAAAAAAATGGAGTCGTAGGGGGGGAAAGACGTATAAGGTCAAGAACGCCTAAGTAGCAAATAAAAACGAATACTAAACAGCTTTCTCACACCTCGCTTTCTGCCTTTCTTGCGCGTAACACCATCGAATAACTCGAAGGTCTTTCAATCCCTTTATTAGGCAGCAGTCGCTTCATTACCACTTCAAATTTTTCCGTTACCAATCCACGTGCGCGCGTGCGAGCACATCAAAGCATATTATGCGCAAGCTCATGACTTCTTCGCCATTCCACTGCCTTTCCTCCTCTCTTTCCTTCTTTCACTCTTCATTCTTGTCCTGTAGCGATACGCGCGCCGAGTGCGGACGTCCCGAAGCCGTTGGTATATATTACTTAATTTCATTCGGGGGCACTCTGTCTCAGACTCTAATATAATGAGATTGTTCATTTGCATAATAAGATGAAAGAGACTCTCGCTGCTCTCCTCCCGGAAGGCTTCTTTCTGCTATTGTTCTCGTACTTATTGTTTTATTTGATTTTTTTTGGTGCCACGTCGCTTTCGGCGGTGCTGTCATTTTACGTGCTTCCCGTTTTTAACTTTCTTTTGTGTATTAATGCGCGTGTTTATTCTTAGCCTGGGCAAGCCCTGTCGGAACCAATTTATGGTGCCCGCTGAAACAGACCGTAATTTCTTTTTCTCCCTGTGCTGTTTTATTCTGGATTGAGGTGTGAGCCTGGTTTTCGGCTGGTGGCTTTGTTTGGTTGTTTGTGTGTTTTTTCAAGGTTATTATTTGTGAGAGTTATAGCTGCGGTTTGATTTCCGGAATTTCTTTTGTCTTGATGTAAATACACAAACTCAGCTGAAGCGTTTTTTTTTTGTTTTTTTCACACCATTTTGTTTCCCCTTTGATGTTTAGGATCATCTTTGCCTCTATGACACTCTTATTGCGGGGGTGCACGCTTTACAGGAACACTCGGTGCGTTTTTGTAAGGGGTGGAAGGGAGACATTTGTTTAGAGGCTACTGGAATAATACAGTAAGTACCGTTACTCGTTAATGCGATTCAAAACGAACGCGTTACGTCATCTTAAAATGAACGCAATGTTTTCTCGTTCCTCCAAATGCGTTTTCTTTTAAAAAGCAGTTTTTGTTTTGATTGTCGTCGTTCCTCGCTTTTTAACGCGTCCTTCCAGGGATAACTCTGGCTACCCTGACATACCAGGTGCGCATCTTTGTATGGTCTTCTAGCGCTTTCGCGTCGTGCGTATTTCAAGCGCGCGCTAGGGCGAGAACTAGGTTCGGTCACCAGTGACGCCCCACGGCCCGCTCCAGAAGCAACTAATCGTCGTTACTCGTCACTTCATTAAAAAGTAACGCAAATACGTTACCCGTTCCTTCCTTTAAAAAAAAAGTAACTAGGTTGTTACTTTATTAACGAAAAATAAAAAGGTACTAAACTCGTTTTCATCTCAAGAAGAAAGGACGATTTGCTCATTGTTCGTACGCCGTGCGAAGTAGTTATGACACGATATGCTTATCGAAGAAAGAAGAGATGCTTTAGGCATTTGAAAGGTGTACGTTTGGACAATACAACACATATCTAATCTAAAATCCACCTATATATCTTTTATTTCTCCACATAGAGTTGAAAATTAGTAATGCTTCGCGAAAAAAAATTTTTTTTTTCTTACTACGGTATTTGTAAACGCGTTAAGGCCCGTCTACACACCTGCGACTTCTTAATACCGAGCGCCTTGGAACCTCTTAAAATCTCTTACGACGATGGATGGATGGATGGATGAATCCGGCTGAGCCCTTTGGATCGGGCGGTGGCTTACGCCACCTAGCCATTTTGTTTTACCATTTAAGCTTAGAATATTTAAATGTGAAATCTATATTCACTCCGTACGAGAGAATACACTGGCGCTATCTATAGGGTAGCGGTGGAAACTTGGCGGTGCCGTATATCTTCTGTTTCTCTCGCGCATCACCCTTTTTCTCTTGGCTCGAAAAAAACTTTCGACAACGTTATAAACGACCCTTTCTCATAGGTATTACGCACATTTCACCTCGGAAATCCCGCAGAATCTTCGCTCTAGTAAAATGCAGTTCTAGGGTCACTACATAGATGGCGCCAACGTGCCAGTGTGTTCTCCGGTCCTGAGAAATTTCAGGAGGTTTTAACGCACTCGGTTCTAAAGAGTCGCAAGTGTGTGAATGGGCCTTTACGTACAAGCCTTAGAGGACGTAATCGGAGTCAGGAAACAGAAGATCAGTTGTATATATAAACCGGGATCTAAATTTAGGCGATCAGCTGAGGCGGTGTGTCATAAGCAACTAGTTATATCTCCGGAGCCAATTAGATTGTTATATTAGCCGATAAGAACACCAAATAGCCAATCACGGAGCAGGAACATTATGACCCACGCTAACACCAACACTAACTCACCGCTAGGGACTTTTCGTAGATCTTGTTTCCTCTCTGCTAAGCCCTCCGCAATGAAGAAGCCGCAACGAAGAAGCCGCAACTACGCCTGCGTGCCCATGGCCTTGACTGTAGAGTTCCGGCTACCGCAGCGGTTGTAGAGAGAGAGAGAGAGAACAAACATCTTTATTGCATCCAGTCCGATGCTTGCTTTGGTCACCACTCCTCGTCCAGGGTGCTTTTCACGTGCTGGACCAGGAGGGGCCAACGGGTAGGCTCATACTCAGGAGGTGGGTTAATCCAATCCTCCCAGAGAGAATTGCGATACGGCGAAAACGATCTACGACAGCATTCTAGTGGGGAGTTAGTGTTAGCGTGTCGCACGACACAACTCACGCGACATAATTTTCCCCGCTAAACTTTGCGTGGAAACTGAATTGGTGTTGACGTCACGTGACGTCAATTTTCCCGCTGAATCTAGCGGGGAAAGTTAATTGGTGTATAGGTCACGTGACATTAAGTCACGTGACATCATTAATCCCCGTTAAATTTAGCGGTGAAAATCGCTGTTACGCTTTTTGAGGTTTCACTTCCTCTGAAAACCTACCTCTTATAAACGTTTCACGTCAAAAAGTGAGAATCTATAGAGAAAAGAATTGCACCTGCTTCGATATAATCCGAACAAAAAAGAAAATTAAAAAACAATAAAATTTAAAATAAAAATTTAAAGACGATTTCGTTTATTATTTTTGCCAGTTTTACTTTGTTAGACGCAGTGTTGTACACGTTCCTCAAAAAAAGGAGCGAAAGATCGTTTCTCTTTCCTTCTGACTTTTGGAACGCATCCCGTTACAAGTTCCATGTGTGAAAAATTAACTCGTTCCTGTTACAGTTAAAAGAAATGTCCTCTGATGCATGAAATGCAGTGTTTAAGATGTAATCATTTTATTTTTGTTTAGAAGACTACATGCAGTCTCGTATAGTCCGAGTCACGTGACGTCAATTTTCTTGCTAAGTTTAGCGGGAAAACTACATCGGGTGTATAATTCGCGTGACGTCGGGTTACCTGCCATCAATTTCTCCGCCAAATTTAGACGGGGAATCTGAGTTGGTGTATACACCAACGTTACTCGATCAACTCAGTTGGAAAACTCCCACGGAGAGCGTGATCCCTTCCAAGACACACGCTGTCAAGTTTCCGCTGATAACCCCTAGATTCGAAAATGCTGTTTGAAGCGTCATCCTTCTTGCCCGCTACCGTGTTTTGAAATGCTGTTGCAAGACGCGCCGCAGCGAGCAAGAAGGTTGGCGCTTCGAACAGCATGAGCCCAGCTGAGGGGTACGAGAGGGAATCACGCTCTCCGTGGGAGTCTGCCAACTGAGTTGAGCGAGTAACGCTGGTATACAGGTCATGTGTCGTAAGTTTTCCCCTACATTTAGCGGGGGAAACTGAATTGGTCTGTAGATTCCGTGACGTCGGGTCACGCGACGTCCGATTTCTCGCTTCTCGCTAACTCAATTTGTGTATAAATCACGCGACATCAATTTATTCGCCAAATTTAGCGGGAAATGCAGGGACGGACACACGGACGGACAAACAAACAAAAATTTGGGATTGGAGGTAGCGTTATAAAGTATTTCCTGCTTTAAAAAGAAAAGAGCTTAGTAACAATGCACTATTGTCTCTATTTGATTGCTTCCATCGGATAGTGGCGCCGGTTGTGGCCAAAATTTGACGTGAAACGGAATGCGGACATTTCTTTCAGAAAGTAAGATTGCTATAGTTTAAAGCTTTGCTAGCGGGTGACGGCGCAGCAGGATGGTTGAAAAAAAAAAACCCGAGACTGCGGATAAACGACACAACACTAACACACAACACTGTGTCGTTTACCCGCAGTCTGGGTTTTTTTTTCAACCATGTGCAATGTACACCAGCTCGTTTGCGCTTTTACTTTTTGTGCACAGCAGGAGTCGTTATCATTTGTACAAAAACGAACCGTGTACACTCGTTATTCCACACACGGCGTAAAGCCAATTTGCTTTTTCCGTAGATCTTTTGTGCCTCCGTCAGGTATTTACGTTGTCCTGCTGTGTCCTATACACCAACTCAACTCTCCTACGTCACGCCGCGGTGGTGGCGCGCCGAACGCACTTCCGGTCTGGGGCGGTGGGCAGAAGTCGCCGTGCCTGACATGCATTCCTGTGTTTCTTCGGAAGAAACGAGACGAAACACCTGCCTTCTCTTCAAAATGCTGCGATGGGGGCTTTACCAAGAGAGTCTGGAAAGGTTTGAAGATCAGTTTTCATGTGTTTTTGAACCCTCCGTTCGTCCGAGAACGTGGATAGCAGCCGTGAAAAGGGCAAACCAGACGCAATTGAACTACGATTGCGTGTGCGGGCCACAATTTGTGGTCGCCAGATGTATTTGCTTTGTTCCCACTTGAACGAGAGAAAACCCCCAAGTTGTCCGGACCACCCACGTATTCAGTGCGTCTTCAAATTCACACGGCCGCCTGATCGTTCGAACTTTCGTCTGCTCTTTCAAACTTGTCTGCTTTTTGTCGTCTGCTCGTTCAGACAAAAGCGGCCCGTAGACCAAACTTTGACCCGGTGATTGCAATAAGAAGTAATTGCAGGCCTCAAAAGACTTAAGTAGGCTCGGTGTAAACAGTAGATACAAGATGTTAATTATTGGTACTGGTGGCCATCGCCTACTTGTTACGCTTGGTCTGTTCCCGCTTCCTATTTTCAGTATCGACGTCGATCATCGCCGTTACCTTTTACACTTTTGCAGCACGAGCGACGTCGCGACCGAAAATAGCTACAAGAATCTCATCGTGGTTTTGGCGTCCATTCTGCAGCGTTCATGCGAATGAATCGCCGCACGTCAACTTATTTACGGAAAGTTTAGCGGCGTAATGAGCCTTGATAATTTCGCTCAGGCGATTGAAGTGGTAAGACATTGCGATGAGGACGTAGAATCGACAACTCCAACGCGAAAAAGAGTATGCAGACTCACACAGACGCCGACAACGTGGCATTCGAATGGTTTGTTGACGCGGGACGCGGTGTTTCTTGCCCGTACTCTATTGCGCGTGCGTACGAACTGTCGTCTGCTCTTTCAAACTTGGCTGCTTTTTGTCGTCAGTTCGTTCAAACGACAGCGGCCCGTAAACCAAACGTTGACCCGGCAATTGCGATAAGAACTAAGTGCAGGCCTCAAAACACTTTTGAAGGTTGGCTGGGGTAAGTCGGCTAAGTGTAAACAGATACAAGAAGTTGTTGATCATTGTTACCAGTGGCCATCACCGACTTGTAATGCCGATTCTACTTGGGGTTTTCAGTATCGATGTCCACCATCTCAGCTACGGTCCACGCTTTTGCAGTCCGAGCGACGTCGCGACTGAAAATAGCGAGCAGAATCTCATCGTGGGAGTCAGGCTTTAGCGCCCATTCTGCGGCGTCCACGTGAAATGAATCGCCGCACGTCACATTATTCACGCAAAGTTTTGCCTCGATAGTTTTGCTGAAGCCGCTCAAGTAGTCAGACATTGTTAGGAGGACGTAGAATCAACAATTCCAACGCGAAAAAGAGCACGGGGACTCCCACCGATGCCGACAACAACGGAATTCAATGGTTTGTTTATGGGCGACGGCGGGCTTTTTGCCCACCATCCACCGCGCATGCGCGGTGCCGGTGGCGTCCGCTAGGGGCGCTCCGGTTTGTTTGTAAACATGAGTTGGTGTATACTTCAGCCTCCGCGGCATTGCCGAAAATATTGGCTCTGGTTTTAGTTAAACTCGAGACGAAGCGGTCTTTTTATTTATTTTATTTTCGGGCACTTCCTAATATAGGCATAACACATCATTCATACGTGCCCACGACTACTTGATTTGTTTAGAAAAAAAGTAGGGAACGAAATTCTCTTATCAACAGGCGAACTTGCTGGGTCAATGGCGAGGCATGAAACAACATTTTACAGCCGAAACGTAGAGTCAAAAATGTGAAACCGGGCACGAGCCAAGCACGTGAACTGCCGTGTTCCGCGTCACACTGTGTAGTTCATGCTTCAAGTGTGAGATTTTCTTCATATATATCCCTTTTTTCTGTTATAAATTATTTAAAAAAAATTACCACCGAGTTGCATTTTTCTGCTAATTTATAAAGTACGTGCATGCAAAACTTTTTTTTTTCTTAAAGTGTGTTTGGTTCGTCGATTTTTTGCATTTCTGAGTGACATCGGCCAAGACACGTAACGAAAAAACACAACAGCCTTTCGTTCATGACCAAGAAAAAACATGTTAGTAGCAGTAAGGTCTCAACTCGCGCTAGATTAGGGTCCTCGCAGCGTCAGTGTTTTCTCGTGTTTGCGCACCAGTGTTCGATTAAGGGCAATCTGGCGCGACCAAGGTTTCCATTAGCAGCGACGGCCATGTGGTGCCACGTATCGGGCGTCAACGCTTTCGCGGTTTGCACACGGCGCCGTTCCGAAGGTAGTGGTAGGGGAGTGATGACGGATCGATTGTGTACTTATGATTCCTCTTCGATTGACGCCGTAACCTGTAGTACAGCTTACGGTGCGTCTTTGCAAGTATGCTCATAAAACGAAAACGTTCATTAGGCAAACAAAAAATCACCGAGTTTTTTTTTTTTTTCCAGTCTTGAAAGGTGATGATGAAAACTACAACACTCTCTAAAAAAAATCTGGAGCTCCTGCTTTTTCCGCAAATCACTTGGGATGAGCCATTCGCCGCAATCTACTGAGAGAACTCGGTAATTGATGTGGCTGAAAGCATATTTTGATCTAAAAATAGACTTGGCTGTAACAATGAGGTTTACGTTTTTCATCTTTTGTGTCATCTACAATACCACGACGCAGACGGACCGCATTTTTTGTGTTTGTTTTTAGCATTTTACGAGTGATGAGCTTTTTTAGGATTTTCAGGCCACTTTGAGGTACATGTTTCTGGGCGTTCATTTTCCCCCCTGAATTTAGCGGAATACATGAAGTCACATGACTTGATGTCGCGTGATCTATACGAAATGCAGTTTTCCCTCTAGATATAGCGGGAAAATTGCCGTCGCGTGACTTCAACACCCACTCCAGTTTTTCCGCTAAATTTAGCATGGAAAAAGAGGTATTGTGACTCCATGTGAACTGATCTGTGTACAAATTTATTTTCTCTAAATTAAGCGAGGAAAATGACGTCACACGATGTCACGTGACCTATACACATATTCAGTTTTCCAACTATAGATTTACCTGATAAATCGGCGTCACATCATTTCGACACCAATTCAGCCTTCCCGCTAAATCTAGCGGAAAAAAATCACGTCACATGCTTTGATGTCATGTGACCTAAACATCAATTAAGTTTACCCGCTATATTTATCGGTAAAAATTACTTATGACCTGACGCCGCTTTTTCCGTTATGTCTGCAGCTAATGGCTTAATTAGAGATCAACATATTCCACCACGGGCCGAATTTTGGGGCCTAAACGATACTTGAGCCACTTTTTTTCTAAAACGAAAAAGCTAAAAAAACATTCCACAGCAACAACGAACGCCTGACAGAGCAACAAATAATGATGCGAAGTACCCAAACGAGCTCGCCCAAGATGAAGTGGAGGCAACTTAAGCTAACCTCGCGTGTGGTCCCAATTCATTCGTTGTCGGGTTATTGACCCAACTGTCCTTTATTGTTGAATTAACAGCGCAAATACGACAGGAAGGAGAGTCAAGGGAGACAGGATAGTGCGCCGAACTAACAACTGACGTTTAATGAAAAGGAGAAGGAGGAAGAAGAACCGAAGAATGCTTTTAAAACATGCATAATGAAAACCCACAAAAACATATGCTATAGCTTGAGTTGCCTGAAAAGGAATTGCTAAGAATACCAAGCTTTAATCTGGTCGCTTAAATGCCTTGTTGAAAACGATTGAGTCCTGGGACGACGTGAATAGAAATTCCGGTAGAAAAAAGAAAGAGGAAGTTTACGTTTAAAATATTCACAGACTCTAAGGACCGTTAAAGATCGCGACTTAAAAAGTAAAGTTTTTTTTTGTGACAAGGCCACGGACGGCGCGCTCACGCAGACATCCCCACAGAACAGAATAACCTGTGCCTCGTAGAGTCCTGTGGGGATGCCTGCGTAAGCGCGCCGTCCGTGGCCTTGTCACAAAAAGAACTTTACTTTTTTTACTCCTTCACAAAAAGAACTTTACTCCGCGCGCTCCGCCGCCGCCGCGCGCGCCTCGCCGGTCTGCGCGTTCCAGAGGAGTGACGTCATAGCCGCGGCAGACGCCCTGGCGCCGCCGCGTGCCCAGCTGTGCGCCTCCGTTGCGCAGAAGCCAAGTCTCACGCTGCACCGGAGCCGCTTGATAGCACCTCTCATTTTTTCTCGCGTTTGTGCGGTAACACTCAGAAGCCGGTGGCAGCTAGTAGAGAGTTTTACGGAACCGTTTTTTTCCAATCCGATACGGTACGGTGAGCCCTCCGGTACGAACTAGACAAGCGCTGCCGCAAAAGACTCCCCCATATGCGCCGTTAGTACCGGATCGCGGGCCCATCGTACTCTACCGGATGTGGAAGGACGGTTATCCTAAAACTCTCTAGTAAGCTACCTCCGCCGCTTGGAAAGCATCTCCGACTACTGTGTTTACCGTATCCCCAAAAGGCGGACCCTCTATTTTCGCCCGATGACTTCGTACAGGGAACATGTCGTCTCCAGCCGCGATGCTGGCACATGTTACGACAGCGGAAGTGCACGCGGCAGGCGCCTTGTATTGCACCGCAGGTCCCTCCCCAGCCTGACAATTCACTGAAGCTTCCGCAGACTGGAGTTGGGACGCCACGCCAGCAGGGACACTCGTGTTCGCTCGTGTTTTTTGTTGAAACTTTTAGCACCAACTGGCCTGGATCGCGATATCCGACAACACGACACGCGGGCATTGGTGATGTCATTTGTTGCACACTTCGGGGACCTCTTTTAACGCACAGGCGCGATAGGACGGTCACGGCAGGCAAAAAGGAGTTAGGCCTAGCATACGCAGCAGCGTGACGGCGTAACGAACCAATGCAGGAGCGATCTTTTCTCGGATAATAATGAATCCAAGTACCACTTATTTAACTACTGTACGTGATACACTTTAAAGCAGCACAAGCTAACGGTTTTGCTCCTCTTAAAAAAAAAAAAATCTCAATTCAGCTAAGACGTTGGGAAGCTAGCTTTCAGGCACTTTGACACATTATTGCCTTAACCTTCTATATGAATATTCAAGTAGTTTATCTCCTGCTGCTCCAACGACATATATGTCGCAATATTCCTCTAGGATTTCCGTCATGCGCAGGAGTCAGAACTTATTGGATCTCGAAAGGTATTTGTGTTTTTGCGAACGTGTGCCACAATGCGTTGTCCAATACATTTTAACACGATAATGAGAGTTCCAAACCACACGACTTTCCTGCAGAGCCCGAAACGCAAATATACAATAACAGTAATCTCTGCTGCTTCCTATAACTCTCCCACAGTTCCATTTCTTGATTTAAGGATATTAATCATACGTGGTCGTCGGTTCATACAAACATTTCGTTTTTCTCAGTTACCTTGAGATCGTGGCAACGTCATGTTCTCAAACTTTCCCGTCCTACCCCAACCGCGAGCGTCCCATTCTCACTGAGTTTGATCTTTCTACGGTGCACAGTTTATTTCCCCGGGTCGAAAAACACTGTTCTGGTTTCTCGGAAACTCCCTGTCCACTGTTCGACACTTTCCTGCACCGGTGCAAGACGTGCAGGTGAATCGAACGCAGCAACTGTTTACAAACTAGCCCGCGTTGGCGCACACCGGGCGTGGGCTCCGTGAGCGCGCGCAGAGGCCAGATTCGCGGAAGACGAAGCATCTGCGCATGCGCAGTGCCGACAACAGCACCCCCACCGTGGTGTGACGTCAGAGAGTTTAGTTGGTCTGTCGTCACAACGACAGTTTAAAAAAGCGCCGGGCGTGGGGATTCCGACAAACTTATAATCGCTTCGCGGCCAATGAATTAGCGGCATTGACTGCCAATGAGAACGCGAAAGCACTATAATCCACGAAGCAAGAGATAATAGGTTAGTCTTTCTGTTTTGTGAGCTACCCGTGACTATATGCGGCGAGCGAAGTGTTTCAAACTGCGTCCTTGTGGCATCGGTACGCACGGAGGATCATGCGTCACTCAAAGGGCAACATAGATAGTGCGTGGGAACGGCGCGATGATGAGGCAGAAAAGCGCTCGAACATTCGTTGAGGCATAGCCTCCTCTATACTGGCAAAGCCTGACAGATCGCCAAGAGAAGCGGCCGCCGAAATGGAAAAGGTGAAGCGGCAGACAACGGATGAGAGGAGAGCCCCGTGACGGGCGCCCCGCTGCGGCGAGACGCCGAAACACACTTCTCCCGAGGGCGCAAGTGTGTTTTGTGTTCTCGCCGCTAGAAAAGATGTGGGCTGACGTCCAGGTTCCCCCAGAAATGGCTCTTTGATGCTCCCCAAGCAGCACGGATTTTGGCCAAGCAATGGCCAATGTCTGGCGATGGTCGTTCGGCCAGTGGCCAGAGGGTGGCCATTCATTGGCCAATGCTTGGCCGATGGCTGATGGCCAGTGGCCATTGGCCAATGGCCAGATAAAGGCCAGTCTCTGGCCACTGTCTTGCCACTTGGCCAAGGACCATTGCCAGCCATTGGCCGATGACTGGCCAACTCTGTGCTGCTTGGGTCTGTGCTACCAGATCCTCGCGCTCCAAATCAGCGATCGGGAACCCTATGGCTCCGTCGTTGAACTGCCAGGCTTTGTGAGTATAGAGGAGGCTATGAGGTAGCTTTTGGAGGCTCGCACTTGCACGTGCTTGCATGAACGAGCAGGAGTTTGGCGGCGGCCAGTTGCCTCGTTTGCAGTAGACCGATCTCACCAGCTAGTTTGAGTACGCCACCGCTGCCGCCATGCATCGTGGAAGCTGTAGTCTTTCTGCATGCGCGACAACCCTGCTGGAGGTCTGCGCAAGCAGAGCACGATGCGGCATGAGCTGTCTCGAGAACTGGCGTCTGCATCCTATGAACTAAAGTTGTGGCAGCGTCACGCATGCGTGGAACGCTTAGTGAAATCGGTCTATTGTGTTTTCTTTCTCACGAGCGACTGCAGCGTCGGAGCGAGCAACGGCTGGTTGTTGGCGGCGTTCTTTCTTGTAAGACCTGGACGTGAAGGGGGCATGCCCGGAAGACGACGCATATGGTAGAAGCATGGTATCCTGGGTAAAGATGCCGTAGTGTCCTTTTTTTCATGCGATAGTACAATGAACGGTCCTAGAAGAAGCCTGTACGCATAGCAGGTGAAATCCAGGATTTCTAAAGCTCTCAATAACTGCAATTCTGAGAACAGTTTCTCTCAGTCGTTTTGATCAATGTCACACTAATGCCGCTTAGTCCTAGCCAGTAACCAAACTAGGTCAATTATTAAAAAGCGTTGACGTTCTTCAAAATTAATTTTAAAAAAACATTTACAAATTATTTTTTAAAAGAAATACAGAAAGAAATTGGTGGTTCCGTCGCGTATTTATTTTTTTTTTCTTTTTCGTCATAAACTTTGTCTTCGAGGCACGGAAAAGGAAAACGCGATAATACAAATTAAACTTAGAGAGCAAAATTTTTGTAGGAATTGTATGGAAAGATAAAAACAAAACAGCCGAGCCCTAGGAAAAAAAAAAAGAGAAAGGTCGGATTTAGCGAAATTTAACCCCGGGCGCTCTGTCTCGCTCGCGAAAACCACCCGTCGCCCTGATTATAAAGGAAAACAACCTTCTTCTTTTCTTTCGTAGGTGAATAGAAATCAGCAGTGAATATTGTCGCGGTTTTCGCGGCAAGCCACAACAGAAAAGAAGCCTAGCGAGTAAAATGTATACACAATAATAATAAAACAATACAGGACCACGTTTCCTGTTATACGACACACCTTTGCCCTTTCTTCTCACTATTCTCCACTTTACTGTTTCTTCTCCCCAACCTTTTCTTTTTTGTATGCTTTTCCAGTCTTTTCTTCTTTTCTTTGACAACTTTCGTTGATACATTGCGGTTTTCTACGGCGCTGCTCACTGGCACAATCCTCTACTGCGATACGTTTTTTTTTCTTTCTTGTGGTGGCAATCTCTCAATCTTTGTTCACTTCGCCCCCTTTTATTTATTTTTATTGATCTTTCGTGTTTTTTTTTTCTTTTTGCTTTCTTCGATGCTTTTTCAAACGTGCAAGCTCACGAACTCTCCACTCGGTTTCGCCTTTTTACGATGAACTGCAGCAAGCGCTATGCGAGCCGTCGGAGCCAATCCGAATCTGCGTAGGTGTCACGTGACCCTCGGGCTGCTTGGCCAGGTGATATACGTTCGCAGCGCCCGGTTGGCAGAGAGGGGCTCGTAGCCCTCCCTACGCTCCGTCGTAGGATGACACGGAGTCTGGAGAGGAAACGACAATGGCAGCGGGCGCGGTGAGGCTGGTGCAAATATTTGTTTTTCGCGCTTTCCCCAGGCCTGCCTTTGCCGCGGAAAGCGGGTGTGCCGCGGACGCCTCTAAACAAAAGGGCGGAGTGTTTTTGTGTCGAAATGCAAGCATAACAAGGTACACAAATCGAGGCGTTTTTTTTTTTTCTTTCGGCTTTAGTAGTTTTTTCGTGCTACATTTTTGAGATCATGCATACCAAGTATGTCGATCGCTTTCGTTTAGACGTGTTTTAAATCTAGGGGGTGCGCCAATACTGATTCGAATAGAATAATGCTGCGTCATTTGTAGTCTTCTGAGTGTTAAAAAAATCCACACCAAACCGGCTTTTTTTCCCCTTTTCTTTCAGTGTTAAAAGTTAGGAATGACGCTGCAGTATTTGAATTCAAAGCGTTATTCACGCACCCTGACATGATATTTCTTTGACGCAAAATAACCTGATCACACAGGGGAAAAAAATGTCACCTTTGAACGCAGTAAACTCTTAGAACCTGTTCGATAGAGTTCAACGCCGCACCGCATAAAAGGCAGCAAAGGCAACAAGGGTCCTACTAAAGTACACTCTCGGAAGTACGGGGTGTAGTATTTACATCCCTTGCCCAAATATAACACCACAAGAAGTACAATTAGACGTACAGTCCACTGACGTCAAACGAACGATTCCCAATTTTCACGAATCGCTCGATAGTCGAGTGATACAACTTATCAAAACAGCTAATGTCTGTATTAAAGACTACAGGAAAACACTCAACGTTCTGTTAACCCCGCTCAAAAAAACAGCGGTGTTTATTTCTTCTCTCTTTATTTTTGTATTCTTGAATTACTTACATTAGCTATTTAGTAAGTTATATCAGACAGCTATCAAGGCGCTCGTAAAAGTGGGTATCGTCAGTTCGACGTCGAGCGAACTGAACGTCGAAATTTACTTCTTGAGGTGCTATATATATGGGCCAAGGGGTGTAAGTACTATACCACCCCCTATTTTATGAAAGTGTACCGTGTAACAAACACTACCGCGAGCGGCAAGCTTGATACGCTTTATGGTCACTCACGAGGTGAGGAACGGCGGCGGGCAGAAGCTTGAGTTGTCCCGAGCTCTATAGAGCGAGCTTCCCGCCTTCGATGGTGCTTCGGCATCTCATGCACCTCGAGCTCGCGCGGGCGCGCAGCCAAAAGCACGGTGGAAGGCAAAAAGCCCGGGCTGATGGTGGCCTGGCGTGTGGGAGAGACGTCCCACGGTTCTCGCTCTGTCAACGACTATACAGAAATGTAGAGGATGGAGTCATAGCATCCCCTATAGACGCTTTCAGCGAGTCAGTTACTCGAGCTGCCACCAGTCGGCGCGCCCTTCGCGCGCTTTCCGGGCCGCCATAGCCGACCTTCAGTTCCTCGGCGTTGCTCCGCGTTGTGTGCTGCACAGGCCACTACTGGAGCTTCGTTTTCGTGTTCTTTTACGTTCCGCGTTGAAATCTTGCACTTTCTTTGGGTCTTTTCGCTATTTAGAACTTTTATTTAATCATTTGGTATTTATATTTCGACATAGCTCTTGTATTCTCTTATTTATGGAGTGGAATCGGACAGCGAATGGGTCGACGATACTTATGAGGCTTCAATGACCATGTAAGCTCATCCCATTCTTACATTTTTGTCGCTAATAAAGGGCAGTCAACACTATTGCGACATATGCAAATTGCAACTGACGCAGTAAGGCTATCGCAGTCGTGCTTCTCGCTGCATGTGCGCGCTCGTTTCCGTAAAGCCAACCTGCATGTCAGCGATTTAGCGTGCGACGAGACGAGCGACGGAGATTTTTTTTTGATTTTTTTTATTTACAAATACTGTCGCCTGTTGCATCGCTCGTTTTTTTGGGTTTTTAGAAAACGTCGTTCACCGTCTTGGTCGCTTGCTCCGTCACTTCCATGCGGTTTGCCTCGTCGCGCGACTGATTGAGCGACAGCAAAGCGGGTCGCCGTCGCTTATCTGGTCGCTCGCCAAATCGCTTACATGTGGTTTATACTCAATTAATTTCCATGCACACAGCAATGAACCATTGGCGCCTCGATATTAAGTATAAACCGCGTGCAAGCGATTCGGCGAGCAACGAGACAAGCGACGGTGACCCCCTCGCTGTCGCTCGGGCAGTCGCGCGACGAGGCAAACCGCATGGAAGCGAAGGGAGCAAGCGACCAAGACGGTGAGCGACGTTTTCTAAAAACCCAAAAAACCGAGCGATGAAACAGGCGACAGTGAGAAATCTTCGTCGCTGACTCTCGTCGTTGTCGCCGTCGCTCGTCTCGTCGCACGCTAAATCGCTTACATGCGGCTCGGCTTTACGGAAACAAGCGCGCACATGCAGCGAGAAGCACGACTGGATAGCCTTACTGCGTCAGTTGAAATTTGCATATGTCGCAATGGTGTTCACTGACTTTATTAGCGAGAAAAACGTTAGAATGGGTTGACCTTACATGGTCTCTGAAGCCACAATCCTGTATCGTCGATCCGTTCGCTGTCCGATTCCATTTCATAAATAAGAAAATACAAAAGATATGTTGAAATATAGATATCAAATGATTAAATGAAAGCCCGAAATATCGAAAAGACCTAAAGAAAACAGACGATTTCAACGCGGAACGTAAAAGAACGCGAAAACAAAGCTCCGTAGGGGCCGGTGCAGCACACAACACGGAGGAACGGCGAGAAACTGAAGGGCGGCTATGGCGGCAGGGTCACGTGACGCCAAGATGGCGGCGCCCATGAAATGTTGCCTGAAAGGGTCTATACTCGCAAAGCCTGGCAGTTCGGCGACGGAGACATAAAGTGCCCGGTCACAAATTTGGAGTGCGAGGATCTGGTAGCACATGGCATTGAAGAGCCATTTCTCGGGAAACCTTGACGTCAGCGCACAGCTTTGGCAGCGGCGAGGACCCGAAACACACTTGCTCGCTCGGAAGAATCCTCCGTTAGTACCGATGCTCCATGGACGCAGTTTGAAACACTTTGCTCGCCGTATATAGTCACGGGTAGCTCACAAAACAGAAAGACTAACCTATTATCTCTTGCTTCGTGGATTTTAGTGCTTTGGCGTTCTCATTGGTAGTCTCATAGGCGGCCGCTTCTCGTGGCGATGTGCCAGGCTTTGTCAGTACATAGGAGGCTATGGTGGAGTGAAGGCAATTCTAACGGCCTTTCGTTCGGTGCAAGGTGTGTGATTTCCGTTAAAACGTTCGAAAGTTAAGACGGAGTCGTACTTCTCGTACATGATTCTGAAAACATGAAAAGACACGGCACGGCGTTCACTGCTGGAACGATGAAAATATTATCGGCGGCCGCGCCCCACGTATGTTCGAAGCATATGTGCTTCATACAATGCTACTCTTCGACAAAGGTTCGAGACAGTTGTTTCGCGACAGTTGTTTCGCGTGACCAATATCGGATGGATGAATGGATGGGATATTGGCTTTGCCCTTTGAATCAGGCGGTAGCTAGCGCCGCCTATCCTAGAGACATTAGCGCACCTCCCTTTTAAATTTTGCTCTAAATTTCGACACTCGCTAAGGCGTCATCTACCCCCACCCCCAATCCTGCGTATTCCCTTACGAAAACGGGTCTCAACATTCTTTTTAATTTTTTTAGACTTCTTATTGGCTTTCCGCGATCCTACTGAATTCCTTTATAAACGCACTTTGTTTTGACTATTGTCAAAAAACTTTCAAAAGAAAAAATATTGCATTTTTTTGTAGACTTATTTATAAAAAAATTAAAAAGAACTTGTAAAGACGTTTTTCTATAGGATATTTTCTACAAAAATTCAAAAGAAAAAACAATAGATTTCGTTTTGTAGACTTATTTATAAAAAAAATTAAAAAGAACTTGTAAAGACGTTTTCCCGTAGATTATTTTCTAAAAAAATTCAAAAGGAAAAACAATAGATTTCGTTTTGAAGACTTATTTATAAAAAAATAAAAAGAAGTTGTAACAACGTTTTTTGTAGCTTATTTTCTAAAAAATAAAATTAAAACCTATTGACATTATTTCTTTATAATATTTTATACAGAGAGACATTTTTTATTATTTTATTTGGTCTGCGGTTGTGTGCGGGGTCCGATATGACGGATGTTTTTTTTTTCTACTTTTTATTGAAAATGTGTTGACTTCTTGTTCATTTTGATTACTTTCTTTTGACTGACTTCCTGTTGACATGGTCAACAAAAAGTTTGTTGATTTTGTGTTAAAACTTTTTTTATGATTTTCTATTAACTTTTTATTAACTCTAGGTTGGATCTTTTTTCTGTTGACTTCCTGTTGAATGGGTTATCAGAAATACTGCAGACGTTCTAGTTACTTCGTGTTTAAATTATTCAGTTGACTTTCTGTAGCCAGTGTCAAAAGAAAAGCTACAGACTCTCTGTTGACTTTTTATTGAACATAATACATCTTGACTCAATGTCAAAAGTCACTAAGTTTCTCAATAGTCTCTGACAAGTTGAGAACCATAGGGAGGAGCTTCCGTTCTCCTGCCTCCAGCGCGAGCCTTCTATACTTGACAACTCTTCGACGTCTCACGCCACTCGAGCTCGACTGCGCAGTCAAGGCACGACGGAAGGCATGGGGCGCGTGCTGGAGGGCAGGCGTTCGAAAAACACGCCCTGCCGTTCTCACTTTGTAAATGACAATCGTTGCATTATTGACCCTATTCAACTAGTAAAGAAGAGCAAAATATTAAAGTGGAGCAACCGCCTTGAATGTCTTCGTACCGAGTGGTGCTATTCAGAGAAGCGATAAACATTTGTTCTATGAGCCGTTTTTGTGGATGTTGTTTTAGCGACTACACGAAATTATTATTAGTTGTACCAATGCTTTTTAGTAAGAGATAGAGTCCACGAACTTCGAAACACTGTCTTTCCTTGGACAGACTTTCGAGAAGGAGACCGGAGTCTTGGAAGCCTTGTAAGTGCTGAGGTGGTCACCGGCCAAATGATTACCTTCAATATGTAGGCTATATAAGGCTCTGGTGCTGTCAAGACGACTGTGTTTCTGGTGTTGAGTGCTTGATGGTGTTTGTGTTTGTTTACATTGTTTATTTGTGGGATGTGTATGTATCAAAAAGACACTATTTCCTAACGAAATTAAAAAATATATTAAAAAATTTAGTGTTTTTTAAACGTTAATCTGCGGTTTTGTCAAAAGGAATTCAACAAAATTTATGTAAGAAGGAATTCAAAAGAATGTATGTAAGAAGCAATTCTAAAAAATTTAAGTGGCCAATTTTAACTAGGAGTGAAATAAGTTGTCAAAACAAAGTCTAAGAAAAATAAAAAAAAGTAAAAAAAAAAAATTTAATAGGACTCCAGAAAATTTTCAACAAAAATTCAAAAGAATTTAACTACAGATTTTTGTAAGGGTTATCCCAGTTCTGCGATTCTATTTTTGTCCAAACTCCTTTTTTTTGTGATTGTTATTATTTTTATTTTGTTTTGCTCTGGACTTTTATTTTTGCAAACAGGGAGGGCAGAATTGAATCCCCGTGTATTTCAATATAGCATCTTCAAGCACCGTTCGCTCTCGCCGTGGAATGCGCGGCGCCAGGCACGTCCTTGTTACTGAAATGTAGTACCGAAATATCGTCACCCATTACGGAAATCGAAAAGTAACTATACGTTATTCGTTACTTCGATTCAGAATGAGCGTATTACCTCAGCTTTAAGGTCACGCGTCATTTTACTCGTTCCTTTGAACTTGTCGTTTATATAGCGCGGTAGCCGCTTCCAATATTTGTCGTCGTTAATATTTTTTGTAACGCCTTTACTTGGGTATGATTGTGAAAATTGTAACTAGCAAGTGCACTTTTTTTTTTTTTCGTGGGAAAAGGAATATTTAGCTTTTTTTTTTCTTTTTTGGCCATACAAGACGCGAGCTAAGATGAGAATTACGTTCGGAACTTGAGTAGTGCAGGTTCCCCTCCAGGAGTACCTAAAGTGTGGTAATTTTCTACTCGATAAAAACTTAAAGGAGCTGTGCAACGATTTCATTGCTTTACTTAAATATTTTGGGACTCGGTGTCTGGACCTTTCTGAAGAAGAAAAAGCCGCTTTTGCCTACATGTCCTAGTTTTTATTTTAAAAAATCGACAAAGCTTGAGGTTTTTGGCACCTCTCAACTTCTTGGCCATCTTCCGAGTCACGTGGATTGTGATGTGAATGGAGGACAAGCGGGGTTCCGGTGAATCTCTCTCTCTAGAGCCGTCAGTGAGCAGCGAGAACTCACCCGCTCACAACCACGTGACCACGTGCTTGCGCAACGCAATCAAGAAAGAGAGAGGAGGAAAGTCTCGTCCGGGTCCTGCCATCCACGTCCGGCTCTGCCCCTTCCCCCTCCGGCTTCTGGCGGCTGTTCGCGGTAGCAGATAGAGCTGACGGTTTTGTTGACCTCGGATAGATGGCGCCACTAAAACTCCGTATAATAAACATTTTGTCGATGATATCGAGTTGTTGACGCATTTATGTTTATGTGGGGACGACAGGATTTATAGAAAAATTACCTTTTATCGAGCAGGTATTTGCAAACTTGATATCCTTTTCCAATTCCCCCAGTGACGCCATGCCATAGACTTATTACAATAAACGTTAGAGGCCCACCTGGCGCTAGTGTCTACGCGACTTCCGGTTGCAACTTGAAGCAGACTGCATGCGGTATTCCTATGGGAAAACGCGCGTGAATTGTGTCTCTTCGCCGGAAAATAACATGAATACCTTTTGTCATTCCGGTTGTACCGGATAGCATGTACCTTTATTGGTATTGTGAAAGTGTAACTGCTTTAGTTATAGCATTTTTTTTTTACCACTGAACGATGTTAAACTTCGCTGTATTTCAGGCCCAAACGTCTGTTGCAAAGAAGGTATGTAAAAACGAGCGACGATTCGAAGCATACTAACGATCGAATGGAATCTAGAGTGTGTTCAAGGTTTGCTAGCATTTCGGTGGTATTTATATATTGCTAATATGCCTGTCCTATCACTGGATGAAAAGGACTCCGTCGTGCATCTTTACGATCGGTTAAAGAAACATTCGAACGCAAATAAATAAAGCACGTGAGCTACGAAAGGTGTGTTGTTTTATTATTTCCTATATCGGGCACCTGCACTGTGGCTCCCCCTATTTGCAAAAATTTGGAGCGTGCGGGTGATGATTTGAACCCAGAACAAGCATCTTCGCACATATTCATGAGCAGAAAGAATAAAGCGGGACTTACTTATCGCAAATCGGACTATATTACGTGACTTTATATTTATTTTCATCGTCTGCAAGCGCAAGGAGTTACGTATCCAGTGTTACTGCGTAGTTCTTGCCGTCTCTCTTGGTTTTCCACATGTCCTTCGTTCGTTTGGCACGTATATCCCCCATGCTGGGAAGCGTCGACGCCGTGTTCGCGCTAACAGTGTCCGACAGTGCACATAAATGCACGTACGAAGCGGTTTTAACACCATTTTTTATGCCACGAATTTCAAATAAAACTTCTGGTAACTGACCAATTATTTCATCTGCGTGACTGAAAAATGTTTTAATGTGCCTAGTACGTACACATTATTCGTGATATTTGCTCTTATAATCGAGCGCAGAGAGAAACTCAACTGGCTTTTTTAACTTTTTTCCAGAGAAATGCATTACCGGAAGTCAATTTCTGACTGCTTGCTGTCTGCTCCAAATTGTAACAACACACTAGCGCCGCCTGAACCTCTAGCCTTTTTTGTAATAACTATGTGCCATACCGCGCGGTTCTCGTGGCCGCCGCTCGCGGCTGCAGGTCATGAAATATTTTAATTTTTTGCCTCGCCATTACGCGGCAGAATCGCAACATTTCGAAGGAAGGAGATGTGTTTTCTGTCATTTGCGACAATACAAACAATGTCAAAAGTAGAAGATGCATATTCTTTCAACGTTAAAATCGTTGCACAGCTCCTTTGACACACATACATTACCATAGTCCATTGCAACTCAAGAAGGCAAGAAGGCGGAGACTTCAAAATTGAGAATCAATGGGTCCATTCATGTTAGATTACATGGAGCTAGTCAACGGGCGCTCCGCGTCAACTGCACAATTTTCTATGTTCTGTTAACCGCAACAGAGTAGTAAACTAGGACAGTCCTGTCGTCTTTGTTCCTTTCTTCGTCGCCGTTTGTTTTTTCAACTGATTTCTATTAACCATTTTTTTTTAACCAAGAGACGCAGTCCTTACTGCTGCCTGATAGTATACCAGACGACTTATTAGTACCGTATATTTTAAGTAAAAAAGAAAAGTACCACTTTCGTACCCACACAATTAATGTAAGAGACATAACGGGGAAGGCTATACCTGGGCCCTGTGTATGGGTGTGTGTGTGTATGTGTGCTCTTAAAGGAGTATGAAACGCGCTATAAAATTTCGCTCTCAAAATAAGTTCCCCAGCAACGCACGTAGCGATGGCATTCACTAGATATTCCATGCATATTCTTTTGCTACGCCGAAGCAAATATAAAGGGATTGTTTTTTGGAGAATATTTCTATATTTTAAAGCTGGAATAACTACGGCGACGATATTTATTTTTATTTATTCGTAAGGTAGGGATATATTTAATATGGTTGTTCTCAGTTTTTAATAAAGACGTAGTTACGCCTAACCATAGTTTTGCAAATAGGGTTACATTTTCGGTAGCAATCCCTTTTTGTATGGTTCGTTAACTACTGCGAAGAATGTTTCAATATAGGTATCTGTTCACAATATTTATTTATATATAGTTAGGCCGGGCATATCTCTCATTCAGGAAATCGGAGTGACTTACAGATAGCTATCCTTTTTTGTTGTATCTACTGCGAAGCTATCGTCTTTTCGCCAGAGATATCCTTACGGTAGTTATCCCGATGTTTTTGATATCAGGATATAGTCAAGGCGAGCATATCCATAACTTTGAAAAAAGGGAATACCTTTTAGGGTAGCCATCTTTATTTGTAAGGTTGGGGTGATTACTGTGAAGCTATTTATGTTTTTTTTTCAATAAATATGTTTTTATGGCAGTTTTTTCTTTCTTTTTTTTTGTATTGAGAAAGTTAGGGCGAGCATATTTTGATTTTTTTTTAAATAGGGATAACTCATCTAGACCCCTTCCCCCCCCCCCCCCCCCCCCTTTGTAAACCTGGGTAACTACTAGGAAGGTATCGTTTTAAGCAGGGATATCTTGTCCCTATTTTATATTATTTATTATTAATTTATTTACAATACCCTCAGGGCCATAAGGCGTTAGAGAGGGGAGTGGGTGTTAAGTACAATGTTTGATACTGCTTCTCGAAATCTGACGGGATCCTGAATTGTTTCGATGTCTTCGGGAAGGTCATTCCAGTCCACAATTGCATCAGGAAAAGGGGCGTGCTGATGTGCTGTGGAAAAACACTTTGGCCGATCTATTTTATGGCAGTGATCGAGTCTGGAGGAAAGATAAGCCGGTGGGGAAAGAAGAGACTGATTTAATTGTGGTAAATAAAAAACTTTATGCAGAAGGCAGAGACGGAATATTTTTCGACGAGTGAAAAGCAATGAGAGAGAGATATGTGATTTAATGAGAAAGACACTGGAAAAACTGGAATAATCATACTGAATAAAACGCGCAGCACGGTTTTGAACAGATTCAATGTAGTCTGTTAATGTAGCATGATGAGGGTGCCAGATTGAAGATGCGTATTCTAATTTAGACCAGGCTGGGGCATGATAGAGGAGCCGTTTCAGTTGCGAAGGGGTGGATCTTGAATTGCGACGAAGGAAAACCAAGCTTTTGTTCGCGGAACTCACAACTGAATTAATATGGTTTTCCCAGGAGAGGTTTGAAGTTAGAAGAACGCCGAGGTATTTATACACATCCGTGGGTTCAAGAGGGATGCCATTAAGAAAATGAACAGGAGAGGTTTGAAAAGAGGAACGAGATAAGCGCATGTATCTACATTTGCTGACGTTAAGCGTCATCTGCCAGTTAGTACACCAGCTCTGAATTAGGTCGAGGTCGTTTAGTAGGGTTAAAGAGTCATGAAGGGATGTTATTTTTCGGTAAAGGACACAGTCGTCGGCAGATAGGCACATGGGTGAAGATACCTGAAGAGGAAGATCGTTGATGAAGATGAGGAAAAGTAACGGACTAAGCACCGTTCCCTGAGGCACGCCAGATGTTACGGGGGCTGAAGTAGATGAACAATCATGAACAAACTGATGACGCCGAGAGCGAAAAGATTCAATCTAGGAGAAACCATTATTATCCAGCTTTAATGACGATAGTTTTACAAGCAGTATCTTATGCGGAACATTGTCAAATGCTTTAGCGAAGTCGAGAAATATAGCGTCAGTGGGGTAGCCAGAATCAAAGTTTGCGAACAGGTCGTTTGTTAAGCAGAGAAGTTGGGTTTCGCAGGAGTAGTTTCGACGGAAGCCGTGCTGCGCTTTGTTAAAAAGGGAGATAGAATCAAAGTGAATAGATAGTTGCTTGTGGATTACGTGATCGAGTATTTTAGAAGGTACTGATGTTAAAGATATTGGCCTATAGTTTAAAGGAAAAGATTTATTTCCGCTTTTGTGGGCCGGGATGACCTTGCCGATTCTCCAATCCTCAGGAACCACCGCCGAATATAATGATTGCTGAAATGTTTGTGTTAGAAATAGCCTTGAGCAATATTTAGTGCTTTGTAAGACGTTAGAATTTATGCCGTCAACACCACAGGAAGATGACCCCCCCCCCCCCATTTTCAGTTACTTAATAATACTAACAATACCTTCGTAATCAATACTCATTGGATCCATAGGTAAAACATTGCTAGTAATAGGCAAGGACAGTGTTAATGGGCAGTGGGCGGTGAAATGGGAAGAAAATCAATGATTAAGAACTGTGGCACACTGAATAATCTCGATAATGTTCTCGGAATCATCAATAAGCGCTAGTGGGGAGCATGGTGCATGATTTACAACACTCCAAAATTGGCGCGGGTTGTTTAGTAGCATAGATAGAAGTGTCTCCTTGTAGGATATAGGCTTCTGCTGCTCTAATATAATTTTATAATTAGTACCACATTCATTATATTTAGACCAGGATGAAGGTAGTTAGGCCAGCATATTCCTACTTTTGGAAATACGAATAAATTCCTGACATCTAACCCTATTTGTAATGTCTAGAAAACTACCGCGAATTTATCCTTTAAAAGAATGGATATTTTACGGTAGTTATCTCTGACACTATGGAGGGTGTTAAGGCGAGCATATCCCTAGTTTTGGAAATAGGGATAACTTTCCGGAAGCTATCCCCATTCCACCGAATTCCATCTCTCCCACAGGAACGGGGAAACCGAGTACGTCCCTAACAACGAAGTAGTCCGCATGTCACGGCGTTCCTACACACACCCCCATCCGTCCTCACTTAGGTGGACCGCGAAGAAGGTTGCGAGCGTGCACCGGCAGCTTCGGTCCCTGTTCCACCTGCGCGAGCGGCAGTGCTGTCGAGACACATCCCGCAGCAAAGCGCCGGGGATAGCAGCCTTCGCTGCGGTCCAAGTTAGACTCCGAGCGCGGTTTTGAAGGGGAGAGGAGGGGGGGGTAGTTCTGCAAATCTCCCTCTTTCCTGGGATTTCTCGTTCTTCCCCACGCATTCCCTGGCCCCATTGTTCTCAGTTTGTGAGGAACAATGACCCGTCGGCGGGAGGGATCTGACGACCACGCGATCGAGGCGTGAGCGGCTTTGGATTCAGCTCTGGATTCGGCGTTTGACTCGGGCTCAGTGGTCGGTACGGAGTCTTTCGTGGGTGCTTGTTATGTAACGCTTGTTCCGATGGGAATCTCTCGATCGAAACGCGGAAGATTGATTTTTTTTAATGTATATCCTTGTTTATCAGCTTTCTTTTTCTGGCTTATATTTTAGGGAATTAGGAGCTTATCGTACGCTCGAATCCTCTTCAAATGGGAACCGGTGCTTAACATTTCTTCTTTTTTTAAAAAAAAAGACTATGTTCGAAAGTCGTGAAATAAAGACAACGCGCGTGAAAAGAATGGCGAGTGAATAACTGTGTAATATCGATGTTTCTTTTTGTTTTTTCTTTCTTCTTTTTCTTAAAGGTTTCCGCTATATTTCGGAAAGCACTCTAAACTGTTACCCCAAAAAATCGAAACGTGAGCTTGGTAGCATGCCGCGTACTTCAGTATAGATTTGGACCGGAGATTTAATAATTCGCCTCAATTTCTACCCAAGATGCGTGCAAATTACACCAAAATAATAGCATGGAGCTCTGAACTTTACCTAATACACGTTAAAAAAAAAAAAAAAGAGACGGCCACTGTATTTAGCACCACATCCCATCAGTTGTATAGTATGTCCCAGTCGCATATAATAATTTAGGCAGACAACTTAACGCGAAATTTCTCAATAAATGGTACCATCGCTTTATTTGATGACACTTTCGGTCACTCTCGACAGCTTGGAGAGAGAAGAAAAAATCAGTTAAAAGGCTTACTATAATGTTAATTGCAGCTTGATCAAATGATCTGGAAGGAGCTTCCACCGGAATCTTCCCCTGTAACCGACTAGATATGCTTTGATTCTCTGCCCCGGGTCATTTGTCGGCTATGAGTGACATCGAGCACGAGTGCGTTTCATTCTATACTCCGTTTCACTTTAAAAAAACGTCGAAGAGGTTCCTGAAAAAAAAAAAATGAAGTTGACGTGAATCGGGCGTATTTTTGTCCCATGAATTTGAATATCACGAGCACTTGACTCGAACGTATCGGTAGACGCAAGAAAAAAACGAAAAAAAAAACAAACAAACAAAAAAACTCCGCTGTGTGTGACGTCAAACCTTGAAGTTTCAACTTCCTCGCGCTTGCCGCTTTTGAGAGAACGCGTGCAACGTTTTCGCTTGCTCGGGCAAGCCGTGCGGAAATGCGCCATTTTCTCCTCCCACGGGAAGCAGGGGCTTCGGCACTATTGCGAGAATCTGGCTACTTGGCGTATCAATCTTAAATATAACTTTTTATATTCGTGATTCTGTAGAGCCAATAAAAACAATTTAGGTGTGTTGTTTTTTCTCCTTTCTTCAAATACAGAACCGCTTCAGTCTTCATTCAAAGGGAAGCTGAAGAGGTCCTTGAAATCGAACAAGGAGTAAATTTTGTAATGCAGACACCTTAAAAATTATGCGTCTTCAGTTTTATATCAATCGTATGACTACGAGCGTCCTAATAGCCAATACAAATTTCGACATAAAATGCCGATTGCGGCGCGAGAGCGGTAAGAAAAAACTAGCAAAAGCGACGTCATCAGCGGGGTCGGATGACCCGTGCGCGCCATCAACGTTACTAGATTAACCTCAGCTCTGGAACTCCCGCCGAAGGGGCTACACCCTCCCCCCCCCCCCCCCCCCCCCCTCAGTCACCTCAGTCCGCCTCCCGTCGTTTGAAGCGCCATCTAGATTTCCTTTTCATTCCTGCGTGTTCCGTAGCGTACGGCGGAACGTCATCTCAGACGCTGCGCTTCGAAACGTACGCATTCCATAGCATACACTGCAGTTACCAAAGCAGCCGTCCGGCGCGTCGAACGACGGAAGGCGAGACGTGGTGAGTGAGGGGGGGGGGGGGGGGGGGGGGGGGGGCACTGCTCGTGCAAGCAGCGTCCATGAGCGGTTCCGTAACTGAGCTAATTTAATAACGTTGCTCGCCACTTAGCTGGTCCGGGGACGCCGTCAATGACGTCACGACACTCAGGACAGATAACAGGCGGCAGAGAGGGATCGCAGCACCCCCCGGCAGCAATCGCTGCGCGTATTTCTTCTTTTTTTTCAAACAAAGGGGGTTTACGTTTTCTTCTGTCCAAGCGCGATAACTGAGTTCGCGGGACGATGTGGCATGCGAGTCCGCTCCTAACCCTGATTCCTTAAAAAAAAAAAAAAAAGTGCTTCAGCTACCCTTAGAGTACGATTACGACCGACTCGGCGATCGGATGAAGCCAATCAAACCGCACCAAAAGGTGCATTGTCACGCTGGTCAGTCTTTTCAGGTTTCTCATCACCGGCTAAAACAATCACGGACAGAAAAAAAAAATTGCGGTAGCTTAGCTCGGCTATGCAAGGATATACGTAGCGTGAGCTTATGCGCACAAAAGGAGAGGCGCTACCAAGCGGCTTCGGTGCAGCGTCAGACTTGGCTACTGCGCAACGGAGGCGCACAGCTGGGCACGCGGTGGCGCCAGTGCGTCTGCCGCGGCTATGACGTCACTCCTCTGGAATGCTCAAACCGGCAAGGCGCGCGCGGCGGCGGCGGCTCCGGCGCGCCGTGTGACGTCACTGCTCGTCGCGCTTGCGCAGCACGGCTCTTTGGGAGCCACGCGAAACTGCTTAATCTCGGCGAGTGTAGCTCACGCTACAAAAAAGCGGGACTGCGGCGCATTCGTTGTGTACGTGGTGGGTTTATTCGGTGGTACAGACACACAAAGGTGATGAATGGCATGACAATGAACTTTTGCCGTTGCTTGATTGTAGGCGCTTTTTAATCATCAGAGCCTCGGCTGTGGCTGAAGGGAATGGGAGTGTATAGATAGGCTGAAAACAGCCATATAGTTTCGTTTTTGTATAAATGTTTTTCTTTTTGTTTTGTTTTACGGGGTCGGCACCTCTTGTGTTTCGACGTGCTCAAGGTGCTTCTTACCGCGTAGGCTAACTGACCTTCCACTTAAACGGGGACCTGAGATAAAAGTTGAGAATGGGCCCGACGAGACCCGACACGGGACGTTGATGTCTTTACGAATCCTCGCCTTTAAATGTTATTCGAATTGTAACCGTCGATGTCTCTTTGCGCTAAATTTTTTGTTATCATTATTTATTCGATTGAGTTAATTTTTAAGGATCACTAAAGTCAACACGACAAAGTAAAAATCTTTTTTTTTTTTTTTTTTGCGCGCCTGATTTGTTTTGGATTGCACGCTTTAATCCGTTCGCGAAGGGCGCAGCGCGGCCTTCCAACACCATTGTTGTTCAACAGATCCACGACCTTCCGGAACACCTAAAATATCAAGGAGAAAAGTCCTTCCCGCCTTTTTGACCCATACATTCTAAATATTTTAGAGCTCAGATGGACACCAGGGTTGAAACCCGCAGTTTTAGATACTACTCTCTGGCGTATCAAGAAATGGCACTGGCAGAAACCGCAGACATTGGGGATAAAATGCTGATCGAGTGTTACAGCTTACATTACGCGAGGCCTGTCTCAGATACTTCAGAGAGTTCATCAACACCACAGTGATGCTTCAGACTTCGTCAGCTGTGTGTATACGAGAGCGGATCAAGCGCGTTGAGCTCGGTCGCCAACCCTGAAAAAGTTGGTGGCATGGATTAGGCTAGGTGGCGCAACCTACCACCCATTACCAAGAGTATAGCTATTAACATCCATCCCTTTATCCATCGATGGCTAAACAAGCAAACCGCTCGAATGGTCTGGACATGATTTTCTGTTTTTCGCTGGAATGTGTGCCGATGGTAAACTGCATGTTATAGCCAAGTTTTCAAGTCTGATTTGTTCAGGGGATACGATTGTGCCGTGTGTACGTTTAGACAGTCGGAATATAGCCAGCCCAAATTGGCGTCGGATGTCTCAGCTGTAGATGATGAACCCTGGAGTCTTCAACGCGCATAGTGCAGAAATGGTACACGAGCGCACGCCGGTCCGATGCTCATCCAGATCGAATTAGTCAGGGATGGGAATTGAACCAGCACCACCTAGACTGGCAGGCCTCTCCGTTCTTCGTGTGACATCACGCTATGGGCCCGGCCGCCTGACATCTCTATTTTCAGTCGCTCGGCAATGGCAACCTAGACTACGGCGTTGTGCGTTTCGTCGAATTCATTTTTCAGTTTGAAGTGACTTCTAACCCAAAGCAAGGATGATCCGTGCGTAACGCTGTGTGCCGTGGCGTTTACTGTGATGTGGAAGAAACGCCCAAGAAACATGGGCCCCTGGATACCTACATGGCAAGGAGTTTGGGATCACGATAAGTCGAAAACAATTTCGATTAGGCCTCGTTTCGTTGAACTTGCAGACGGTAATTTTTTTTTTTTTTTGACAACTATGGTGCTGTTTAGATTTAAGTAATCTACGCAATACTCAAAAACACACACTTGTTCAGCGATTTCTTGATCGGTTTAGGTCTAGTGTTTGAATCCTGCTGATCACGAGAGCTCGCTAAAAGAAGGGCGAGGACGAACCCCCTCGAAACACCCAACAGTTTGGACATTCTAAGCTGTGTGCACATATAAAATACCTTCTACCCTTGACGACTGTGTATTCGACGAATTGGACGACGTGTTCGACGACAGGAGAGCAGCGTGGGCGACAGGCAAGCACTTAGCCGGCGGCTCGGCACGGCTTCGTCGAGCCGAGTTCAAATGACCGGAGAAGCCGGACACATTTTTGGCGTCACGCCGATGTGGAGAGGAGGTATTAGTAGAGGCCTGTCAGTCCAAGTGGTGTTTATTGAACCCAGTATTCCTGGGATCTGCAGCGAGAGCTTTCGCTCCACGCGCTTTGAGCTGCACTGCGTTAAAGTGATGCTGGACCAAAGATTTAACTGTCCATAGTAAGTGGAGCTATAGCCTCCTCTACACTGACAAAGCCTGGTAGATCACCACGAGACGCGGCCGCCGAAAGTGATAAGGTAGAGCGGCAGACAACGGATGAGAGGATAGGCATGTAACGGGCGCCCCGCTGCGGCGAGACGCCGAAACACACTTGTCCCGAGTGATGGAATGTCCGCTCGTGCTTTTCGCTTTCGTCGCGCTACCGCTTCTTTTCTCGTCGTGTTTTAATGCCATGTTTGGGTCCTCGCCGCTGCAAAAGCTGTGTGCTGACTACAAGCCCGCCGAGAAATGCTCTGCGCTACCAGGTCCTCGCTCTCCAAATCTGCGAGCGGGCACTCTATGGCTCCGTCGTCGAACCGTCAGGCTTTGTGAGTACAGAGGAGGCTATGGTGGAGCATGACACGAGCCAGCAGCCGCTGGTGTGCGCGAGGGAACGCAACAAAATTGACGTCACAGCCCCTCCCCCCCCTCTAAGAAAAAGGATTAGTCATTCTTTGTTTATACAGCAGGAGTTTAGTCTGCCAGAACATGGCGACATTGTTACCCGCGGTAGATAAGCAATCTAGCCAGTGCAATACGACTGCTAGCCTGAGGTCTTTAAAGTAGTTATACACGACCGCACGCCGGTATGATGCTTATCCAGGTCGAAACGGGCAGGGGTGGAGATTGAACCCAGGATCCCTGGGTTCTGCAGCGCGAGCTTTCGCTCCACGTTCTCCGAGCTGGTGTGGGATAGCCCACTCGACCGCCGATCCCCCTCAAAGTACCCCATTCACGCTTAAGATGACAGTGATATGTGCGGGCTCCAGGGAAAATGGGAATAAAGATAAGCTTTTTAATCTCCACAGTGGGGTCTGGTGATAAAAGGTAGGCGATTAATTTGCGTAACCAACATGTAGCGTTCACTTGTGGAGATGAAGGTCATGTCGATATTTTTTTATTGCCCGGAGCATGTACGATTTCACTGTGATCGTAAGCGTAAATGGGTTACTATGATGTCAATTTCGTTGCGTGTGCTCGCGCATACCTGCGGTTACTGGCTGGTGGAAAGATCGCGCGCCACTTATTATGGACAGCAAAATGTTTGGCTAAGGGCCAGTTGCACCAACGCCGCTTACCTTAACCCAAAGCGGCACTTTCCTAAGCCGGCTTAGCGCCTTAAACCGAGCTTAGGTAAGCACGGGTTTAAATTCCGGTTGCACCAACGTTAAGCCGGCTTTACAGACGCGCCCCTAGCTAAACGCTGGATTTGCGTAGGGAATCTAGGGACAAACAGAGCAAACTAGGGAACGCTCAGAGCGACGAATACGATTGGCGGAGAGAAATCATGTGATGTAAAAAAAAAAAAAAAAAAAACTGCCGTAGTAGTTGTCGTCGGCGTCTGCTTTTCGCTGTATTTCTTCGGTGAGTAACAAATTAAAGGTCTCCAAATTCAATCATTTTTTCGTTTAACTTTCAATAACAGAAGTCAAAGCTTCAAATAAACACGAATGCTCTTTACATCTGTGATTGTGTGTTTAATATCGGTTGATAACAGGATATTTTGACAATGGTAGTAGCTTTCGTGCTCACATTTTGAGGCGAAGGAGCCATCGGGGCCCCAAATCTCACCGAACGCGAGAAGGACACTCTACTCGCTACGTCGCTGAAGACAAAACATCATGGATATAAGTAGGCAGGCAAGATGACTACTAAAACCAAGTCAAGCCTGAGACCGATGAAGTTCAAAACAGTGACGAACTCGCCACGGCAGCTGCGAAAATACCCGGAAATCGTCGAAAAAAAGTCGTCGAGAGGTCAGGTCACGAGACCTTGCATCGACGGTACTCGTTGCTATCAGCAAGGTGACAGAACTGCACTGTACCGTCGTTGAACATCCGCTGCAGCCTCAAACGGACTTCAGTTTTACACTGTCGAGTTCAGAAAAAAAAAAAAAAAAAAGAAACTCCCACTAGTACATCACATCGTGCCGATAAGAACGGTCGTCTCTTCGCATCACCTGCCCAGCCTGCCCCGATACAGCAATGAACGAATCTAACATAGTAGTCGTTACGATTTGTCGTCGCCACGAATGAAAGATATAAAGCAAAATATTCCTAAAAAATCGCGATCACCAAAAAAGTTACGGAGGACACAACAAGGCGCAACGTTCAACTGAATTTTATTGAGAACGTGTTCCGGTATATAGTCTCAGCCATCGTCACAAGGACAACAAACGACAAAAGTAAAGGGAAAACACCATCACAGAGCACAACTCGGAAACAACAGTATCTCGTTCTCGGGAAACGAATGAAAGATATAAAGCAAAGTATCTAAAAAAAATGCGATCACCAAAAAAGTTACAGTTATGGTACGATACAGTTTTCTGAAGCCAAGATTCTACTCGCGAGATAAGGAAAATTCACTGACGATTGTCTCAAAACTCAGAAAACGAAAGAAATTGAATTTTCGCTGTTTTATTACTTAAAAGCGCGGCAATCTCATGCAAACGGCAGCGGTGTCGACAATCAGCTGATCGCCGAGATCATGTACTGCCACTATTCAACGCGCTGATCAGATTGAAGGATACGCGCTGCAAGTGTAGATAAACAAGGTGGTAAATAACAATACGTTACAGCTATGCGAAAATTAGGAAGTACATACGAATAAGCTCCTTGACAGAAGAACCAACGGGAATACAGACGTGAGCCCCACAGCTCCGTACGTTTCTCGGTTAGGGCTAACACGCCCTGAAAGTGGAGAGCCAACTTGAAAACAGGGGTCGATCAACACTTCACGCGACAATATTTTGCATCCTTGTCACAATCGAAAGTCATTTTGTCGAGACTTTCACGCTGATGTAGCCTAAAACACTTTGCACAACCAATTTCGTCCACCGCGTCGACCGTGACAAACCAGCCGCCATGTTTTTAATCCAGGATTAAGAAACAACCAGAAGCAAAGCGCCCAATGTTGGGCGCTTAAGTTAAGCGTAGTTTAGTGCTAGGTTTAGCGATAAGCGAGTTTGGTGCAACCGAACGAAACCGAAACTAAGCTTAAGTTCCCGGCTAAGCTCCGCTTTGCGCTAAGCGACGTTGGTGCAACCGGCCCTTAGTATCCCTTTAACAGACTCGGCCACCGATTCCGCATTTTGGTGGATGCTTGTCTGAAAGCTTGACAGACTCTGGACGACTGTTGTTTTTTTTTTTTTTTAGTTGTTCTCGAAACAAGCGTCTGCTTTCGGTGTCTCTATGGGTTCGTGTCTTTTCTTTAATCTTTTTTTTTTTTTTACGGTGGTAAACTAAACATTTTGTGTTGTCATCTTCCTAGCTCTTCGACTATTCTGACAGTTGACATGTCGGCTTCCATGGTCACACTGTCTCCAGCCCAGTGCCGGGTATCCACACCTCTAACGTATGTTTTGCCCAACTTCTTAGGTCTACTTGGCCACTTTTCCCATTGCGGCACTGTGAGCCTTGATTATGAGTGAAGAGAGGCTAGCTTGGCGTCTTTTCACTCCTCTTACCTTACGAAGACGCCGCGTGGGTAGGTGAATGGGTGTACGCGGCTAAATCCTTTGAATTGGGTGGCGGCTTGCGGCATCTAGTAATTTTGTAAAGTCTCTTCGAGTAAAGTACATATTAGGGCTGGCCCTTTTCGTAGTGCTATTTCTCAAAACGCTTGCCTTGTAGGAGCGGACAAGCTTGCGAAAAGCTTTCAAAAGAAAGGGTTAAACAGACTTTCCGTTGTGCACCAAAGTGTTTATTTTCCTGAGCAGGACAGCGTCTAACAATCTTCCAGACTGTGGCCACGTTGAGTGTGGTGCCCTTGTGACAACATGGGCCGCCTATGTAAATGTATAACTATACAATTCCTCTAGACAAAATAAACCCGTTCTCGTCGTTTTATTGCACAATGCAGTATATAATGAGCTTATATAATAAGTTATAATATTAAGTTCATGTTATGCGCTATAGTACTCATATTATACGGTCTATTGTAAAGTAATGAAGGAGCATTATGGGGGCAGGTTATTTCAGTGTCCTGTTTGGTTACGTATAACTAAAAAAAAATGTTCGTTAGCTTTTTGCGGTAGGTATAGATAACGGATTCGCGTTTGTCACGTTAAATAAGAATGATAAAGAGATAACGCCATTATTGAAAGCAAAGTATGAACATAGCAAACGGTATTCATATCCACTACTAATTCTTATTACTTTGTTATTGAAAAAATAATAGTTTGTAATGAGAGAGCATTTATGATAAAAAAAAAAATTCTGGGGGACCCAAAGTTATGGATAATAATTTGAGTGCCTGACATTTACGAGGCTGATTTGTACGATGAATCAATTCCGAAGCGTAAATTCATAAGCTCCGCCCATCGTTCCTTAACATGTGAATGGCCATAACAAAGAAGACAATATAAGTACCCAATTAATTTTTTTTTTGTGTTGTACAACTTTTTCTAGCCACTTAATTTAACATTGATAAATGGGTTCACGCTGCTTTATTAGTGTTCATTAAACCTTAGAAACTTTATACTTAGGAGCGTGAGCACTGAAAGCTGCTCTGTGATCAACTCACGTTCTATGACAAATTAAAAATAAAAAAAACGAAGTCACATTCGGTATTTTATCTTCGTCACAAATCACGTAGGTGTTAATGTGCATTCGAGGGTGTTTACGTTATATTACCAACGTAATTGATAAATTTATGTAGTGTTCTAATCATCATCTGTAAAGTAAACATTTTGATTGATTTCAACAACTGCTAGATTGCTTGCGATCAATCAAGAAAATAACATTAGTGCATCATATTTGGCAGCGAATGTGAATAAAACATGTTTAGGTAATGTGTTTTAATGTACCACTCGCAATACGCTATAGAGAAGAACGCGGGTTTGGCACGCGAATCCTTTAAGGAGTGGCAATATCTAGGACGTCTGTGTGCTCTGTGGAATTTATGTTTATTAGAACTCTCTTATACCAAAGCTGTGTAAACTTGTACTTGATTGTCGAATGTTTTTTCGTAGCTCGATATTTTTTGTATGACACTTGTACTGGGCAGACTATGTGTATAAATATCAACACATTGTCTAATCGTGTTCTTAGTATCATTTTGAATTAGCTTCACTCGTTTGAGTATGCTTTTAATAATTTTATCGATTAGAAAAAGAATACGTAATTCTAGTTGCACCTTGATGTCGTCTCATTGAAGATGACGAAGGAACGTCCCCACGTAATATTTTCGCAAATTTTCTTCTTGTAACTTTGTTGCACGAAACTCGTATACGGAGTGCAGCTTTAAGTTGTTCTTCAGCTAAAGAAGAACACTGTTTAAATCTTAAATGTTGTGTTTTCTCCTGTATTTCATGCCTCCACTTAATTTAAAATGTCTTCTAGAATATACATATGTTTGTACACCAATGAGCTATACCAGGAGCGGCCAAGCTGCGGCTCTTCGCGTGTGTAAGTGCGTCTCCCGGCACCGCCCCCCCCCCCCCCCCCCGCCTCCCTCCCGGTCACACGAGCACTTCCCCAAAACTAGAATTGCAAAGCGTTTTGAATCGAAAGACAGTGCAGCTTGCTGTTCGGTACTCTTGTGCTTCTGCTACCTTACGTACAGGTGGACTGCTTTTGACTCGGCTAGATTCAAAGTAGTTCGAGCTTGGTTTGTTGCTCTGTACAAAAGTTCGCACCCCCCCGAGGCTCTTGAAAGTTTCGTGGTTCTGTTTGCGGTTCTTAAGCCGGGTCAGCTTGGCCACCCCTGAGCTAGATATTGACCCTACCAGGGTTTCGTTCCTTTTAGTATACGCATACGCCTAGTTAATTTAGCATAGGAAATTCATAGATCTTTTATTAGGGGGCGCTATAATAATTTGATACCAAGTAAATTTTAAAAAGAAAGCTTAGTTCATAGCACAGCCACTGTAGAAAGAGAATTCTTGGTTTCCCGAAAACTACACTGGAAAATTTCACTATAGATTGTGTTCACAAAGGCTTTATCAAAGGCTGGTCACTGCCCGTTGTCCACCGTCGTGCTATTTTAAACACCCTCACAAATTAAGTTATTGTATTAGTAAATCAATTTACTGTTCAATCCCGGAGGTATCAACTTATTAGTATGATATTTTTAATAATAGAATATTGACTATGTGGGTAGGGCAAAGTAGAAGCTTTCATTAAAGGAAATTGAGGGGGAGAGATAGTGTTACGTAACTTACTAAAATGCTCTTAATTTTAAAGATCGACTGCAGATACGGGTTCAGTATTAAAATAATTAATATTATGTTTTATAAAATTGATTCCGCTGTCAATAATTTGCAAAAGACAACACGTAAGCGGCAATGTAGACGCTTACTTTTCGCTTCGGATAAACTCCGAAGCGAAAAAAAAAAAAAGGATTATCCATTAAAGAAAACCACGCCGTGAAACCCAGCCACAACGTTAATGCATATTAAACGACGCTTAAAACGGCAATTATTTATTTACAGCTTATTAAAGGATTAGCGCGATTAAACAATTGCGCCTTATAATCCGCGGTTTGTGTGCATGTCTTGGTGAATAACAAAAAAAAAAAAAAGGAATCAGTTTTTCTTTTTTTCGCGTGATGTGAATGCAAGTTACTTCCATAATAATTTGTTTATAAGTCAAACAACCATAGGTACTTGAAGTACACTATAAACTACTTGCAAGTACAGTTGACAACCATTGTTCAGGATTGCTTTTATTTGTTTTGGGGGTAATTCGTTTCCATTTTTTTATTAATATTGTCGTTTTACAAATGAGCATCCGGGAATTATTAAACACAAGACCTGTATTCCATTCCTAGTGACAAAGACGCAAATTAAGAAAGAAGTACTCGGCGTCTTATTTTGATTGGAATTTGGTAATATTTGGTTTAGAAAACAATTATGGCTCGACCTCTACCGAAATAGTGTGTCTGTTAGTATAGTTAGCAAAAAGACTGGTTATCATATATTTAGTTATTGTTTTTAATAAATGACTTATCTATGTTCAACTATAAACAATGTACGAGACAGCGAAGGGAAGAGGACTTAAAGAAGAAACACATCTCAACTTTAAGACTTTTTTTTAACGGCGTGATATAAAGGTGCGGGATGATACGGTAGTTCTTACCTTTCTAGAGACGTCCTGCGTGTTTATAAATGCCATTCAATATCGAATAACAAGAGCATTTAACTTACGAGCAAACTTTTCCTATGTTAGTCTGACTAACGTATTTGACGCTTACGAGGACACGTACTCTTTGAAATCTTCACGCAGTTTTCCCTAAATTTAATCGTGAAGGAGCCATGCTTTCCACACGCAATAAGCAAGATACAGCGCGTCAACGCTGCCCTTAGAACCGACGTTGTACTCACGTCTCACTGACACGATCACGAGTTCCCTACTTAGCCGTTAGACTAGTCGGAGTTTCCTCAACGGCAGACGACGAGACGCAGCGATTTGTTTATAGAACCAAGCAACCGCACGCACGAGAACACCGCTAAGAAGTAAATCACGCCCTTCCGTCCGCCGCTGCTCCCGTAGCGCGGTGCGGAGCTCCCGAAGCGAGGTCCATCTCAGAGACGGACGCGCTCGAGAAAAGCGAAGTGAAAGGAACGGCACGGGTACCTGTTGCTTTCGAAGAAGAGGCGCGCACACGCCTGTTGCGTCTTGGTTTCGTGTCCGGTCCCTCGCTTGCCCCAGCGGCGATCGATGCCCAAGAGCGACGGCGACGGCGACGAAAAAGAGCACCCTTCGAGATTAGGAGCAGTTCGTCTTCCCCGCAGAGCGTTCTTCTCCTCGTTTTCTCTTTCTTTTCGGTTTCCGTTTAGTTGGTTTTTCCGCAGTGCTTGGAAGCGTGACAGAGAAACCGAACCGACGGAGACCCGATGCCGACAGGAACCACCACCACGTATCAGTTCGTCACCTCTTTAACGAGCACGGAAACGTTGCCCCCGTGTTTCGTTGCATGTCATTTTTTTTTTCTTTTCTGGTCCTCTTGTAGTTGAGAGTTCTGGAGTCACTTCGTAGTGTCGTTTCCCGTGAACTGGTTTCTTAAAACGCCGCGAGCACTGACGTGATGTGTTCGAGAACGAGTGCGGTCTTTCGAGCGCGATGTTTCTCGGAGGAGCCGGTGTTTCGGCGCACTTGGGAACGAAGGTTATCGGGGCGTTGCCGTGAAGCCCAACTCCCGGTCTGTTGCTGGGATGCGGGGGACGACTCGGCTGCGCGCGGCGGCCGCTAGAGGGGGAAAGGGAGACTGGGAAAGGAGGAAAGACGAAGGTAAGGGTAAGGGCCGGGGTAACGAGAGAGGGGGAGAGCCGGCGATGGGGGAGACGCTGACGTCACCGTGGGCGGGGCCGATGATTGGTCGCCTGAAGTGCGCGAGGGGAGAGGGGTGGGGTGATCCGGGTTATGGGGAAAGCTTCGAGAGAGAAAAGCACTGGGAGAGGTACATTTGGAGAATCGGGAGGGACACTTTGGGGAAGAGTGCTCGAGAAAGGACGGTGGTGAAGGAAGCGAAGGATAAAGGGGAAGAAAAGAAGGGTGAGCAGTGGGGAGTGGTAGTGGCGGGGCTTTCTTCCTGAGCTTGTGAGCGACAAACCGAAAGTATCAAGTTTCGACAAGTTTTTGTGTCACGTACTTGCGTGTTTGGGGAAGCGTGTACACCGCTAAAACTCGGCTCAAACGCAAAGAGCGGACGGTTTTCATTCGGCGGACTATTTTACTTCAAACTTTATCAAAAGTGAACCTCATTTTCGAATGATATCTCTTCTAAGTCGCTAAAAGCCTTTTACTTAAGGGTGGTGTTTTTCGTTTTCTTTTTTTCTTTTTACTCTTTGAGTTCGAGAACTTTTTTTCGGTGAGAGCTAGGCCTTGTTTTGTGTTTTTACACAGATCTTTTTTTTTTTCTTTTTTTTTATGATTGCCAACGCTGAATAGAGCCACCTCTCAACAAGCTCGTTTTTGATTGGATGGGCAGGAAGCGCCGCGAATTGCGCATTGGATTGTCCATCTTTGGCTTCTGAATGCTTCATTAGTTCAAAAAACAGTCGGCTTTGAATGGTGCCCTTAATTTGCTCTTGGTCAAAACTGTATACAAGCGCCTATCAAAGTTATTGTCCTTGTGAACGCAAAGGGGAGGTTGCCTTTCCCGGCGTAACCGCTGTGATAGAAGTCTGTCACGTGTTCTCTTACAGCTGACGCCCCTCCGCCTCCCACCACACACACTCGCTTTTATGCCCGGTTAATATATTCGAATATTCCCCCAAAATTAACGCCGAATAAAGTACACCCGGTGAGCGAAATCCCTCACCGCCGCTTTACGAAGCGCATTCTTCAACTATGATATCCCCACGCCAAAGTAAATTTGAAGCGTAAGGAGTGATAATGAAGCCCAAAGAAACAGACGTCATATAAGTTTAACGTCTTGGGAGTCAAGCGGTAAGCATGTGTTGGTAGTTTATTCGCTCATTGCTATCAAAACCACGGGGTGAATAATTCAGCTCCATACAAAGAGCTAACGCAAATTAATAAAACGAATTGTAAGCATTTTAATTAAAGTAATCAGACAGAAGTAACAAATACATAATAATATCACATAAAAACATTGAACACTGCTGGTCAATATTATTACCCTTGAAAGCGTTTTTGTTGTTGTTGTTGTTTTTTTCAATGTCAGCAATTGTGCGTATTCGATTAGCGCCAGCAAGACCTTTTCAACCTAGAGAGCAATGCACGAACGGATATCACCTGTTTCATAGTTGTAAAACGGTTGTTTGCGGTACGATTTGTATCCTAAATGGCCCGTTGATAGATTATTCTGAGAACTGCCGATGTGGTGATTGGCAAACCCCAAGACTCCACTCTTAGACCACTGCTTTTTATGTGTTCCTCCGCCTTTTTGTTGCCGCCTAAGGTTTGCTCATTCGCTCATGTATGCGTAACTTACGGAGCCAGAGCAAGCACAGGTGACTCATTCGTAAACTCAGAAGTGGTCTAGACGAAATCACTTATTTTCATATAAATATGGCGTATGATTTTGAAGACATCTGTACTCGAAGTCACCAATATTTTAGCCCTTTCTACTTTACACGTAACCCCGATGGGAACTTACTGTCACGCTACATGATGTACCTTCGCGTAGATTTCGGGCAAGTCTTTCTATTTAATACCCTATATTAACAATATCAGCACCAATTGGAACCACACCCTTAATTTCCTAAGCCGTTATTTTCGTCTTTCTTTCTAAGTCATCGAACGACTGGCACACGTTTGAGTTTATTCAAAACAACCTCGTACAGAATCTTTTCACGGGACATGGCGAAAGGCACTTTCAGTGCCTGCACGGGGACTTGCCCCCTTCTTAGATCAAGAAGAAAGAAAGTTGCCCTACAGAATACGCCATTACAGAACAAAAAAAAAAAAAAAAAAAAAAAAAAAAAAACCAGCAGCATGGTGGAACTGAAAGTTGATAATTAGGTATTCTATAAATTTTGCTTCAAACATATCTTAAATACGCACTTTGGTACATGTACTATACGTCATCATTCTTCAAGGAAGCACTAAATAGATCGTGGTGCTTCATTGGTCTGTATATAAAATATTTTTATATATCTTTTAAAAATATTTTGGGGTGATTGGGCACTATTTTGAATATCTTAAATTAATTGCGTACTGTTGTAAATGGTCTGGTATCAGAAAACAAAAAACGTAACTTATGGTCTCCATAATTTGTGCGTGAAGGAGTTTTAACTACTGAGTTTTGCCCTTAACTTATATAGATCAACTTTTATGTGGTACTCTGCGGTAAACGATAAATTGTCTGATTGAATTTTTTGCCAAAACTTTGAGTGACAGTTTGTATTTGCGTAGATTTCTTGCGTTTAATATATTGCATATTCTAGAATACGAAATAACATTTTCAAAATGTTGTACGTTACCAATTGCCAGCAACGCTCGCTCTTGTATGGATTGAAGATAATCTATGTTTGATTGGGACGTAGCTAACCAAATTTAAAAAAAAAAAAACAGCAGCTTAAAGGGATACTCCAGCGATTTTTTTAGAGTCGCTGATTCGCCTTTACGCACCAAGAGACACGGTCGTCCCAGTCCCAGAAGAATTGTGTGAAAACAAAATCGCAGTTACTGAATTTTCAAAAATTGTTTTCATTCTGAGTTACAAACCAAGAGCTCCAACTTGAAACTCTGAATTGTGACGACAAAGTATGTAGGAAGCGGGCAGTAAACCAGATTCCCAAATGTTTACAAGACGTTTGATGGTGGGAAAAAAAATGCTTGAAAGCCCACACCACCGGAACGTGCGCGGAAATTAGAAATGTTGGTTTCGGTATCATCTTCTTTTACTGTTTCCCCAATAACTATTTGAATTTTAAAGACAATAAATAGAATACAGGGAAGACTGAAGTCCGAGTATTCAGAAAATGCAATTCGTTAGACGTTTCTTTTTGTTGAAAGATAGTACCTTAACTTGTTCAAAATAGCAGCTCGACATAGATTCTTTCTTGTGGAATCATTGTAAGTCGCCTATGATATATTTCTATGAAATAAAGCTCGCAAGAATTGAATTGATGATGACTGTTCATTAAAAGTTTCCTAAAATTCTAATTGCAAATCTGAAGATGGCGTCATTTTTCTGTTTTGGTCTAAACAGTAAGTACTTTGTTTTCCTACGTTCAAAGAAAGATTTCTTGTCTCAAGTCACGAGTCTAAACACGACAACCAATTTTTTTTTCCGCTTTCGAAATGTTCACGTACGTCTGCGCTAGAAAATATTTCTATCGCCCGCATATATGACAAATATCTGAACAACCGTTTACAATGCCCTTTATATGGAACACAAATAAAATAGGGCCAAGCATGCATCCTTGAGGGACCCTATATTGGATGTACTGAACTCCTGAGCTTACACCTTTCATTACTTTATACTGTGTTATAAAAGTAAGATAGTTTTTCTCTTTCCTTTTATCAACGTCAGTTTGCTTTTACGTACTCCGTCATAAAAATAAGATTATGCCCGTCGGTTTGCGATTTTATCCTAAAGGTGGGATTTCGAATGGTGTCATAATGAAAATACATCTCGAGAAACACAGGACGGAGCCAGCCCCGAGCAATTTACTCTCTCATTGAACAGCCAATAAGACTACGTCATTAGCCGACAAGGAATACAAAGAACGAATGACGACGCCGAAGGCTAGAACGCAACCAATCACGTTATCTGTTTCTTAAGTTTTCACGGACTATAGGAGAAGAAACTGAGAAAGAGGAGGAGGCGAGAGTGCGCGGAGACGCCAGAACTCTGGTTCGAATGATAAGTGGGTAGGCTCAATGCTAGCTGCTTAAATCTCTCGACTCGCTTTTCGAACGCTTTCGAACGCAGAACGCTGGACGCCGGTGTTCGGCAATCGAACGGGTTCCAAGTGTGAGTAGAGACACGGCCTCCTGTATACTAGCAAAGCCTGGCAGATGGCCACGAGAAGCGGCCGCCGATATGGAAAAGGTGGAGCGACAGACAACGGATGAGGGGGGGGGGGGGGGGGGGGGCACGTGACTGGCGCCCCGCTGCGGCGAGACGCAGAACCAAATTTCTCCCGAGCGCACAAGTGTGTTCCGGGTCCATGACCGCTGCAAAAGCTGTGCGCTGACGTCCAGGTTTGTTGAAAAGTGGCTCTTTGATGCTCTGTGCTACCAGGTCCTCGCGCTCCAAATCTGCGACCGGGCACTCTATGGCTCCGTCGTCGAACTGCCAGGCTTTGTGTGCATAGAGGAGGCTATGGTGAAGACTAAGTGAGCTAGTTTCGCGTCTACCCCCTAATCATCTTTACCAGAGTTCTGACGTCCCTGCGATCTCTCTCGACTCCCCCTCTTCCTCAATTCCTCGGCGCATGCGCAACTGACTGCTTCACACCTCTATTGGTTCCAGGTATGTTGGCGGTACACAACTTGTGCGCAATTTGTCGCTGACCTTTGATTGTTTTATTTTTTTCACCGAGATGTATCGCTAAATCTTGAAATTTTTTCGACGGTTTTACTTTGACGACCATCCTCATAAATGCCTCATCCAATCACCGCATCGCATTTTTCTTTGCAGTTTGTATGGTGTAAACCTTAGTTTTAATTTTCACACTAAGCGCAGTATTCTCAAAATAATTACATTAATGAAAACAATCAGCCTAAAACGATCGTTTCTTTTTTTTTTTTTTAATACACTGAGAACCTGGTAAGAAAAAAAGAAGATAAGGCTGGTGGTAACGATTGTAGAACGTCGGGTTTAGGTACCACCGTCCCGAAGACAAGGAACTGCATATCACGTCATTTTTAGCGAACCCGCGACCCGCCCCCAAGCGGCAAACGCGTTGAAACTCTACGAGGGTTCGTTTTTTTTTTAGTTTCTCTTTTTACTTCCTAAAGGTCAGCAATCGCCATATTAGGTGACGACCTGCAGCTGCCTATTACCGAATTGGTTGATGCGGGTCGAGCAAAGTCACCAGTACAAGCAAAAACCTTTCGTGCAGTGAAACCCGTTCTGTCAATGGCTTTAATGTACATATTTTATTATTATTATTATTGTTATATTTATTCACGTTAGTTCGCAGCCGTTGCTATACCAATGCGGGTGGCAGCGCCATCCGGAAGCAGGTGCTAATTTTAAGTCTTTTTTTTTTTTTAATATTGTATATATTTGATTTTGAATTTTTTTTTTTGTGAACCGCTGGTAACGTTAAAGTTACAAATCTTCCCGGTCGAAGCTGTTGTGGCTTAAAACGTCATCAGTTAATGTAGTGAGTGTAGTATACTTTGAAAGTTGCACGTTTCCTTTTCGACACAAAGCGATCGATTAACCCGAAGATAGAATGTTTGAAACTCAAATCCTCTGAACCTGACTTTTACTGTTAAAAAAGGGGCCGTTTCAAATACCTAGTTATGACATCATCCACTCAGAAGGTCGTAAAGCTAAGAAGTGACCATTTCCCGGCAAAACCAAATACCCCTTGTACAAATTACAAACTCTCTGTAAAAGTGTCAGGTTTTTTCACAACGCGAGTAGCGTTATTTATAGTTATATATCATAGTCTTTTGTCAGAAGGGTTTCTTAATGTTGCCCATTGAGTCGGTTTTCTATTGGCCTAGGAGCGCAAGTTGGTCTGCTTCATTTGCAGGGGTTGTGGTGACGTCAGAATGCCGAGCTCTCATTGGTTCTAAATGAAAGACAGTGGGTAGACCTCACGGCAGCTTGCTTTAAGGTCTACCCACTATTCTTTAATCAGAGTCAATCAGAGATAGGCATTTTGATGTCACGACAACCCCAGCAAAAAAAAAAAAAAGCGGACGAACTTCCGCTGCGTACGCTGTGTGAATACGCGTCCCGGGAACTTCCGGATCAAATTACACGAAACAATCTCCGCCACAAAACCTTCCGTTGCAGTGGCCATACACTATTTCATAAGCGGTTCTTCTGGTGCTTAGCTGTAGAATTCGTCAGCGAGGGATTCGTCGGAGATTCGTTCAACACTCTGTGTAAAACGGCCGATCATGCCGTGGACGTTCCTTGAGACAGCGTGGAGAATTATG